>NC_142868.1:63243106-63546136 GCF_051225735.1 Oryctolagus cuniculus | reverse complement strand
TTTGGGGCCCTACAGAGGGAAAAACGAAGTGCAGAGCTCCGAGATGGCAGAGGACCATGATGCAGCCTCAAGGGTGAGCCACTGCTTCCAGTTAGTGAGATCTGGTGAGGAAGGGTGCTTGTTATTATAGCACAGCCTGTCCTGTTCTGAGCAAGTCACTTTGTCTTCTTGACTTGAGCCCAATTTCAGTAAGTTTTCTTCTTTTCCACATTCCACGTACAAATACTAATAAATCCACTGTTGAGTAACCTTGTCAAGGTTTCTCATGACATCACAGCTTTGAAGGTGCTAGCCTTTAAGCCTGGAAGACTTGACATGCATTTTAACCTAGAATATCCCAACTCACATTTTGAATTTCAACTCACATGTACCATCTGCTGGTTTTCTTCTCCTCACTCCCTGGGGTAAAATCAGCTCCCCCGCCCTCTGGGCTGGCACAGAAATCTCTGGACACCTCTGATACATCCTGTATCACGGCTCACTGTAATTACATTTTTTCAACTTTTTTCTCTGATCACTAAACATTAATTTCCTCAATGACTGGGACTGGGACTTACTCATTTTTATTTTATCAGGGGAACTGGCCTTCTTTAAAGAATTATCAGGTCTCTTATTTTCCTTGAAACAGCATAGACCTTTGACAGTTATCAAAGTTTATGTATATCTGTTTATATTATGAGGCTGGTTAACATTTTTCATATAATCTTGAACGATTTTGGTTATTTTACCCAATGTCATGTTGGGTTAAGGTGATCAGGAAGCAGTCTGCAATAATCCTCGCTTCCGCTGCTTAGGTGGCAACATTGACTTGGTACAATTAACCCCCTGAATATTGAAACTGCAAATTTATGTAGCAGAAGTGACAGTTTTATGAGAGAACTCACCATGTTAAAATTATAGTTTTTATCACTTTCACCTGAATGCATTATTTTGTGTGACCACAGCATTATTCATGGCCACTTTCTGCCCACTCCACAGTTTTGTGAGGACTTCCTTCAGTTTGTTCATGTCAGTTTCATATGTCACTGTCTCAAGCAGTTCAGCTGCGTGTGCTAACATGTATCTCATCATGGATTTGCCCTTCATACATCATAAGTAAGACTTCTTTAATAAATATTCCTTGGTCTAGTCTTGCCAAATGCCTCCTTTTCTGGATTTAGCACTTTCTGTTGATGATAGGATCATTTTCGGAGATAGCTAGTATTGCAAGACCTACTCTGTCTTCTTGGCTCCCCAAAGTCAATCTAGTACCCTGTCCTTTATATTTTCTGATTATATGAGTATTTTAGAAAATTTCTCTCTGAGTTCTTATCTATTCCTCAAATATCTCATAGCTAAACAACCCAAAGTAGAACAATCTTTGTAAAACTATCCTTGTTCATTATTTCCTTGCCCAAGACCTTCAAAACTCCTTGCCTTCAATATAAATCCAATCTCCAAACTTCCCAAATGGCCTTTACCTTCCAATCTCCTTTAATTTTCCATGTATCTGCCAATGTATCTCCAGTTAACACTCTTCTATAGAACTCCACAAATGGTACTTATTCCTCCCTACTTCTGTACTTTTGGTCATGGGATGTCCCTCTATTAGAACTCTCTCTCTCTTGTTCTCATTGCATTAATCATCATACTCACTCTTCAAGGCAAAGCTTGCTTCATTCCCTCATTAAGCAAGATTTTTCTGGCTTATAGACATTTTTTCTCCTTTAAATTTGCAATACTACCAAATATATTATGCACGTAACAAATATGCTACAATATTTTTACTCTTAGTGTCATTTGCCATCATGGAATTATCTCCTGGATCAGGTCTGTTTATGATTGGGTTGTCTCACATTTTTACCCCTAGCAAGTTTCCCATAATATTTGATAATCATGATAACGTCAACAACCTATTGAGTTTTTGCTCTGGACAGGCTATGCAAGAAGCTATCAGTTCTAATACTATTTCTGCTTCAGGCTTCTGACAAGGGCTTCCTTACATTTAGTTATTATTTTTCCTCATGTGATGCTTCCCTCACACACACCTGTGCAAATGTCCAGAGGCAGTCAGTCCTTGAACTAACCAGAGCCTAAATAAGCCTTACGATAGAACTCAGTTCACCATAGTGTGAAATATTGGACCAGTGCAATCAACCAGATTCTTTTTCTCTGGACATCTGAAGTGAAGATATGGAGAACAAAAGATTACTTCACACCAGGGGCCGCTGAAGCAGAGGCAGTAAACCGTCCATTTGCCACACAGGTGGGGCCCTAGAATAAGGGGCAGATCACCTTCTCAGAGGAGAAAAACCAACCTGGGTGTCACGTCCCAACCAGGGCTCCTAGCCCCCAACTTGGCTGTGTTGCTGGTGGGATGCTCTAAGAAGCTGACCTGGGATCTGTAAGGTCACAGAGGTCTACAAAAAATATTTGAAACCTCACAAAACACAAAACAAGTTTTCAAAAAAAATACTAACACAGAACTCATAATATGTATGTGAAGTAAGAGTGTCAATTGTTAAATCAACAACAGGAGTCACTGTGCACTTGCTCCCCATGTAGGACCTCTATCCTTCATGTGTTTTACTATGCAAATTAATGGTAAAACCAGTATTCAAACAGTACTTTATACTTTGTATGTCTGTGTGGGTTGCAAACTGTTGAAATCTTTACTTAGTATATACCAAGTTGATCTTCTGTATATAAAGATAATTGAAAATGAACCTTAATGAAGAATGGAATGGGAGAGGAAGTAGAAAATGGGATGGTTTGCAGGTGGGAGGGAGGTTATGGGGGAAAAATGCTATAATCCAACAGTGGTACTTTAGAAATTTATATTTATTAAATTATTCTAAAAAGAGTTGGTAAATTTGGCATTTGTAATAATTCTGTTACTTTTTCATCCAGAAATCTTTTATTTAGATATATAAACTTCAAGCATTTCATAAATACAACTTTAGGAACATAGGGATTCTTCCCACCCTACCACCCTCCCTCCTGCACTTCCACCCTTCTTCTCCCCTCTCCTATTTCCATTCTTATTTTTTACCAAGATCTATTTTCAATGAACTTTATACACAAAAGATTAGACTAAGTAAAGAGTTCAACAAATAATATGAAAGAAAAACTGTTCCTCAACAGTTGAGACAAGGGCTGTTCAACGTTATTGAAAATCATTTACAGGCTAGATTTTTCTCATCTTTTAATGCCTCTTGCCAAGGAAATACATACCCAATTACAGGTCCGTGTCTCATGGCCAGGCCATTTCAAAGGCAGAATCGTGACATAGCAGTCCGAAGTTGCTCTGGGTTTATTTCCCTCTCCACTATTTCAGTCACCCACACTCAACCTCACTTCAAAAATATTACACGGAAAATTAGAAATAGACACTTCAGAAACTTCAAATAGTTATTTAATTTTTGTGTATGTGAAGTGTGTGTGTGTGTGGGGGGGGTGGTTCTGCTCACTGGTTCACTGCTCAGATGCCTGCATGAGCTGGGGCTGAACCAGGCCAAAGCCAGGAGCCAGGAACTCTATCTGGACCTCCCACATGGGTGGCAGGCACTGAAGCACTTGAGCCACGATCTGCTGCTGCCCAGGGTGCGCATGCTCTAAAGCAGGCATTCTGACACAGGACGCAGGCAGTTCAACCCACTGGTCCACAGTACCAATCTCTCTCCATACGTTACATTGTAAGCCTTTCTGAACAGCATGGACTCACAACACCCTTCCTGTTTTGTCTGACGCATGGATCCCTTTGTCCAGAAAACCCACACCATACACACTACCTGCCTATTGGCCACCTGGCTGCTCTCTGGGTTATCAGGTTGACAGTCACAGCATTGTGTGCTTCTGTTCAGCTAACCCTTATTTTACTTAATGATGCCCCCAAAGCACAAGAATAATGAGGCTGGCACTTGGGCCATGCCAAAGAAAAGATATAAAGAAGTGGAAAAAGTTAAACTTCCTGACTTAATGAGGAAAGAAAAAATGTTGTATGTTGAAGTCGCTAAGATCCATGATAAAGAATGAATCTTCCATCCATGAAATTGTGAAGCAGGAAAAATAAATTTATGCTAGTTTTGTTGTTGCACCTGCAACTGCAAAACTTACAGCCACCATGTGTGATAAGTGCTTAGTGAAAATGGAAAAGCATTAGATATGTGCACATATGTAAAGGGAAAAATAGTATATATAGGATTTCATACTAACCATGGTTCCATGGTTTTGGTCCTAGAAAATATCTTCCCCATATAAAGGGTGACTATTTATTGTCTTCAATCTTTTTGTAAGTTTTTACTTACCATGGATTTATAGTTTCATTTTCATATTTTTGTTATGTTACAGATTTGGGCCTTCAAATTATGACATCACAGGGCCTTATAAATTTATGAGTCATTTTTTAAAAATTCATTGGTTTGAGAAGTAGAAAGAAATGAGAGTGAGTGAGAAAGAGATACAGAAAAGAAGGAGAGAGAGCTCTGATTATTTGGTTCACTCCCCAAATGCCCACAAGGGCCAGGACTGGGAGAAGATCAAAGCCAGGAGCTGGAATTCAATCTTGGTCACCCATGTAGGTGACAGGGATTAAGCTACAAGAGCTGCTACAATACCTGCTACCTCCAAGGGTATGTACAACAGGAAGCTAGAAATGTGAGTACAGCTGAGACCTGAATCCAGGCAAGTGCTTTACCCGTCTCACCTCCAAAGTTCACTATAAATCCATGAGAAAGTTTTACTTATTTTTGAGTATGCACACACACAGCAAACTGAAGACTAAGGTGTTAAGCTCCAAAGTAGCATACAATGATAGGAGATGGCAGCGCTAGATTCATACCTGAGTCTGTGGACCTCCAAAGCTCTCCTTATGTTTTGCCATGTACTTCCTGTTTGGGATTTGATATCCATTGCCACTATATCTTTGTGTCCCTGTATTCTCTTTCCTTCTTTTCAATTATCCCCCATAACCCTTATCCCAAATGACATATCCCAAGACCTATAGTAGCTATCTGAAATGGCAGATCATACCAACTCCTATATATACACAATTTTTCCTGTATATAATACTCATGATGAAGTTTAATTTATAACTTAGGCATACTAAGAAATTAAGTAGTACAAAGTAGAACAACTGCAGCAGTGCACTGTAATAAAAGTGACAGGACTATATACTTTCTCTCTCCTAGGTATCCTGTACTTTGACCCTACCACTGAAAGGAAGCACTTCAGGGCTTCTCTTTGGCTTGCCTGAGTCACCAGCATCACTGCTCTTGTGCGTTGGACCATACTTCAGCAACACTGCACTGCTATGACAGTAGATCTGATAGGCAAGAAGGTTTATGTGACAGACAGGCAGGTAGCACACACCGCATGGAGACACAGGAGAAGTAGATGACTTGACTCTCAGGCAGAACAGTGAAGGAGGTGAGATTCTGTACTTCTCAAAACGGTGCACAAGGCCAAAGGTATGCGTTGCCTGTTTCTGTTACTTTCCATGTATTGTTTTTGGACTGTGGTTGAGAGCAGGTAACAAACTACAGAAAATTAAACTGCAGCTAAGAGCTAACTACTGTATCTAACTAGAAAAAAGTATGTTCTCCTAATGCAATATACCATTATCTGTAATTGTGTTGAGCTATGTCTTCAAAATGTGGGACTATAGGTGTCAGGGTCAGAGAAACTGGGATTAGGCAGGAGTTGAAAGAGACACAGTAGTGACCAGAGCTCACATCAAAGTTCAGGTCATCTCAGAGTGGCAAGAGCCAAGCCAAATGCACAGTGGTGTGTGGTCCCTGCCGTGCCTTCAGCCTAGAGATCCATCAACATTCTACCTTTAGATACAAAGAAATCACCAGAAGGAAAGGAGTACCGAAAGGTTAGCTTTGGGGAGGAAAAGAAATTTCAAAAGACCGACTGTCCAGGGAAGGGGATGGGCAAAAGGGAAAGCTAGCCTCCCCCGTGGGGTCTCAGAATTTGAAAGGAGAGACGGTGGTAGGCTGAGCACCTATGGGAGCCTCAGATCTTCTTCTTCTTTTTTTTTTTTTTTTGGTCTGGATAATTATGTATGGCTTTTCTTTTCCGTCTTGAATGTAATATTTCATTTTTCCACCTTTGTTGAGATGGAATTCATAAATAAAATAGTTAGGGGATGTGTATGGCATACCAAGGCTATATACTTACATACATGCATAATACATAAGGGATATCTTACATTATGTAGTGAGTATAGTTAATAGTACTATATTACCTACTGGAATCCACTAAGAGAGTAGATCTTGATACCGACTCAGATCATTTTGTCATTGACCTAGTTCCTGCCACGCTCCTGAATCACACAATGTGGCCTGGGGCTGGGGACAGTTAGAAGGCAGATGGGGCATCAGAAGCCACCTACTCAGCAAGCACTGATGGTGAAAAGCATTGGGAAACATCAAGTAGGTGGGAACCACTCAGAGCCAGAACGCGCAGAGAAAAGGCAGGAAAGGAGACATCAACAATGGTTCAGGAATTTCGAAAAAATTCTGGGCCATTGAAATGGGCCAGCTGCAGCACATAGATTTCTGCTGCAGTCAGAGAACTTTTATAGATTTGCGATGGGAAATTATAAGCAATGTAGTAACTCACCAAGGCCATTCAGGGAGGATCCTCAGCCATGACTGCACACAGAAATCATTTAGGAATATTTTTAAAGCAGTGAAGCCTGGGTCCTACCCCAGAAATCCAAGTCATGATCTGGTGAGTTAGGTAAAGGGGGGAGGTCTGGCATGATTATTTTGAAGTATTTCAAATTAGTTCTAATTTTTTATGTAGGAGTGTGAATCAATGGGGTAGCTCAATGGAGCAACTAGCTGAAGCACATACTACAAACTGGCCACTCCTGGGCATACTACCATCTGTAAAATATATTTGAACAGAAAAGAAATGAAATGCTTTTTTATGTTGGGATATAAATACTGTCTTCCCCCACTGCTTGTGGTTTCAAGGCGAACATTCTAAATAAGGAATAAGTCAGTTGTATGTAATACGCAGAGATCTCAGATATGTATGAAACCAGAAGACTCCCTGGGCACTCTGACACAGAAAACATTACATAATTTGGTTTGAGAAATTACAGTCAAGGAGTTTACAAAATTGTGGGCATGTTCAAATATCTGGAACTTTGCAAGTACCATAAATATGAAAAGAATTAATTACACATTTCTTTTCCCAGATGCTTTCTTTTTGAAAGTTTCATTTATTTATTTGTAATTTTTTATTTGTTTGCATTTATTTGAAAGGGAGAGAGAGAGAACACGGCTCTCCCATCCACTGTTTGTTCCTCAAATGCCCATACGATCCAGGGCTGGGCCATCCCAAAGCTCAAATCTGGGACCCAGGTGGGTGGGAAGAGCCCAGGTGCTTGAGTTGTTACTTGATGACTCCCAGGGTGTACATTACCGGGAAGCTGGAATAGCAAGGGGTGGAGCCTGATCTTGAACCAAGCATTCAGACAGGGCATGCATGTTACTAAGTAGCATGTCACAACCTCTGCATCAAAGGCCAGTTTGAGCTGCCTGCATCCTGTATCAGAGTACCAGTTTGAGCCCAGCCACTTCACTTCCAACCCAGCTTCCTGCTAATATGCCTGGAGAGGCAGTGGATGATGGCCCAAGTACTTGTGCCTCTACCACCCACATGGAAGACCTGGATGGAATTCCAGGCTTCTAGCTTTGGCTTTGTGGGCATGTGGGAAGTAAACCAGGAGATGAAAGATCTCTCTGTCTTTGCATTTCTCTTTGTCACTCTGCCTTTTAAATAAATAAATGGTTGTTTAACAAATGTTAAACAAAATGTTAAATAAATAAATAGTTGGTAGACAAAACTTTAAAAAGCAGATAAACAAAAAACTTCTGCCTCTAAAGTTTCATATTTAGTTGACATATATTTATTTAAAAATTATAATTTTTATGTTAATGTGATATTAGTACAAAGAGAACAGATTCCATGTAGTTCATAGATAGAATTCTTAAAAGGAATGAGGGAGGAGAGGGAGTATCCTTATAAAATTAAAACTGTATTATAATTTGATGCATTTACACAATACGCACTGATATAATGAGGGTAATTAGCATTTCTTGCACCTCAAATATTATCACTTTTGTTCACTGAAAGCCTTTAAGCACTTCTCTTGTAATCTGGAAATGGATTGGTGGGTACTAGTCATTCTGTGCTGCAGTGGAACACTGGAACCGCTTCTTCCCCTCCTTGTATGTTTTTGTACTTGTTGTCTACCCTCTTACTGTTCTCCCTTCCCTAAGTACAAATCTTAAGGAAATATTATGAAGAATTTTCTTTCTTTTCATAAATTGTAGCTAGCCAAACAAAGGTTACATTTTAATTTTTAAAGATAATTCTAAGAAGTGACTAAGTCTACTCTCTGAGCTAGGAATACCTCCTAAAGGCAACAAGGTATGTATAGATGTCTTAGACATCACATCAATACTTCAACTCTTTAGAATAATTTATTGTTTAATTAAATAATACAAATTTTCATAAGTATATAAATATGGAATCTGCTCTTCAGACGTGGCATTCCAGGGATTAATAGCAAATAAGTTATTTTGGAAGCCAAGCAGTTGATCACTGCACTGCTAGAGTCTATTCCACATAAAATTCAAAAACTTATCACTGAGATGTTCACATATAATAAAAGCCAGCATAGGCAAAGACTTTTTGGAAAAACCCCAGAGGCACAATCAATCAAAGCCTAAATCAACAAATGTGTTTACATAAAGCTGAAAAGCTTCTTCACTACAAAGGAAATACTCAGCAAAGTGAAGAGGCAACCAACAGAATGGGAGAAAATATTTGCAAGCTATGAAACTGGTAACGGATTAATATCCAGAATCTATAAAGAGCTCAAGAAACTCAACAATAACAAAACAATCTAGTTAAGAATTGGGCAAAGGACTTGAACAGGCATTTTTCTAAAGAGGGAAATCAAATGGCCAACAGACACATGATGTGCAGGCTCTGTAGCCATCAGAGAAATGCAAATCAAAACTACAATGAGGTTTCACCTCATCCTAGTTAGAATGGTTCTCATACAGAAATCAATAAGCAATAAACACCGAGGAGGATCTGGGGAAAAAGTCTACTTTTCTTACTGTTGATGCGATTGTAAACTAATACAGCCATTGCAGAAGACAGTATGGAGATACCTCAGAAATATGAAAATATATATACCATATGATCCAGCTATTTCACTCTTGTGAATTTACCCAAGGGAAACAAATAAGCATATAAAGAGTTATCTGTATCTCCACATTTATTGCAGCTCAATTCGCAATAGTTAGGACATGGAGTCAACCTCAATGTCTATCAGCTGATGACTGGATGAAGACATTGCGGTATAGATAGATAGATAATATGGAATACTACTCAGCCATAAAAAACAATGAAATCCTATCTTTTGCAACAAAATGGATGCAAGTGGAAACAATTATACCTAGTGAAATAAGCCAGTCCTAAAAAGACAAATAGTATATATTTTCTTTCTTGATCTGTGGTAATAGAGTACCAAAAATATAGTGTATAAGAGTAAAATTGAGATTTTAAGATTCAATTATTGTTGACAGCCCTTGTCTCTACTGTTGAGGAAGTGTTTTTTTTTTCTTCTTACTCTTTATTGAACTCTTTATTTAGTGCAGGGTTAATCTTATGAGTATAAAGTAAACTGAATGTAGATCATTGTAAAAATTAAGAGAATAAGATAGTAAGGAAGAGGAAGGGTGGGAGTGTGAGAGGCAGAGAGGGTAGAGTGGGAAGTACTGCTATGTTCCCAAATCTGTATATATGAAATATATGAAATCTGTTCACTTTAAAAAATTTAAAAAATAAAGAAAAAAGAAAAAATTTAGAAGACAATCTTAAACATACCTTAAAATAAAAATTAACACACAAAAAAGTCCAGGTTTCCCCAACTTCAAATGCCACTCTGAAATGAGGACAAAAAACTCAGAGAGAAGAGGAGAGAAGTGGTGTGTGAAGACTGATCAGAGTTAGAGCTGGCTCAACACCTTAGATGGGAGCAGCCCCAGCAGAGACATTAGATGGCTATTAACATTAGTGTGAGAAGAGTGGTCATTCTGGTTGGAACCAGGAAGGTAGATGATGTTCAAATGAATAGGAAAAGAAGGGGTCGACTAAGATGTGTCCCTAGAATGCCAACAGTGAAATGATGGCAACACCACTCTCTTTCTTCATAGATCAAAAAATCATATAAATTCTAGTCAAAGGCTGGTTAAAACATGGTCCTTTTGATAGATATTATGTAGCCCTAAAAGCTATCTTCTTTTCTTTTTTTTAAAAGATTTTTATTTATTTATTTGAAAGGTAGACTTACAAACAGTGAGAGGAAGAGAGAGAGAGAAAGGTCTTCCTTCCATTAGTTCACTCCCGAGATGGCTGCAATGGCCAGAGCTGCGCCAATCTGAAGCCAGGAGCCAGGAGCTTCTTGGGCCATCTTCTACTTGCTATCCCAGGCCACAGCAGAGAGCTGGATCAGAAGAGGAGCAGCCGGACTAGAATCGGTGTCCATATGGGATGCCAGCACCACAGGTGGAAGATTAACCCACTGCACCACGGTGCCCGCCCCAAAGCTGTCTTATTTTCAGAAGTACATGAAAACATGCAAAAAAAGTTCACAATTTTTTTATTTTAAAAACTGTAGCTTTTAAAATTTATTTATCATATTTTTATTTGACAGTGAGAACATGAACAAGGGAAAAAGAAAGAAAGAGGGATCTTCCATGTGCTGGTTCACTCCTCAAACATACACAACAGCCAGGAGCCAGGAACTCCATTCAGGTCTCCCATATGGGTAGCAGAGGCCCAAGTATTTGAGTCATAACCTGCTGTCTCCCAGGGCTCACATTAGCAGGAAACTCAATCTGAAATGGAGAAGCTGGGTCTGGCATTGTGGCACAAGGGGTTAAGCTGCCTCCTGCCATACCAGGATCCCATATTGGAACCCTGGTTTGGGTACTGGCTGCTCTGCTTCCAGTCCAGCTTCCTGCTAATTTACCTGAGTAAACAGAGGAAAATGGTCCAAGTGTGTGGGCTCCTATAACCTCTGAGGGAAACCCAGGTGGAGTTCCTGGATACTGGTTTCTGCCTGAGCCTTGTCTGTTGCAGACATCTGGGGAGTCAACCGGTGAATGAAAGATTTCTTTCTCTCCATCTCTCCTTTTCTGTCACTTTCAAAAAAATGTTTAAATTAAGTAAAAATGTTTAAATTAAGTAAAAAAAATGTCACAGAGTCTGGCATAGAATCGTTGCTCTTTCAAAGCTAACTGATATTATTATTCATCCTATGAAAAAAATAGTTATTTAGAAATGAAAAAAATTTGTTAAAAATAAAACAAAAGACAGCATGAACAATGAGAATAAGAAGTGAGTGTGGGTAGAGAGCTGATGGGCAGGAACACACGAGTGTGTGGAGTGTTTGACCAGACAGTGTGGAGAAAGAACAGGGACTCATGCTCACCGTAAGCCAGAGAACAGAGGTGACAGCAGCAGACCCTCTCAAAACCAGGGAGACAGGCAGAGAAACAGTTTTCATTCACTGACTAACTCTCCAAATGCCTGCAAAGGTCCCAGGCTGGTGACCAAAGGTGGGAGCCAGGAACTCAGTTCAGATCTCCCATGTTGGTGACGGGAATCCGATTATTTCAGCTGTCATCCCTGGCCCCAAAGTCTGCATTACAGGAAGCTGGAGTCAGGAGCTGGAGCCAGGAGTTAAACCAAGGCACTCTTATGTAGAATGTTGTTATCTTAATTGGTAGGCCAACAAATAGTCTGCCACTTCAGAGCATTATTTTTACCATTAAAATCTGATCAGACAGACACTGAGTAGATGGAGGAGGAAGAAACAGATAAAATAAGCAAAGGGAGAACAGAGAGGTGATGAAGTCAAGATTTGCTGCCACTCTGGATCAACACAATCACCTTGTTGGTTAGCAGATCTGTTTATAATTCACCTCAACTGTATTTCATTGTTTCCCGATAATTCCTTTGTTCCCAGAATTCCAAGAATCCCTCCCATGTGCAAGGCAGGAAGCACACCCCACACCCCGAGTCTACAGCCCCTCTCTGACCTCAGCACAGGTGAGTACAAAATTCAAAGGCTGGGCAGAGATTTCTCACTAATGGCTTCCCGATTCCTGTTTCCTCAACAAAATGGGCTAAAACGTGCCCCCCTTCTGAGGAAAACGCTAGATCATTTTCCCCCATCATTTCTGCGTAGCAGGTAGGGATGCCTACCACAACGGATACCCAAAGTGGAATGCTTCAGTTACATGAAGACCTAAAAGTGATGAAATAGTACAAATCAAATGAACAACCTGAAAATCTTGACTACGAATTTTCTGACATCTCCAAAACCAAAAGCAACTCCCTGTGAAGTTTTCACATCAAAGATCAAGTTTAGAGTGGTCAGATATTTATGAAATATTTTTCCTAGGGGAGTTTCCTTTCATAGATGTTCAGGAGACAGGTACCGCTCCGATAGGGTGAATACGAAAAACCGAACACATTATTTCAAGCTTATGAAGAGAACCTATTCTTTAACCTCCAAGCAATTAAATGTTAGAGGTTCTGTACATTTTTCTTGGAACTGTGTTAAAACAAATAAAATATTACTACTGATCAGTAGTCAACTATAAAATATACATAGGAATTTTACAACTATTCTCTCAGATCTTTTTCTGCTTAGGATGGAACAGAAAAAATAAAAAATCAAATCCAGGTAAGTGATACACAGATGCAGAATTGGTAGTCTCATAAAACTATCCAGAAAATGCTCCAGCTCCTGTTTATTTTAATAACAATTAACAAATAACTGAATCTTTATTTCTGTATTCACAATGTAATCATCGACTTACAGTGAACCTATCAATAAATAAGGCAAATTCTCTTAATTAGTGACTTGAAGAGCTAAGATAAGGCTCAATTGTCCTTTTATTTTAGCCTCTTACCCAGTTCCTTCAGACATCATTCATTCATCAATGTGTTTGATAAAAATAATGAAAGGCTACCATGAACTGAACATCAGATAAGACATAGAAGCAGAGATACAAAAGAGAGATTTTCATATTGGGGTTTTTGTATTGACTGCAGAAAAAGACATTACATAAAACAACAGTGGACATATGACTTGGAAGGAATTAGGTAGATTCTGGAATTCCCTGGATTCTCTATAAAAAGGAGGGAGAATGGGATAAAGTTAGGTGATGGCAGGAATCTCCATTCAAAGGAAAACTTTGAAAACTAAATCTTACAGGTTAAATAGAAGCAGCTGTGGCTTACGGTGTAGCACTAACCACAGATAAGTTTATAATTGAAATAGCAAGAAAATCAACTTCTTGTTTTATTCATAAGATCCCATAGTGGGGATAATTGGTAACTGACTTAGCAGGCCCCAGAGGGCTGGATCTTCCATCAGCAGTAAGAAAACATAGACGTGGTCCTGATTTCGATCATGGAATCACCAAGAGGCATCAGGGTCAGTTGTACCAAGTATCGTAGGGTTGGTTGTAAGTTATTTAAGGGGCAGAGATGTGCAGATGCTCGGCCACAACCAGGCAAATTCCTTTACCCACTGCCAGGGTATAATCTCTGGAGATGGCAAAACAGAGATCTCTAAATGGTGATGACAAGGTGATTGAGCAAGGAAATCACATATTGAAAGCAAATGTTTGCATTCTGCACATTGAGGTTCTAGTCTCTTAACCTCAACTCAGAATTCTTGCAGCACACATAAAACTTCCAGGCAAGACACTGAAAGACCCATCTCTACAGAATCTGGTCAGCCATAGATGACTTGGGGGGCTCCTCTGTCAGGTCATTGTAAAATGGGAACCACAGCTAACACACTCAGCAAAGCACTAAGAACTTTGACACAGTACTTGCTTTCTGCAGCTTTAGCTGTAAATTGATAGCAATGGATTTTCAGATGTGGAAAAGTATATGTTGCATGAAATACAAAGACCAAAACAAGAAAGTAAGCATATTGCAAGAAACAGAAGTCATGTGAAGATAAGAGAAGAAACAAAGGTACCAAGTGGCATTAGCATTTTTAGAGAACGAAGGAGATATACGGCATCTATGGAAAAAATAATAGGGTGTTAGGAAAGAGAGACATACAGAGATTTAAGAAGTCTCTTTGATGTTCAGTACAGAGAGTACAAGGAGTTTTCACAAGTGAAATGTTACAAGAGATGGAAAATGAAAACAAAATATAAAAGAAAACATATAGAGGATGTATCCAGGAGGTCTACCATCCAAAGAATAATAATTTTGTGAAGGAAGAATTGAGGAAATGGAGCAGGGAGTATTTTTAAAGAATACATTCATTGAATTTCCCTCAGCTCCAGAGTTGGATTTAACAGAATGAATGTACTTCACGAGTACTCAGTGTGATGGATACAAAAGGATTCAAGACCCTTAGGTTCATTATTATAAAATGTCAATAAACTCAGAACACCAAGAAAGGACATAAGAAGATCTTACAGGATTTCAAACAGAGAGGAAAAAGAGTGGAGCAATATTATAAAAATATCAAGAAAAAAATTATTTCTAATCCAGATTCTATATCCACTTAAACTATCAATCAAGTCTGAGAATTTAGTGAAATCATGTTATTCACAAGGAAGAAAATGACAGAATGCCTGATGATTTGAGTGTATGGAAAGAAATTTGCTCAGTAGGTGGGGAATATAAAGTTGGACTAACTAATAAATAGAAAATTAACCAAATTTGTGGATGGTGAGAATATATTTAGTTTTGTTAGAAAATGCCAGATCATCTTCCAAAGTGGCAGTCACAACCAATACTTCATGAGAGTACCTGTCACTCCACATCTTTTCCAGCAATTGGTATCATGAGTGTTTTCGATTTTACTCATTCTACTAGGTATGTAGCACTTTTCACTGTTGAATTAACTCACAATGTCCTAGTGACATTTTATCTTTAGCACCTTTCCATATGCATAATTGCCATCTGTATTTCTTCTTGGGTGAGGTGCCTCTTCAGATATTTTTCCCATTTTTAAGTTAACATTCTTTTTGTTGTCTTATTGTTGAGTTTTAAGAGTTTTGGTAAATGTTGGAGGTCAGTCCTTTATCTGATATGTTTTGCAAATATTTTCTCCTAGTGTATGGAATGCATTTCCTTCTCTTTAACAGTTCCCCCCGCCACAGGGCAGAAGTTTTTGGTTAAATTAACCAAATTCTTAAGAACGTGAAGTAATTTTCAATTTCTGAGTAAAATCAAACTTTTAAGAGAAAAATAACCTAATAATCAAGAAACAACATATAGTCATTCATATGATTATATACATTGAGGGGACTCCCAAAAGAATCCACTGCAAGACTGAAAGTGGTTGCCTCACGAGGTAAGAAATTGGAAGCGTGAGAGTGAACTATCTTTTACATTAGCAAGGGCTCTACAATTATTTTATTCTTAATGGGCATATTTGGCATTTAAATTTTAAATTTTTTACTGCTTGTCTGCTAAAGATTGAATTATATCTTGAATTTAAACTATAAGAATCCTGAGCCCAGTATTTATTTGTAACAGCCTACAAGCACCAACACTAAAACTATATATTACAGCTAATTATAGAAACCATATTTCCTTATAAATTTAAAATTTTTATTAAATACTATTTTTCAGCAAGCATTTTGAACAGTTGCTTCTGCAGAAAAGTATGAATAGAGAAGACTAGATAAGTAAGATAAATCCAGAGTGTGGGGCATTCTACAGGATAACAAGCAATCCAGTTATTTGAACATATCAATTTCATGATCAAATAAACACAACCAAAAAACAAAATGGGAGAAGCAGAAGAACCAGGTTAGATTCAAAAAGATGTAACACCAAAATGCAATGCATGGAAACTGGATCCTTCTGCAAAAAGTGACTTGGGGACAATTGAGAAGTCATTAAGATGTACTCAATATTAGCTGACATTAAGAAATATTTATTAATTTTGTGAGGTATGATAATGGATTTGTGATGTCATTGCATAATGAAATATTTGGGAGTAAAGTGTCTGTAATTTACAATAAAATGTTTCATGAAAAATATGTATTTAATCTAGCTTATAAAGTATATGCTATCCATTACCCTAGCCCCTGTACTTCTCTCTATATTTAAAAACTTATAATGCAAAGTTTTAAAAAAATCATACAGACCCAGAAAAACAGCAGAACTATCTTGTTTTTTTTTTTTCTTTTTTGAGGTTAAAAATACACCTTAAATATATTCGCATAATTGAGACAAAATATATTCACAGAATCACAGAATTTGTAAACCGTTCTAGTAAAGATATTTTGCACATTTTAAGTGTAGAGAAGTAATGACCCTGGAATTCAATTGAGTTGCCTAAAGTAACAATGCAAATTATTTGCAGAAACAATAGTAATCTGAATATATTCTTTTCTCTTGATGAACAATATTTTTCAAAAACAAAATTCACACACAATTAATCTGTCATCTTTCAGTTCCCAATGTGTATATGATTTAAACTATATAACTAGCTTGCTTACAGAATAATTTATCTATTTTCCTAATCATTATACATAGAAAGTATTTAGTATAAATAAACAAAGAAGGTCAAATAATTTTCAAATCAAATTTTGCAGTTAATCAAAATTATTTGTAATTCATAACTGAAAGTAAGAGTGAATAGCAGACCTAAAAAGTTATAAAAATTGATTGCATGATTCATGAATTTTTTTCTGCGAAATTCATGTACAGATTGTTACCTTTTCTGTCCACTGTAACTTAAAAATACCAACACTTAAGTTTAACAAGTTGCCAACCCCAATAAAGATGCTAAGTTTTAAAAGTATGATTCTTCAGAAGGAAGGTCAACATTCTCATCAATTAAACCTCATTTTTCTAAAAAGTGTGGGCCAGCTGCTGAATCAGGTACTTGGACAAACATTACTGCCTATTTTGTAAAATCAGCTGTAGCACATTTGTGCATGGAAAGAGTAGCTGATTTTGCAAGATGTTGAAATATACAAGCTACAGATGGTTCAGTGTATTTCCCACTATATTGTTATTTTCAACCAAGAAAACACGTTAGGCATTTAATCCATCCTTCTTTGACAAATTTTTCTTTGTACAGATTTTTGTCCTGAACATATAATGTTTGAATTCTTTCTGCAATGGAAAAAGGGAACTATTTATCCTCCAGATATATTATACATTACTAAAGTTTAAGGGAAAAAAATCTTTGTACTGGGATTATAGTTTTCTTCTTACAAAACAAATAAAACTGACCATGAATAAAATACTGTGTTTTGATGCTTCCTACTTAGGTCACAGCATCAAAAATAAACACAGAAAGATAACAATTTGGTGTTATTTGCATGACATGCACAGTACCATTATTTTAAGAATTTAGTTTTTAAAATTTTCTAGAAAATTCTATATCCGGGCAGGGAGGGGGATGAAGCAATGCAACTCAGAATCTCTTTGAAAATAAGAAGGTATTTTATTATCTCTTTCAATGTAGTTTCTTTTCAAAAATTTGTTCCCTCTGGGGTCACTGTTGTGACATAGCATATAAATCTACTGCCTGCAACTCCGGCATCCAATATAGGCACCTTCACTTCCAATCCAACTCCCCGCTAAGGGTCTGGGAAAAGCAGTGGAAGATAGCCCAGGTTTTTGGGCCCTGCTATCTATGTGGCAGAACTTGATAAGCTCCTGGCTCCTGGGTTTGGCCTGGCTCAACTCTGGCTGTTGTGGCCATCTGGGAGGTAAACCAGTGGATGCAATCTCTCTTTCCCTCTGTGTCTCTGTATCTCTGTCTCTCTCTCTCTCCCTGACTTTCAAAATAAATCCTCCCTTGCAGTTCATACAGCAGACTCACAGAATAGCAACCACTTCAGATAACACTCTGACCTCTGAAACAGCCCTTAAGGCATTCTGGTCTGCCTGAAAAATCCATGAGACTACTTCAGGCATGGAAAGCCTATACACTGTGGCAAAAAGTGCCCCCTGTGAAGGACTCCTGTGGGTGAACTCCAACAGAAAGAAGTGGTCATCAAAGGATGTACTTTACTTTAAAGGGAGGAGAGAGCTTCTATTTTGCCCATGGCTTTGTCTAAATACGGAAGGAGTCAGTGGATTCTAAAGGCTTCCATGGCCTAATGAGACCAGGTCAAGAGCCTGGGGTGATCACTGACATCACAAATAAGAGTGTTAATTGTTAAATTACAACAAGAATCACTGTGCACTAACTTCTTCCCATGCAGGACCTCTCTCCTCAAACAGTTAGATTATGAGTTAATAGCAAAACCTGATTGCAAAGATCTCGTTTTAACACATTGAGAGGAGGACATCATCTGTGTGTCATAAGTTACAGTAAGTTTAAATGCTTGCAAAAGATGTACCATTCTTGGGTTCTTCTCCAAAGTTAACTCCCTCAAAAAATATAGATAGATAGATAGATAGATAGATAGATAGATAGATCAAACTTCAGAAAGGCTTATTTTTATTGAATTAAAAAGTACTTTCTTTTCCTATTGTAAAAACAATCCTGTTGGTGTTCTATCGCATAGTAGGGTAATAATAGTTTACAATAACATACTGTACTTTTCTAAATAACTAGAAGAAAGATTTCTGATTGTTCACACTACAAAGAAACCTTGAATATATGAAGCAATGGATGCTAATTATCCTAATATCACTAATAGTTATGCATGTATCAAAATATTACTTTGTGGCCGGCACCACGGCTCAATAAGCTAATTCTCCGCCCGCAGCGCTGGCACACCGGGTTCTAGTCCCGGTCAGGGCGTCAGATTCTGTCCCGGTTGCCCCTCTTTCAGGCCAGCTCTCTGCTGTGGCCCAGGAGTGCAGTGGAGGATGGCCCAAGTCCTTGGACCCTGCATGGGAGACCAGGAGAGGCACCTGGCTCCTGGCTTCAGATCAGCACGATGCACCGGCCGTAGCGCACAGGCCGCGGTGGCTATTGGAGGGTGAACCAATGGTAAAGGAAGACCTTTCTCTCTATCTCTCTCTCTCACTGTCCACTCTGCCTGCCAAAAAATTTAAAAAAAATTACTTTTTGCCCATATATATGTACAATGACTGTTGGTCAATAAATAAAAAATTAAAAAATTCTCCCTTCTCTAAAGCAGAAATCAAAAGCTTTTTAAAAAATTTAAATATTTTAAATGTATTGTATATATACTTAATACTTAGATTTAATAGAGAGAAAAGTGTGATATACTTGAATTTTTTGAATATTTTGATATCAGAATAATTTCAATATATATAAAATATATATATATAAAATTAAATTTAAAGACAATTCCAAAACAAAGAATGTTTGATTAACTGTAAGGAGAGAAAGAACTAATTAATATAAGGCTTAAGTCTGAAAACTCTAAAAGCAAATAGCAAAATTTCACAGAAAACAAATACTAGTGGTGAGAACAAAAGTTCAAAAACATTGTTACTACAGGACATTAAAAATCTAAAGTATTGAAATAGTTTCCATAAACATGACAATAGAGAGCAATAATTTTTATATACTATTATCTATTTTAAATGATAGGAAAAATCTTAAACTGATAAAATGATTCATACTTTTTTCAGTTATTCATAATTGATGGAAAATAATATTAAATTAAAGTAATAATAAATGATGAAAATCCTCAGGCTGAATGTAAGGGGGCCATATTAAAGAATATCCTCACGCTTGAAATACCCCTATCCTGGAAAAGTCTAATGCAACATGCCTCCAAGGACCTGAGATACCAAATGAATTATCAGATGTACTGAAGTGTCAGATCTACAGCAGCTGGCTTTTGGATACATAATTCTTTTTTCACAAGTAGGACCTTTAGTTTATCACTATCAAAAGTCTA
Source organism: Oryctolagus cuniculus (assembly GCF_051225735.1). Lineage (NCBI taxonomy): Eukaryota > Metazoa > Chordata > Mammalia > Lagomorpha > Leporidae > Oryctolagus > Oryctolagus cuniculus. The sequence goes on along the minus strand of NC_142868.1, from coordinate 63,526,223 downwards.
CATCTTAAACAAGTTCTTAGTGTTTCATAGCTACTATCTCGTTTGACTTTAAGACTCATCTCAACCCTGGTGGCTTTTCCAGTACTAGCACTTTCAGCATAAGGCTCCATATGTTTTCCTAATTCAAACCTGGAAACCTTCAGCATTTTTACTTTTGTAAAAGATAGATAGATAGAGACAAAATAGATAGGCAGGCCTTTTGTATGTCTTTTCCAGTGGTGTCAGGAGTCAACTTATTGACAGCTTCTTTCAAGTCATTTGTAATTTTCACATCATGATTTCCATAATCTTCCCCTGGATTTAGTAGGCTTGTTGGTGCTGAGCATTAGGCATTTTCTGTATCTGATTGTTGCCCTGAACATCCTTAGTGATGAGCTTGGGTTTTCTAGACACACCTTCATAACTCTGCAGGTCAGCCAGACTTTGTTCAAATACCCGACCCCTGAGGCCTCCGATGCAATTTTGGTTCCTTGAGCCCTTGCGACTAGCATTTTTCCAATATTTCTTATATTGAACATGGCAGGTGCTCTCGCAAAATCCAAATCTTTCTTAGAAAAAGGGTCAAGCGCTTTTGTCTTGGCACCCTGTTGCTACCTTTTGTGAGAAGCTTGTTCTTTCCAACTGCCACAGTGCTTCTCAGAGAGCTAGGAGTGGAGAGAAGGTTCTTGACAAGGCACAAAGTGTCACTCAGACTTGTTTATATACACATATATTATGATGGCTTATATTGATATTATACATTAGAATTTCCGTATAGATTTGTTTAATCTAATACTCTGTTAGGAAACATGTTTCCTAAGAAGTCTTGACTATAAAGAGAAAAAAAGTATGTCCAGGGGCCAGCGCTGTGGCGTAGCGAGTAAAGCCACCGCCTGCAGTGCCGGCATCTCATACGGGCACCGGTTTGAGTCCTGGCTGCTCCACGTCTCATCTAGTTCTCTGCTAATGCGCCTGGGGAAAGCAGTGGAAGATGATCCAAGTAACTGGGCTTCTACACCCATGTTGGAGACCTGGAGGCAGCTCCTGGCTCCTGGCTTCTGATCCGCCCAGCTCTGGCCATTGCGGCCATTTGGGGAGTAAGCCAGTAGATGGAAGCTCTCTGTCTCTCTGCTTTTGCCTCTCTTTAACTCTGCCCTCCCAATAAATAAATAAATCTTAAAAAAAAAGAAATTGAATGAGTTGGAAAATTTCCTTCCTGCAAGATAAATATACTGTATAATACTGACATCATGGGAAATATCATTCTCTCTTGAGGCACACTCTGAAGTTTCCAAAATGTTTTCTTTGTTATCCTGGAGTAGTAGTAAAATTTTTCAGTTTTTATATAAACAGCCAAAAAATCAACACGAACATTAGCAACTATACACATATAGGTTTTCAAAGATACGGTGAAGCAGAACAACACAGTGTCTTGGAAATCAGTACTGAGGGCCACAAAGTTGTAAGAAGCAAGACAATGCAGTCAACTTTGGAAAGCGCAGCTGTAGGATTGCATTGTTTCCTGAACAATTCCATCCTTTACTGGACTAACTGTGGAACTGATGCCTTTTCTTTCTATTTCAGACACCAACAGTCTGTTGCTTATTATGCATTTCCATTTGGTGGTCTTATGATTCTTTTACATTTCAAAATCAATTGAAAAATCCCATTGTCTTAGTTTGTGTTCCCAAGTCTTAAAACAAAGGGAATTATCACACCTGAATATCAATCTTGAGACTTTACTCCTTTTGCTGTATTATATCTTGTTTAAAATTACCGCAGAAGTACAGCATATGTTTCTCCTGTTATCGATGTAGAAATGATGGTGGTACTGCTTTATGATTATAAATGTTGAATTTTGACTCCCTCAAGTTCTACCACAAATGTGTCACACTTGGCCTGATGACATGATGTATCTTTACTTGTGAAAAAATGTAAATGTGATCATTAGTTCACTATATAATAAAAAAAAATCCTGAGAACAACCCACCCCACAATGGCCCCACTGTTTGCAGAATGTTTAGAAACCTCTGGGTCTCCTTTTGTCTTTTGATTCCGTGTAATGAAAAAAGACAAGAGATTAGAAGACTCAGATGATCGGATTTTTTTTTCTCTTTTTTGGGAGACAGAATTGCATTTTTAGTATCCAAAGCTGACAGGTTAGAACACTGACAATCTGGACCCCAATTCATTCTGAATAAAGTGACCAATCTAAAGCCCAGAGGGAGGCTTCCCCACAATCTTGGGATTGATCTTGCTCCTACTGGGGGGAGATCTCGGGGCTGCTCTAAGCAGAGTGCTGTCAAGGCAGGAGCATAGCTTTGGTATGTTAGCATGCACTCATTTACTTCACAGCAATGTTCTACATTGCCTTCTACCTTGAAGGGGAATTACATGAATCATCTTGCTTGTTTTGGTTTAGGAGGCAAACCAAATTGGGGACTAAGCTGAAAAGTCATTGTTTTTGTTTTTTAATTTTTACCTGGGAATTTGCACTGCAGTATTATTTTCTATTGACTTCTAAAGTGGCCCCTCCTAATTATTTGAAAGATTATTGGCTGTGTGTGTGTGTGTGTGTGTGTTTCTATAGCTATATAAAATGGTGCAGGTTGGGAGTTCAATATCTGTGTTCTTTTGTCCTTCAGTAAATCTTGAGGAGGTTTGTTACAAAAGAGAAGACCTGTTTCATAGTGCTTTGTGCAGATTTAAACATATGGTCAGGGTGTGTGTGTGTGTGTGTGTGTGTGGCATTTCCATGTCTTCTTTACAGATAAATGTGCAAGGCTGACTGGAGACAGGTGCAAGCAGTGTGCTAGCATCTGGCCTCCTGCTCTGGCTCCAAACATACAGGTAGCTTTACTTCAGCAAAGCAAAGTAGTAAAGGATCACAAAGACCTGGCAAAGAAATAAGGCCAGGGAAGCTAAAGAAGAAGAACGCCAGGACACATTGGTCAGTGTGGCGAGCTCAAGGACTTCTCTGCTCCCCTCTCGATATTTAGCGGTTCTCTTTGTTTGTCTGTCTATATTGAGGCCCACACCTTTCCATTCTCTCAATGTATTTCATTTCCCTGATTGCTCAGACCACTTCTGTCTCTGTCTGAAAAAGCCAATAGTATGTGTGACCTCAGGGTGCTACTTACACTGCTGCGTACTCTTTTCAGTTTCTGTTCAAATGTTAATGCTAATGACCTTCTAATTCTTCTGACTTTTCAATGTAGGGAGAAGTACTCAAAGCATGTCAACAAACTGTCAAGTGCAACCTGAGATCTGGCAGTAGTCCGCACGCCTTGCAGGTTCAGGTTTTGTACAAAAAGAATTATGACAACTATACAGAAGGAAAGATTAGGAGAGGTACTTTTGGCTGAGGAAAAATTGTTCTAAATAATTCTACATAGATTTTTTAAATACTTCTAAATCATTTTTATTTACTTGGAAGGCAGGGAGGCCAAGACAGACAAATAGAGATGTTCCATCCACTGGTTCACACTCCAAAAGCCCCTAACAGCCTGCACTGTGACAGGCTGAAATCAGAAGCTTATCATTCTTGTCCGGTGCCACGGCTCCCTAGGCTAATCCTCCGCCTGCGGCGCTGGCACACAGGGTTCTAGTCCTGGTTGAGGCGCCGGATTCTGTCCTGGTTGCCCCTCTTCCATGCCAGCTCTTTGCTGTGGCCTGGGCGTGCAGTGGAGGATGGCCCAAGTGTTTGGGCCCTGCACCCCATGGGAGACCAGGTTAAGCACCTGGCTCCTGCCTTCAGATCAGTGTGGTGCGCCAGCCGCGGCGGCCATTGGAGGGTGAACCAATGGTAAAGGAAGACCTTTCTCTCTCTCTCTCTCATTGTCCACTGCGCCTGTCCAAAAAAAAAAAAAAAAAAAAAGCTTATTACTCAACCTAGGCTTCCAAAAGTGGGTGGCAAGGACTCAATTGCTTGAGCCATCACCTCCTGTCTCTCAAGGTAGACACAAGCAGGAAGCTGGAATCAGAAGTGGATCTAGGACTCACACCCACATACCCTAAGATGGCATGTGGGCATCCCAAGCAGCGTCTTCACACAGTATTAATTATCCACTCCCTAATAGATTTTTAAATGAAAAGTTATAGAACAATCAAGGGTGTAGGAGAGAATTTTTAAAGATCTGTTTCCCGGAAAGGTCAGAGGCTAGCATCTTACATGTGGGGAATCTATCAGGTCTGCTCAAAAGCCTGGGGCAGGATACCAGACCGAACACAGTGTCCGGCACAACTCTGGTGGTGGAAATCAAAAGTGAACAATTAGAACCAAAGGACATTTATTGCTTCCTGTGCTATTTTTGGATGAGCCCTGAGATCCTCTGTTGATTTGAGGGCATTAAGGAGAAAGAAATGCAAGATCAGTATGCAGCTGTAAGAGTAGTTTTGTGTGTGAAGGAGAAACAACCTCATTTTATCTCTGACAAGTACCAACTGAACACCTATTTCTTGAAGGACAGCTCAGATAACCATTGTACCACAAATCAATATGAGTATGAAATGGAACAGCAGCCATGCATAACCAGTGCTCAGCCAACGTTCCAGCCATGCCTTCAACTAGCTGTCCATCTTGATGGAACTAATTTGAGCATCAAATGTTCAATGGTGGTTGAGTAGATGATTTGTGAGGACCTTTCAGTGTTAACATAACCAAAGTTTATGAGTTTAGAAGTCAGTGGAATCAGTTTGACTGCTTCTGCCTATTCAAAGAAATTCACTGAGATCCTGGAACAGAAGGCAGAATTTCACACTTGCTTTCAAAAGCTTTGTTTAAGAGATTCTTATGAGCTAAATCATTTCCAAAGAACTCTAACCTTTAAGATGATCAGTGGGATGACCATTAGATTAGCCACCTAATTATGGTTGATTTGCTGAACACATTCAGGGTGGGGAACATCTAACATGCAGGTCATGGGAGGCCTTAGAAATCACTGGGTCTCACCCTGCCAAGACAACTGCAGGTGGGACCTGAAATTCACTAAATCCATAGCAGGTTAAAAGTTAAGTTGATGATTTTGTATTGCCCATAAATGATGTTATAAAAATCCAAATGGCTCTAGGCATAGAAAAGATCCCCGATCCTTGTAAAATAGGGGGAAAAATCATGAATTGGGTGCATTCTGACAACACAATGATCCTGGACTAGTTATTTAAACTCTCTGACCTCATATACTCTTCTATATAGCAACAAGAAGGAAGTTTGCAGGAGAGATCTGAAAATTAAGAATGTCATAAAAACACTTAGAAGAGTGACAAGAACATTACTTTTCAACCAGTGATAAGTTAGATTTATTTATTTACTTATTTGATAGGCAGAGAGAGAGAGAAAGAATATCATCCCTCCACTGGTTCACTTCCCTCAAAGCTGCAACCACCAGGGCTGGGCCAGGCTGAAGCCAGAAGCCAGAAGTTCCATCAGGGTTTCCCACATGTGTGGCAGGGACCCCAGTACTGGGGCTGTCATTCCCTGTATTCACAGGTAGATTAGCATGGAGCTGAACTGGGGGCACAGTAGCCAGGACAATAACCAGCATTCCAGTACGTGATGATGGTAATGCAAGCGACAGCTCAACCTACTGAGGTATAATACTGGCCCCTATTTAATACGTCTTATGCAGAATTTTCCAAAAAGTTAATTCAATTTGTAACCATACTACTTCAAGTGATCTAGAGGATAATTTTATATTATAGACTATATGTCATAACATCCAAGTTATTGTTGATTATGAGATGCATCATTATTTTACATAGCACTAGCAAAGAGAAAATTACTTAAACTAGATTACACTCGGATTACATTATTTTTAAAGATGAACCAAAACTTCAAAAATGCTTGAATTTAAGAAAGATGCATTTGAAAATAATGTCATACAGTAATTCCAGAGGTCTCATTTTAAACTTCATGTAAGATACACTTTTATTATACTTGCCATTGAGTTCTCATTGGGGCTTTATGTGAAACTGGTTCTGCTTTACGATACAGTGTCTGCAATATTTAAAAGGACGAATGATTGTCTTGTGCCTTTTGTAGAAGTTGTTCAGTCCTCTCATGTTTATCAAGTCACAGGTATGCTCCCTTCATTCTCCCAAGTAAAGTAAGCACTTGAAGGAGAAGGACTTTATCAAGGCTTGCTATTTATTAACTCTCATTTAGGACCTAGACTTTTCCAAAGCACCTATACCATACATATTTTTAATTGATTTGTAATATATGTGTAAAGGCTAAAATCTTACTTTATTTAATGGTGATTGAATTATCTCATGGAGGCTGCTTCCTGGTTTTGTATGTTAATTCAACATGCTTTACATACGTGAGACAATTGATACCACATTTGATACTCAGGTTTGGTGGCTGACACGGAATCCTATTCATCTACGTTTGTTCAGGTAAATACAGCACTTGCTGATTATAGGAAAAAAATTAGTGTTTTTTTTATTTTTTAGGGATCAACAAATTACTTGATTTTAGGATGCTTCTGTGTCTACTGGGAGCCAGATAGAATATTAAGCTTTGCCTATGTTTACCACTGAAATAATAGCTAAATTAGGTAGGATTTCCTATTTTTATCTGGTTTCCTAGGGAACAGTAGCTTTGTTTTCTAGCAGCCTCCTATTAATGTCTGCTGCATTTTGGGGAGTAGTAAATAGTCTTTAGTTATACAGTTTCTCATAATTCTGTTTTCAGGTTGATGGCAATATCATATTCTGGAAATGCCAAGTTATTAATTGTGTTTGATAATTATCCACATTGTCTTACCTGTGTTTCTCTAAGTTAGAATTGAAGATCCAGTTAATGTCTAAAAAATAAGTCAGAAGTAACAGAGGAGAGAGATGAAATGTTTGGTGTTTGGATGCCCAAGAATAAGTTTGATTCTTGCTCTTGGGCCTGGACCAATGCACTGGGTTTTTCACTTGAGACTCAGGTGAGATGCATGTAACTCTGCCAGCTAAGCTCTAAGGTAAAAATTATAGATTTGGATTATAATTAACAGCAAATTGCCCATTTTTCTCTGAGGCAAGTACTTAAAAGATAATTTGCACATGGTCACAAAATACAAAGTCATTGCTAATATAAACTTGACTTCTCGAAGTATGGTGAAACTCCCTGTACAAACAAATTATTTTATCATTGAACCTTCATATATAAGTACAATTATGTTACAGCATTTTAATGATCTCAAAAGGATAGTCTGTCTAAGGCAATCTTCTCAATATATCATGATGCATGATATTTTTGAAACTCTTGAAAAGGAAAAAAAATTGCCCGAGGAAGTGCAGCAGTCAGTTTTCATACAGGCATGCTATTTCATGACCATCAGGTGGAAGTTTTTCAGGTTTAATGCTTTATAATTCTCCCAGCTGAAGCTTTAGAACTTCAAAGCACTGTAGAACATTTCAAATTTCTCTCCTGCCCATGAGAAAACCCTTTGCATTGAAAGTTACTTTCAACTGGAATCCTACATTTGGTATTACACAACAGTGACATATTTTTATGGAGATTAAAATTACACACCAAGAATGTAAAGTTGCCCAAGCAAAGCCATTTCGACTATTAAAAATGTTCCCAGTACACACTATGAAGAGCTATGATCTTCTCTTGTCCATAAATAATGCTTACCATAATAAATTCATAAACCATTGATACATTTCATATTTGCCTAAGAAATACCCATCTTCAAACTCTGCAATTCACAAAAGAGGATTTTCTTAAGTATAATTATGTTTCCTTTAACTAATAAACAGTAAATCTACCACTTATTGCAAAGACAGGTGATCAGTGGGTGTTATAAAGAAAATGACATGAAAATCAATATGTAATTCCTGGGGAAAGGGCATGCTATACTTTTCATTTGAAATCTACCAGTGGTAAGTCATGAATATGAAACTTGCCTCTGTCAAAATAATTTGTTTGCTGTAAAACTGGGAATCATCCTTGGTTATCTAATACTTCAAGAAACAGTGTATTAGCCCCTCTCAGAATCTGTGTGAAGCTGGCCCCCTTTGGCAACTAAAAGAGCTCTTTGAACCATAGAACAGATGTAATGAAAATTGGTTCCATTAAATGCAGCTGGCAAATTACAAACTGAGAAATTAATGCACCATACCACGACTCTAGGGGCTAAAATGAATCAAGGTGTGGTTGCCAGATGCTCGAGCTTCCTTGCCGCCTCTCCCAATAAAAACATTTCTGTTTATAGATTTGTTTAATGTAATACAAATTATTGGCAGAGTCAATACAAATTATGAGGTCACGAAGAGGATTAATCGACTACCATAATAATTGTATTGCATTCATGTAGTAGAATTTAGGAAGGAGTAAAACCAGAATCACGCAATTCTCACACATTCCTTCAGGCTTGGGAACTGTGTTGGACTTCCAGAGGTACTCACCACCCTGTGATAGACACTCTGAATTCCCAGGGGAAGGCGAGGTTGATTTGGTCCTATCCATAAACAGCATGTTCCTTTGTTGATTTCAATTCAGTTTATTCCAATTTGATGTGCAGCTGATGGCTCTACTAGTAGAACCTGACAAAAGTCCATTTAGCATCTGTTTTTGGGGTGCTTTTCAATGGTTCTGAGTTGTCCTCCTGAGTCATTAGCTAAACATTGTTTCAAAGAACTACACTTGTAAGGACCCCCCTGTGAAGACTAGTGGGGAGGGAGCTGAAAGCATATTCCCAGGTAGCTGCAAAAAGCCCTGGGTGTTGCTCCTTACACTCTCTTAACTAAATAAATATTGCCACAGGCTTGATTTTGTTAGATTTCTACTGGGCTGAGATATACAAGCAAAACCCTGAAACTAAGATGGGTCAGCTCTTGTTTATTTGAAAATATTTAGGGTTTTATTAGTCATTCAATATAAATAGTTGATTATTTTCAAAGAAAATTGTATTTAGTTGTTTAAAACACATATTTCTTTTAGGACCTAACTCAATTCAAAGGTGAAGACACAGGAAGTGACTGGAAAAGGTTCAAAACCAGATTGAATTATTGGCAAAGTTTTATTTTATATGCAGAGTGTTAGGTGTGTAACTGCAATTTTTATGTTTAAAATGATGCATACTTAAAAAAAAATTAAAATATTTTATTGGCTTATAGTCAAAAATTTATGGAGGGATTTTTTTGGGGGGGTGAAATTATTGATATTTAAATTACTCTCTCACTGAAAGAGTTTGAATGTTCTGGAATTCAAATAAGAGCAAAGATTTGATGAATTAAGCAGGTAGATGTTTGAGTGGCCCTTTTCTCTTTGCCTAAAATGTGTGGCAACATACTAAGCCTATCCTGAGTTTTTTGTTTCTATATGTTACAGAGTCCATTCTCTTCATAGCATGACAGAAGCTATTTCACAGATATTTAATCCACAAAGGTGGACTGGACTAGACTCTGAGGCCTATTCTGATCTGAATTGCAATCATAAATAATGACCTAGTTGTAATGGCAGTATATTCATCTTTTCTTAAACTAAGGTATCTACAAATGATTTTTTTAATAGAATAAACAAGTCCCTTTCTTATTCTTTGAAAGCCACTGTCGGGCACACAATAAATGATGACCTTCAATACATACATATGAAGAAAAGTATTCTAGTCCAGATAATAAGCTTATACATTTTAGAAACATGCCATCCACATTACACATGCTATAGTAACCAATTAAAATGCGTATGTTGGGGTAGCCTATTTACATTCCCGTCCAATAAAGCACTGTTCTAATTAGAGCCGTGAATCATGCAGAATTACACTACCTCCAGATAAAGAACTTTTCTAACGTGCACAGAGACTGCAATATGCGTGCTGCATGTTTTATCGCTCTTATAAGCATGCAGCAATGACAATTCTCCATTGTTTTATAGTAGCATTATTTCTACATACAGAGGTAAGATACACTAAATACACAAGACTGCTCACATACGCCTTATGCTTTATAACACCTATGTTCCACCACTGGCAATGTTTCCCGTCAACCAAATTGAAATGACTTGCGATGTCCAGATATGTTGTTTCTGTAATTCTACAAAAGGTCAGGTTCCTATATGAATAAAAACAAGTTGATTATAGACCCAAAGCTCTGCAAGAGCAAGTGGAATCTGTGCGTACGTAAGCACTCTTTCTTCCTTACAGGTATTCACTTGAGAATTTTTAAGACGAGATTTTGATGTGTGTGGTAATTAATTGAAATAAATGAAAAATCTGCCTTATATCCAGACTGAATTTGCTTCACCAGCTGCTGATCCTTAAGCTCTGAATGTCAGCCAATTAGTGGAGAAGTTTTCCATGGCTGCTGCCCTAACCAGGCTTCCTGTCTGACAGCTCCATTTTCAGCCTCAACCAGGGAGGTAAGACTTTAATTTTATTATTTTTTTTTTTTCATTTCACACAGAAGTAAAATCATTAGAAAAATGATGCTGAGTTTTTCAGACTACTGCTTACCCAAAACAATACTGCTCAAGACAAATGTGACCAAAAGTAAGAAAATCCTATGGAGTTCTGAGATTCACCTAATCTGTGTCATCTAACAGGTTGTGGTTTTTTGCCACTGGACATGGTCTAGAGGATCCTCCCACCCCACCTTAGCATAACAGATTAAGATCTGTGTATTCTAAAGCACTTAGCAGTTTCACTTAATCCACTACAAAATTTCCCTGCAAGTCAGAGTAGGAACCCCCTTTGGATTATACACATTCCTCAGGTAAACACATTTTTAAATATAAAGTTGCCATACTTCTTTTATGTTCAACTCCTAAAATCTTCAAGTTTGATGGGCAACACCTGACCTCTTACCTCCTGTGTATAAGCCCACTCACTGAATTTTTATTTTAAACTAATGCTTGTATCTAGACAAATGGAATAGGCAGAATATCACAGATTCAAAACATGCAATCATTTACATCATTGGCAACAGACACATCATAAAATTATTGGTTTGTTTACCTTTTGCTGTATGAGAATAACTCAGTTCTGGGAACTAATATAATAGTCAACAAAACACTAAATCCTGTCCACACTGTCACTTTTAAAATGCAATATGTTTTTTATCTAACACACAGAAACCAGCCCCTTTGTGAATAGTCAGCCGATGTGCAAAATGAGAGGTAAGAATTAGCCACATGAAAAAAATCAAGTATGATTCAGAGTACAATGAAGTTAATTGGAAATAAAATACATAACATTTATTGGACTTTAAAACAGTGAATTCCAAAATAATTAAGTTAATAAAAGAGTCTCACTCTTTCCTGAACTAAATTAAATGGCTCTAAAATTAATTTCATTGGTTTCTTTTTAATTCACTGTTAACTCAATATAATGAGCTTTTAAAATTAACTTCTTTGTTTTTTGAACTCACTGCAGAAGACCATAAATGAACTTTTAGAAAGAAAAATCATGAGTTCACTTTTTCCAGATTTAGACAGCAGTCATTTGATATTCAGACAACAAAGGAGTATATAAAATCTGGAAGGCCTGACAAAGGTTACTCAGTCCACAATTATAAAGGACCTATTTACCCATATATCTGTTGCATGAAAATGAGATATGTTTCTCTCAGAAAGAGAAGCAAAGATGGTACAAGTGGAATCATTGATTTCCAATAATTATCTAAGAAATAAGCAGAGAGAAAACTAAATAAAACATTGAAGTCTGATGAAGAGTATTCCAAAGATGACCAAATTATAAGGTGAAAAACAATTTGTATATTACAGTTATAAAATTCTGTCCATATAGTCATCTAAGTTATAAACATTTTTCTGTATCTCCAAGATTTCAAGTAAATATTTATAATCTTCAATTCATTCTGATGTGTGTATTAAAATACAGGCAGAAGGAAAGGCACCTTACACACATTATATTTCCACTGGTTAGAAATGTTTTTCATTGGCATACCTGAATAAAAAATTATGGAGAATTACTTACCATTTAGCTACTTTATTTTAATATTGGAACTCTCTGAATATAACTTGTAACCTGCTATTATAATAAAATACTTCTTGTGTTTGTATTTTCCTTTCATTTTTGTTGCTACCAGTTTGCCTTATACTATTACCAGCCTCTGCTTGGACAGCTGTTATGACATCCTAGCTTATCTTCTTGCCTTTTCTCCCTTTCCCTCCAAAACATTAGCATATTCTATCCCTTTTTCTGGAATACTCTCTAACAAACATCCTACTCATGTTACCTACCTCTCCTGACTAATCTCAACTTCCTGGTTTCAAATCAGAGGTCCCTACGTTTTGATAGTCTTCTCTGACTCTATTCCCCATACTGGCTTAGGTGTTGCTCCACAGTGATGTTTCTTCCATCTGATTCTAATTACTGCTGGGCTGTGGGTGATGGTAGAAATGGGTGTCTCGTTGTTCATATAGGAATTTTCAGTAGTTGGCATAGTCAGCACATAATTTGCAGTCAATATATGTTGAAAGAATAAACTCTCAGTCACCATCAGATTACTATTTACTAGTGCCTTCATTATTTAAAAAAATATTTAAGGTATATTTCATAGATACAGATTCAGGAACACAGTGCTACTTCCCACCCTGTCCTCCTTCCCGTTCATGCTCCCACCCTTCCTGCCCCTTCTTCTCTCATACCCTTTCTTAATTTTTACAATGATCTACTTTAAGTTTACTTTATGTTCATAAAATTAAACCTACACTAAGTCAAGAGTTCAACAAATAGTGAGAAGAAAAACACTGCTCAACAATAAAGACAAGGGCTATAAATAATCAGTAAATTTCAAAATGTCAATTTCACTCCTCTTTATTATATTTTGCCACAGATCAGGGAAAACATACAATATTTGTCCTTTTAGGACTAGTTTATTTCACTAATCATTTCCAGTTGCATCCATTTTGTTGCAAACAATAGGTTTTCATTCTTTCTTATGGCTGAGTAGTATTCCATAGTGTATATAACCCTAATTTCTTTATCTAGTCATCAGTTGATGGACATCTGGGTTGATTTCATATTTCAGCTATTGTGAATTGGGTTGCAGTAAACATGGGGGTAAAGATAACTGTTTTCATTTCCCTTGGATAAATTCCCAGGAGTGGGCTTGCTGGGTCATATGGTAGATCTGTTGTCAGTTTTCTATCTCCATACTGTATTCTACAATGGTTGTACTAGTTTACATTCCCACAAACAGTGGGTTAGGGTACCCTTTTCCTTATATCCTTGCCAGCATGTATTGTTTGTTGATTTCTCTATGAGATCCATTCTAACTGGGATGAGGTAAAACCTCATTGTGTTTTTGATTTGCATTTCCCCAATGGCTAGTGATCCTGAGCATTTTTTGATGTGTCTGTCCGCCATCTGAATTTCCTCTTTTGAATAATGCCTATTCAAGTCCCTTGTCCATTTCTTAACTGGAATATTTCTTTTGTTGTTGTTGAGTTTCTTGGGCATTTTATAGATTCTGGATATTAACTATCAGTTTTATAGTTTGCAAATATTTTCTCCCACTCTGTCAGTTGCCACTTCACTTTGCTGAGTGTATCCTTTGTAGTGTAGAAGTTTTTCAGCTTCATGTAATCTCAATTCTTAATTTTGTCTTCACTTGTGCTTCTGGTGTCTTTTCCAAGAAGTTTTTGCCTATGCCAATGTCTTGCAGGTTCCCCAATGTTCTCCACTTGTAGTTTGGTGGTATCCAGGTCATACGTTTAGATCTTGATCCATTTTGAGTTGATTTTTGTATAAGGTACAACATATGGGTCTTGTTTCATATTTCTGCTCATGGAGATCCAGTTTTCCCAGAACTATTTGTCCTTTCTCCAGGGATTGATTTTGGTTCCTTTATCAGTGATAAGTTGGTTGTAGATATTTGAATTGATTTCTGGAGTTTCTATACTGGTCCATGGGTCTACATGTTCATTTTTGGTACACAGTCCTAGGCTGTTTTGATTATAACTGCCCTGTAGTATGTCTTGAAATCTGGTATTGTGATTCCTTGGGCTTTGTTTTTTGTTATGTAGTACTGCATTAACTTTTCAGGGTCTCTTGTGTTTCCATGTGAAGTTAAGGAATTTTTTTTTTTAGATCTGAGAATGATTGTGCTATTTTGATTGAAGTAGCACTGAATCTGTCAATTGCTTTCAGTAATATGGACATTTTGGTATTGACTCCTCCAATCCATGAACATGAAAGGTTGCATTTTTTGTGTCTTGTATTTCTTTAATGTTTTGTATTTTTATCATAGAGATTTTTCACCTCCTTGGCTAAATGTATTCCAAGGTACTTAATTTTTTTTACGTAGCTATTGTGAATGGTATTGATCTTAGAAGTTCTTTCTTAGCCATGGCATTGTCTGTGTATACAAAGGCTACTGAATTTTGTGTTTTAAATTTATATCCTGCCACTTTACCAAATTTTAGGAGTTCCAAAAGTCTCTTAGTGGAGTCCTTTGGTTCCCCTAGATGAATCATGTCATCTACAAATAGAGATAATCTTCCTTCCTTCCTTCTAATTTGTATCCCTTTGATTTCTTTTTCTTGTCTAATGGCTTTGGCTAAGACTTCTAGGAGTATATTGGATAGCAATAATGCAAGTGGGTATCCTTGTCTGGTTCTGGATCTTAGTGAAAATGCTTCCAACTTTTCCCCCTTTAATAGGATTCTGGCTGTGGGTGTGTTATAAATTGCATTGATTGTGTTGAGGAAGGTTTTTCTATACTCAATTTGCTTTAAGTTTTCATCATGAAAGGATGTTTCATTTTATCAAATGCTTTCTCTACATTTATTAAGATAATCACTTGGATTTTATTCTTCACTTTGCTAATGTGATGTATCACATTATTTATTTGCAAATGTTGAACCATCCATACATACCAGGGATAAATACCACTTTTTCTGGGTGAATGATCTTTCTGATATGTTTTTGGATTTGTTAGGCTCATATTTTGTTGAGGATTTTTTTGCATCTGTGTTCACCAGGGATATTGGTCTATAGTTCTCTTTCTCTTGTATCTTTTTCTCATTTAGGAACTAAGGTGGTCCTGGCCTCATAGAAGGAGTTTGGGAGTACTTCCTCCCATTCAATTGTTTGGAATAGATTGAGAAGAACTGGAATTAGTTTTTCTTTAAATGTCTGGTAGAATTCAGAAGGGAAGCCATATGGTCCTGGGCTTTTATATGTTGGGAGGGTCTTTATTTCTGATTTAGTCTCCATCTTGGTTATTGTTCTGTTTAGGTTTTCTATGTCTTCAGGACTCAATTTTGTTAGATTGTGTGTCTCCAGGAATCTATCTGTTTCTTCTAGATTTTACAATTTGTTGGCATATAGCTGTTTATAATTTGAACATTCTTTTTATTTTTGTGATATCTATTTTTACATTTACCTTTTTATCTCTGATTTTATTAATTTGGGATTTCCCCCCTCTTTTTTTTTTTTTTTTTGGTCAGTTGGGCCAACAATGTATCAATTGTTTTTATTTTTCAAAGAACAAGCTCTTCATTTCACTGATATTTTATATTTTTTGTTTCAGTTTTATTTATTTCTTTTCAAATTTTAATTATTTCTTTCCTCCTACTAATTCAGGTTTGGGTTTATTGTTTTTCTAGCTCCTCAAGATGCATTCAAAGCTGTTTGTTTGATGCCTTTCCAATTTCTTAATGTAGGCACCAATTTCCATGAACTTATCTCTTAACACCACTTTTGCTGTATTCCATATTTTGATAGGTCATATTGTCATCTTCACTCATTTCTAGAAACTTTCTGATTCTTCTTTTGATTTCTTCTATGACTCACTATTCATTCAGGTGCATGTTGTTCAGTCTCCATGTATTTGCATATGTTCTAGAGATTCTTGAGTTGTTGATTTCCAGCTTTATTCCATTGTGGTCAGAAAAGATGCATGGTATGATTTCAGTTTTTCTGAATTTGCTGAGACTTGCATTATGACCTAGCATGTGTTCTATCCTAGAAAACGTTCCATGCACTGATGAAAAGAATGTGTATTTTGCAAATGTGGAATGAATGGTTCTGTAGCTATCAATTAGGTCCTTTTGGTTCAAAGTGTCAATTATCTCTGATTTTTTTTTGTTTCAGTCTAGTTGATCTTCCATTGACGAAAGTTGGATATTGAAGTTCCCCATTACTATTGTATTGGAGTCTATGTCTTTCTTTAGATACATTAACATTTGTTTCAAATAGTCAGGCACCCTGGTGTGTGTGGGCATGTAGAGTTATTATAGTCACATCTTCCTGTTGAATTGATCTCTTAATCATTATATAGTGCCCTTGTCTCTTTTAACAGTTTTATATTAAAGTCTATTTTGTCTGATATTAGGATAGATACATCAGCTTCTTTTTACTTCCTGTTAGCATGGAATATCATTTTCTATCCTTTCACTTTCAGTCTGCACGTATTTTTGTTGGTGAGGTGTGTTTCTTTTAGGCAGCAAATAGATGAGTCTCCTCTTTGAATCTGTTCAGCTTTTGTCTTTTAGTTGGAGAATTTAGGCCATTTACATGCAAGATTACTATTGATAAGTAATGACTTGGCCCTGACATTTTTCCATAATTCTTTCTATTGTTTGCTTTGTATTTCCTCTGTACTTCTACTGGGAGATTTTCTGCCTTCACATTATTTCATAATGATGACTGTCTTTCTGTGTTTCTGTGGTACATCTTAAGCATCATTTGTAAGGCTGGATGAGTGGTAACAAATTCTTTCAATTTCTGTTCATTATGGAAGGTCTTTACTTCACCCTCACTCAGAAATGAGAGCTTTGCATGGCACAGTATTCTGGGTTGACAGTGGTTTTTCTCTCCATTCTCTCCATTTCTCTCCATCATCTCCTAGCCTGTAGAGTTTCTGATGAGAAATCAGCTATGATTCTAATTGGAGATCCTTTGAAAGTAATCTGGCATTTCTCTTGTGCACATTTTAGGATATTTTCTTTATCTTTTACTGTTAAAAGTTTGACTACAATGTTACATGGTGAATATTTCTCTGGTCATGTGTGTTGGGGGTTCCATGTGCCTCATACACTTGGACATTCCTTTTTTTCTCCAAATTAGAGAAGTTTTCTGTAATTATTTTGCTTAATAGAGGAAGATATATAATTTTATTATACTTTAATAAACTTCTGTCTTTGGTTTCTTCATCAAATCTAAATTCCTTTGTTTTACTTTATTTGTTATTGGCTTATTTCCTCAAAATTACCACACTCTCCTCAAAAAACCTTTCTTATGTTCCTCCTTGCTCAGCTCAGATCTCCCTAATGCTGACTTCTCCTCTATTACTGTATCAATTAACATGGGCATTTTCATTGTTTTAAAATACGTTTACTATTCAGTTTATCTTGATTAAGGGGTTCATGTTTTTCCTTAACTAGATTGTAATTCTTTTGAGGCAGCAACTACTTGATAGCCCTTAAAAATTATAGCATCACAATCCAGGATACAGGATTATGAAATTACAACAACTAACTGAGCACCAAAAAGGAAACCTGTTAAAGTGAAATGAACACTATGAGAAATGGTGACTTGATCAGCCCTCACCCTGTTGATGAGCAACTTAATATGTTATCCCTCTTACTATTTTTTTTTGTTTGTTCTACTTAATACTTTTGGTTGGATACTGTAATCAATACACAATTCTTCTTAAGCTCTGAAACTTAACTGAAAAGTGATCACTGTTAAATATAAGAGTGGGAATAAGAGAGGGAAGAGATGTGCAATTCGGGACATGCTCAAGCTGACTTACCTCAAACGGTAGAGTTGGAAACATACCAGGGGATTCCAATTCAATCCCATCAAGGTGGCATATACCAATGCCATCTCACTAGTCCCAGTGATCAATTTCTGTTCACAATTGATCATAATGATAGGACTAAGAAACAAAGGGATCACATAAACAAGAATAGTGTCTGCAAATACTAGCTGATAGAATAAAAAAAGGGAGAGAACGATCCAACATGGGAAGTGAGATACACAGCAGACCCATAGAATGGCAGATGTCCTAACAGCACTCTGGCCTCATAATCAGCCCTTAAGGCATGCGGATCCAGCTGAAAAGCCCATGAGAGTATTTCAGGCATGGAAAGCCAAGACTCTCTGGGGAAAAAAAAAAAAAAAACCCTAAATGAAAGATCTCCGCGAGTGGGATCCCAGTGGAAAGAACGGGTCATCAAAGAAGGAGGTACCTTTCTCTGAAGGGAGGAGAGAACTTCCACTTTGACCATGGCCTTGTCTAAATATGATCAGAGTCGGTGAACTCAGGGGGCTTCCATAGCTTTGGCAGCTCATGACAAGAGCCTAGGGTGATTACTGATGCCATCAACAAGAGTGTCAATTTGTTAAGTCAACAACAGGAGTCACTGTGCACTTACTCCTCATGTAGGATCTTTGTCCTTCGTGTGCTGTACATTGAGATTTAATGCTATAACTAGTACTGAAACAGTATTTTTCACTTTATGTTTCTGTGTGGGAGCAAACTGTTGAAATCTTTACTTAATGTATGCTAAACTGATCTTCTGTATATAAAGAGAATCGAAAATGAATCTTGATGTGAATGGAAGGGGAGAGGGAGTGGGAAAGAGGAAGGTTGTGGGTGGGAGGGACTTTATGGGGGGGGAAGCCATTGTAATCCATAAGCTGTACTTTGGAAATTTATATTCATTAAATAAAAGTTAAAAAAAAGAAATTACAACAGGTTGAATGAAATATATCCCCAAATTCAGATCCTTACATTTAAAACTAACAAATTCCTGAGGCTAAAAATGTCAGGTCAGATCTCTAGAAAGTGAAGATGCCACACACACACCTCCTGTTTAACAGATTATTCCATCAAACAATTGACTGACTGTTGTATACATGTCTACCAATTATTTATCTGATTTAAATTAAATGTTTTTAATCAAAAATATATCTGTTGGGGCTGGCGCTATGGAGTAGCAGGTAAAACCACTGCCTGCAGTGCCAGCATCCCATGTGGGTTCTGGTTTGAGTCCCAGCTGCTCTGCTTCCGATCCAGCTCTCCACTATGGCCTGGGAGAGCAATGGAGGAAGGCATATCTCTGGCCCCTGCACCCTCATTGGGGACATGGAAGAGGCTCCTGGTTCCTGGCTTTGGATGGGCCCAGCTCTGGCCATTGCAGCCATTTGGGGGAGTGAACCAGTGGTTGGAAGACTTTTTCTTCCCTATCTGCCTCTGCCTCTCTGTAGGTCTGCCTTTCAAATAAATAAATACATCTTTAAAAAAAAAATCTATTGTGCTGCCAGATAACTCTTTCCCATCATGTACTCTAGTAAGCTGCTCAACAATTTAGGGGATAGAATTGAGAATATTTTAAAATCTTGAACATTTGTCATCATACTACCTTGCTTTGAAGCAGGTCAATAAAGACAGCCTATTCCCACAAAGAATACCTATGAGGCTATTAACAGAGAAAGCATTTGGGGCGATTCCATGTGGAGGGCACCCAGTGGAGGTGAGGGCTCTGAGGGAGACTTCTTTAGGAAGGCACAAAGGATTATGGAGTCATTTGTCTTGTGAGGCCCACGGGTATCAGTTTGGGAAAGCATCTCTCAAACTCAGCTGGGCCTCCCCTACTGATAAAAACTGTTAGTGTCAACCTTGTGGGCCACAACGCAGGGGGCCCATAATCTCTAGTATCATCACTGTACTAAGAATGATTCTAGAAGTTAGAGACACTGTCAAGCAGTTCAAGGGGATGAAAAAGCTTGGCCTCCAGGGTGTCACTGTAAATGTCCTTTAGTGTGAAATTTAGATAAGACCAAAAGAAGAGTGAAGTAAGTCCTTTAACCTCTGTCCCATACTGGCAAGGTGGCTTACACCAGGGCTCCAAATCATGGCTATTTTGTTGTTGTTGTTTTTAATCATCGTTGTGTTATCAGTCTATATTTTCCCCCCCAAGTAACCTGATTTATGGAGTATCTGAGTATGCTTATACATTGGACAAGTTTTACTTTTAATAATAGTACTTTAACAATTTTAAATTCCCTAAGTCACTTGTAGCATAGAGTTCACTAAGAAAATGGCACAAAATCAGCTGCAGCTATGAACTCGTTTGTTTACTTTCATTTATTGCTTTTCTTGTTTTCACAGTAAATAATCTGCTACACTGGTAAATCTATCTTTACATTAAAAAAATCTGGTGTCAAAGTTCCACATCTTCTAAATCATCATCATCATCATCATCATCATCATTAAATTAGAAACAAATCTCTATACTTGTTGCCAAACATTTCTTCATCATTCCCTTTCAATTTTCTCTAGAAATCTTTCCTAACAACAAGCTTTTTCTTGATCGGTAGCCTAAACAAAGACATGTCCCAATATAATTGATCATTAAAACTGGAAAGTAGACAACAATCTGCCTTGATGTTTGTGATACAATATCTCAGAAAGATTAGCAGTCATATAACTGGTGTGTATTTCATGAGAGTATACACTCATATCCCACCATTTTTGAAAGTTTTCTGAGACACAAAATTCAATACTGAACAATTTCTATTTTAATATTCCACTAAAATGATGTTTGCTACTGCGTGGATAAGGTTGAGCATAGTGGTTGTTTCTTTGATAGTACACACCTGCTAGATATTGGATGCAAGAATCACTATTGCTTTGAAAGTTGGCCGCATCAGTGGTCCTTGGAGAGGTCATTCAAAAGTCAATCTAACATTTCCATATTCAACGTCAAGTTACAATCAGAAATGACTGTAGGCCTTACCTATGGTAAAAGAAAGTGCATCTCCTGTGTTTCTTTTCATGAGTCATTTTAAACCTTTATTGCTTTAAAAATTAATGACATTAATTATAGCAGTAGGCTCTTCATTTTTTAGTGTGGGGTGATATTGTGCTGTCAACATGAAAAGAATCTGCACAGGAGTGATTCAGGCTTCACAGCCCCTAGGCACTTACACTGAAACACTACAGTCATGATATTAAATTACTTGGGTTGGGCAATGTAAAACAATAGCAAAATTTACTGTAGGTCTAATTAATTTCTATATTCTCTTGCTTGGGGTTTGCCAAGCCAATGCAGTAATTTCTATGTTAATGTTTATATTATCTTATGATTGTATGTTAGCCTGTTTAAGTTCTCTGTGCTAATATAGTTGCTGAATTCCTGGTAATATGTTCCTCTCAAAAGACATATTTTTAAAAATAAAAATTTTTATCTAAAAATTTCTCTTTACTATGGTAGATTTTATAGGAGATAACTTTTGCTCACAGATATTTCCAATGTATATGACCTTTGCTTTTTTTTATCTAGTATAAAAAAAGAGAGGAGATATATGATTATAATAATACAAGAATAAGCATCACAATAGACAGAAGTTATGGGAAGAGAGGTTTAACGCAGATATTTAGCTAGACATGAAAATCTTTTATTTTACATTTTGAGAAATCCACTAATGGACAGGTACTTCTCAAAGTAGTGAAAGCTATACAATCTGTTATGTTCCACATTTGCTTTGCAGAAATAAAATAGATAACTACATGCCATTGAAAATATCTGAAGAAAGACTCAAGACGAGAAGTAGGCCACATATATAATGTGCTGTGCTAGATTTTTTGAAAAAGGAATGTCACCTGAAATTTTTTCTGTTGCTATTCTTATACATATTCAATGTATGATCTGTTGGCTTACTTCACAGATAATTATAACAAAAATGTTCAAATAAAAATGTTCTTAACATGGAAATTTTAATTGTAATGTTCGTTTCATATCACTAAAAATGAAAACCAGAAAACTGCACACTAACCTCCAAGCAGTTTATGTAATCGAGAAGTGAAGAATTTACATGCCTGTGTTGTCAATAAACCATATTGCTGAAAACCCTAGGCTTGGGCAATGATTCTATGTGCTTAGATATCAGAAATAAACCAACAGGATAAAATACTATTTTCACCTGAACTTTTACTACTTCATGACTT
This sequence comes from Oryctolagus cuniculus, assembly GCF_051225735.1. Classification (NCBI taxonomy): domain Eukaryota; kingdom Metazoa; phylum Chordata; class Mammalia; order Lagomorpha; family Leporidae; genus Oryctolagus; species Oryctolagus cuniculus. The sequence goes on along the minus strand of NC_142868.1, from coordinate 63,504,329 downwards.
AACTTTTGGGTTATTTAGTTTCCCATGATTGCAAAAAAATGTTTTGCATTCTTAGTCCATAATACAATATATTCCACCAATTAAAACATGGATTCATTATTATAAGATAATAATAATCATTATTATAAGATGAAATAAATGCTAATGATTTTTCAGATATAAAATATATTTGTTAAGTTGTCGCTACCCCATTCGCAGAGGAACAACACTGGACCTTGCGCTGTTCTTTTGTCTGCTCGGCCCTTCCCGGGTTTGCTGCTGGTCCTTCCCAGGTTGGCTGCAGACCCTTCCACCTCCGTGGAGGGGCGGCTCCCCCTGCCACTTTCCCCACTTCTGCGGAGGAGCGGCACACCGCCGGCCGGCTCTCTCGAGGGCTGTTCAGGTGTTCCTTCAGATGTTCCCTTGGTGCATGTTGTCTCTCTCCTCCTTTATAGTCCTCTTCCACCAATCCCAACTCTGCTGCCCACACGCCGAGCACGCTGCTCTCCTCCAATCAGGAGCAGGATCAGCTCCTGCAGCTTATCAGTCAAACTGGTGAGAGGCAGCTGCGTAGAGGTTGTTTGGGCTCTCTCTCAGCACCATATTGTGGGAGAGCAGATGCATAGAATAAGTCTTAATTCCAGTAACTTAGTCTAGTCTCAGTTGCTCCCCACAGTAATATTTATTTAATTAGAAAGTTACTGTGTGTATTTATCTAGGGCCATTAGTCTGCATGAAATAACTACATGTACATACTTTGAGATTTTCCCAACTAAATAAAAAATTTAATAAAATGTGTGGCACAGAAGCACATAAAACAAAACTCTAGGACAGAGAACAGGTCTGCTTTCTCATTCTGATGTCCTCTGACCCTTACACAGTTCCTGGCAACACCTTTGTTCACCCCTGAACAAAACAGTTTACAGAGGCCACTTGTTGTGGTAGAGTGTTAGGCTGTCACCTGTGATGCTGGCACCCATATGGGCACCAGTCTGAGTCCTGGCTGCTCCATTTCTGATCCAGCTTTTTGCAATGCACGTAACACAACATAGGTTGTTGAAAGTGCTTGAGACCCTGCACCCATGTAGGATACCCGGATGAATCTCCTGGCTCTTGGCTTCTGGCTTTGGACTGACCTTTGCAGCCATTTGGGGAGTGAATTAGTGAATTGAAGATCCCTCTTCTTTGTGTGTGTGTCTCCCTTTCTTTCTCCATAAATCGTCTTTCAAATGAATAAAATACATCTTTAAAAATAAAAGGGACTATGGGTGGAACAAACAGTGGGAGAAATGATGGAATGATTTTGAAGTTCATTGAAAACAGTATTTGATTGATATAACTAAGTTGTAGATATAATACAGGAGAAAATTTAATTGGAGGTTTGCACTCAAGAAATACATGCAAGAACCTATTATTTATTAGATGTTAAATATACCTCAGTGAAGAAAAAGAAAGTCTTTCTGCCCCAGGGGTGCTTTTATGGTGAGTGGAAATAGACAAATACTTCACAAATCCATAACACGTTGTTTGTGCAAGTAAAGCAGAGTAAAATGGGTAAGAAGTCCCCCAAAGATTCTTGTTTCCACTTTGGCTATTTACAGTGTGGTGGCCCAAGGCAATCCCATTAATGTGCAGCTACTTGAACTAGGATAAGAAAGGGGGAGAACAAACCACGAGCACTTATGAGGAAAGAGCATCCCAGGGCAAGGCAGTAACAGCGTAAAGACCCTGAGGTTGGAGTGGTTTGAGACACATAAATAGCCAGAGCAGAGTGAGCGTAGGAAAGGAAGGCGAAGACCCAATAAACACCTTGGAAACTCAGAGGCTACGGAAAGGGCTTGGTGGTAATTCTGAAGGAGAAGGTGGGTCATCAGTAGAAAGGTAGCATGATGTACATCGTTTGAACAGACTTCTGCTGCTTCAAAACCAGCGTGTAAAGGGCATGGGTGGAGTCAGGAACACAGTAAAGAGGACTCTGTGATAATTGCGGTGGGCGGCAATTGTGATTTGGGCTGAGAGGAGAGTGGTGAGAAGTGCAGAGACTCTGGTTCTCTATGGAAGGCAGAGTTGACAGGGATTGGTCATCAGTTCATCATTCAGGTGGAACTGGGCTCACAAGGATAGCCCCAAAGAGTAAGACTTAAGCAACCACATACAAAAAGGAATTGTAATTTGCGGAATACTTCTGAAGAAGCAAGTTTGTGGAATGGAAAAATCAGCCCATATATTTAATTAATGTACTGAGAATATAGTCTAAAATGGGCTTCCATTATTACAGCTAAAAAAGTAGAAGTTGATATTAATAGGTGGTAATACCTTTGAATTTCCTTTCTATGTCACTAAGTTCAGTTGATGACATACATAGGTCAGTCCAGGGCAACTCATTGAGTCAAGGTGTGGACTTAAGGAGGTGCCTACTATAGTATGGCACTTGATTAAAATTAAATAGTAAGTCATAGTGATAAAAATTTAACTTCAGCAGTAAGTATCTATGAAGTTAAATTTTCATTAGCTTTATTAATAATGTGCCCAATTCTACAGTGGTGAAAAGCAAGTAAAATATGCTCTCTGAGGCATAAAATGATCCCAATTTGAAGGAAAGTACGTGCTTTTTTTGTGCTAGATGGCCTTTATCATTGTAAGTACTAAAATGAACTTTAATGTGAAGACCCTAGACCGTACATTCACAACAGGATATTATTGCCCTCAGGGAGGCAAAAATTGGTTTAGGAGGGGAAGGTTACAAAAAATTTACATTACAATGGCTTTTGTTCCTCCAATAGCACAATACATTAGTAGATATCCTATACAGTTTTTGGTATTAAAATCTCATAGATGGGTGGTAATAAGGAAAAGAAAATGTCTAAAAAGCTCTGTAGAGGGTCAATAATGGAAAATGTTGGCATAACACTGCTTATAATACTAGGATTAGGTGTAAAGTTTATGTACTCAGACAAGCACTTTCCTTAAGTTATAAATTCAAAGTTGTGCTTTCATCAAAACTAAACTAAACAATAGTTGGAAAGAAAAACACCAACAAAATGACAGGAAGCAACTTGAGCCTACTGCCACTGTCATCCTTGTGGCCCAAAGGACCAAGCTTGTTTACTTGCTTAGCCTAATAGACAGAATCGCTAACTATCCTCACGTGCACAGAGGGAGAGGGAAATCAGTCACTCAGAACCTTCTGGCCCACAGGGACCCTGGGTCAGACCTAACAGTGACAACCACAGATATTTATCATGTCGGTCAGTTTGCTGTACTGTGAAGTTATACCAGATTCCCTTCTACATGCCAGGAGCCAAACAAAAGATGAGAGATAAATTAAAAGGTATGAAATCCCTACATTGTTCTGACAGTTAACATACCATGAAGGGCCACTGGGTAAAGAAGATAGAAGTGATATGTTGCTGATACATACGGGCCTCATCTGATAATATTGTGAAAAAAGCAATTTATATGTGTCAGCTTCTTGAATTTGGTTTTCCTGTGTTGTATTTCCTGGATTTCCCTTATGCATCATCTATGTACTTAACATCATAAATCATTTCTAATTGTCCCAAACTGAAAAACTTTTTGAATCTTTATTGATAGCTCTTCTTTTTATCAAATGAAAATGTACTCTGATATATCTTCCCTGACTTCTTTCTCATCCCACTTTTGTTCTTTACACCCTCATATTAGATGAATGTAAACACCTCTGTGACTTCACGATGGGAGTGGCAATGATCTATATTCCAGTTCACTTCTAATCCAATCAGCGTGTGCTCTACAATCAATGACAAGTGTCCTTACAAAAGGCACATGGAGAAAAGGCGAAGACTAGGGAGAACACGACATGTGAATTGGAGCAGAAGCTGAAATTATGTAGCCACAAGCCCAAAATTTCCTGTAGCTCCAGAAACTACAAAATACAAGGAATGATTCTTCCCTAGAGCTTTTGGGGATGGATGTGGGCCTGCTGACACCTTGATTTCAAACTTCTGGCCTCCAGAGCTATGAAGAATAAATTTCTATTGTAAGCTACTAAGTTTGCAATAGCTTGTTATGGCAGCCCTGGGAAACTAATAACACCGCCCCTCTTCTAACACCCAGTCAATCAGAGATGAGATAGGAATGAACACACAGCCTAGTTTAGGCTGAATCTCAGATACACGATAGCACACATCATATCAGAGCAGAGGTATGAACTTCAGAAGAGAAAGTATTAAAATGCAGCTCAGTAGCTAATTATCAAAATCTCTATTTGTTTCATAGAAATGCCAAAAATACAATGAAATTAGTCTTTCAAAGTGGATAAAAATATGCCCATTTCAAGATTTATAGAAATAATAATTGAGAGATTTTCCAAGCATCATGATATTAAATGGTACTGTAAACCTTCAACTGTAGAACCTCATTGATAACTATAAGGATGTTCTAACAAAAAAGAACAATGATTAAAACTCAGCATATGAAGTATAATTGATCAAAATTGTATTCAGGAGTGATATTTGCCATGTGACCTTGACTTGTCTAAATCTGAATTTCTTCACTTGTGAAGTGGGGCTATTAATAGTATTTCTGGCACATGATTGTTCAGAGGATGTGAAGTGTTTAGTGCAGAACCTGGTGCCTAAGAGGTATATAATAAACAGCCGTCACAATCATTGTTACTGGCAATAATGCTCATAGTTGGATGTCAAGGTCAATGAGAAGCACTGATGGTCACTATGAAGACACCAAAGTCCACAGAAATCACAAGAAATCACTGCTTGAGTAAAGATTCCAGGAGAAAAGGTGATAAGAAAGCTAAAAATATCAACCAATTTTATATAACAATTTGTTTTTTAGATAGACAGTGTTGATACATTTAGATTAGATAAATCTTTCAAATAACCTCTAAGTCCTAATATTTATGGTGACTAATGATGTCCCTATATCACCCCCCTCCTAGGCTTCTTGGTTAAAATGAGACAAAGTGAGAAAAATAGCAATCTCTTCCCCATCTCCTAAGATTAACAGCAAATTTGAAATGTAAGAATTTTGTTAAATGCAGGCTACAGTATATGAAATACATGCCAATGCTGAGTTTTCAGTAATAATGTCTAAAAGGGCATTTTAACATTTTCAATATTTATGTACTTTTTAAATGTCTAAAGGCAAGAAAGAGATAATAGCCAATCTTTATATCTGTAAAAGCCTTGCATTAGATTATCCTTCCCTAGCTGAAAATAGATTCTGTTTCAAAGGCGTTGAAAGAGAAAAACAAATCAGAATGAAGTGGATCTCACTACAATTCCCTGGTAAACAGCTCGTAAGAAAAGATGTGCTGCTAGAAACATATCACCGATTACAATTACTAAAAGTTAAAAGGCTTTCCGAGGATTTTAATTATATTTCTTTCCAGAAGCACTTTGGCATAATTTTCAAATTCATAGTATGTCACAAATAATAACCTGAGATCAGATTTTTCACAAAAAATAGGATTTAGCCAGTTACATTTTAGTTTGTGAAAACAAAAAAAAAACAAAAAGCACAGGTTTATTGTTTGCACTTAGGATAGCAGTTACTAATTAGCATGTTGGTAGGATGGAAGCCTCCAAAGTTGTGAGTTAATTCTTGTCATATGGATGGATAAAATCTCTTGCCAGGTGTGGGTATTGGTCACAGCAGTTAGGACACTGCTTGGTATGCCTATATCTCATCATGGAGTGCCTGGGTTCAAGTCCCAGTTCTGCTTCTGTTACAACTTCCTGCCAATGCAGACCCAGTGATAGCTCAAGTTCCTGGGTCCCTGCCATCCATATGGTGTAGCTGGATTGAGTTATGGTCTCCTGACTTTGGCCTGGCCCAACCTTGGCCATTTCCAGCATTTGGCAAGTGAACCAATGAATAGGAGATCTCTGTTTCTCTCTCTTTCTCTCTCCCCCTCTCTCAAATAGCACACAGTAGATAACTAATGAATATATAGAGAAGGAATGAGTGGAGATGGTTTCGCTCTAGTTTGATCCATAAACACTTTAAGTTATATCAACTTACAGTTGTGTCACTTGAAAACCAATGTGCATCAGATAGGTGGTGAATTCTAGGACCACGTCACAAGTCGAGGGATCTCTGCTACAGGGAGAAATGACAAGCTGCTTTCTTGCACAGGAAGGAGAAAATGGTTCTATTGGATGATTATGTTATTCAATTTTTCAAAATATTATGTAATTATTTGTGGCAATATGTCTCTCTTACCTCAAGGTATATGTCTCATGCGGAATGACAATGTGTTTTTTCAAACATTAAACACAAGATTGAAGAAGCATAATGTGATGATGAGATAAAAAATCAAAGGTTAGGTGTTTGGCACATGGTGAAGACATGACTTGAGACCCTTGCATCCCATAGAATGGTGCCTAGGTTCTTGGCTCAACTTCCAATTCCAGCTTCTTGCTAAGGCAATCCTGGGGGGCAGCACCTAATGACACGAGGACTTGGGTCCTTGCCATCCATGTGGGAGACCTGCAGAGATTTCCTGGCTCCTGCGTTCAGTCTTGTCCAGCTCTGGCTCTTTCAGGTATTTTGGAAGTGAACCAACAGATAGAAGTTCTCCCCCAGCCCGAATAGATTAAAATAAGTAAATCAACATCTTAATAAGTCACATGGTGGAACTGAAGATGAGGAGTAAAGCAAGTGAATGTAGCCAAGATGTTAGGACTAGATGCTGGGGATACAATCAATGATCAGGAGAGGTAGTAGAAGCCCCTGGTAGTGAAATGGTGCTGTCTTATCTGAGGTGCCATTGGACACCATCTTAGGCTCTGGCCCAGCTGCCACCCTTTACTCTAAGTTTGGCCTCTCCAGAACCCAGCCTGTCCTACTAGGAGTCAGGGGACCAAATAGCCCAACCAGAAGCATAAGCTCCACCCCCACCCAAACGGGATTGGCTGCTCCCACTTCTTTCCTCTAAAGCTATAATAAGATCTGCTTTTCCGCTCAAACTCCTCCTTTTCGCTCTCTTGCTCTCTCCCTCCAGCCTGTCGGGTTTCCCCACACCTGACAATAAACCTTGAACTCCAGTGTTTGGTTGTGTTTTGTGGTGGCCTTTCAGCCCCTGCCTAAAAACCAAGTACTAAAGAAGATTCTTTAGGCCATAGTAATGTGGTCTATATAGTTTTATCGACAAAGCATCTTTATACCTGAAATCCTTGCTCTTTCCACTTCATTTAGTCAAAATCATGAGTAAAGCTTTATTTGACAGAGAAAACCTCTCATAGAGTGTTCTTCATTCTTTATCCTCGTGGAAAGACAGATGTGAATATAAAAATATCTGCAATTTGAGTCGAAGTTAAAATATAGTCATAACCTGATTTTGGAATAAATTCATTTCCTAAAGCTAGTTGACTCGGAAGAAATACGGAATGAGAGGCCCCCACGAGATCTCAAGTTGTATTCAGAGAGGCGCAGGAACCAGAGATTCTTCCCTCCCCTTCTGAAAGGCCTTGATTCTCTACTCGATAAGGAGACCACGTCCATGGCATCAGCTGCCTGCAAAGGATTGCCAGTCCCCTCAGAAGTAGCACATGAGAGATGACTGGGCAGGTGGCTGCAGGACCAGCAGAATCCCTGGTTGTGCAGTCTGCCCTATCACGCTTGACACATTCTGGCCAGGCTTCCTCCTGCTGCAACAAAATGCAGCAGCCCCTGAATGAGAAGTGGAAACCATTTCTTCTCTATGGCATGCAACATCCATGCTCCCTCTGTCTCTGGTTGCTTCTTTGTGTTTTACACGCTTTTAACACGCTTTTAAGGGAGCTCAAACTATCCCATAACAGTGGCGGTGACGTTAGGGGGTAGGGTAAGCATGCGCAAGAGAATCAATATTTGTAAATGAAACAGTGTAACCTCTTAGTACTCTGAGTAATAGAATCCGCCTGTTCACCTCAAGCTCCTGGGCAAATATATGAGTGGGATCATCTGAGTGTGGTTGTTATATATCTCTAAACTCTTGACTTGACTTGCTAATGCGGGCTCAAATTCTTCAGCATCATCTGTTTTATAAGGATCTGATTTCATATCTGAAATCTAGAGAATGGTATAATATGATCGTTAAAGGGAATGGGAGCTATTCTGCTTTCACAAAAGGAAAGAGAGATGCCACAATTTAAAAACCCAGAAAAGTATAAAAAAGGGAGGGGGAGATAATAGAGTGAATTGCACACAGAAAGGGCTCATCTCAAAATGTGAGTTCATCGAAGTTGTGTCTACAGAATGAAGTCCGTTTATTTGATTCTCATTCTCCGTGTTCAGACATTTACAAGTAAACTACTAAATATAATAGATTACAAGTTCGCTGAATCAGAAGAATCCCAGCTTTTGGTATGATTAAGTTTTAATTGTATTTCTCCTTCGGGATCACTAGTAGCTAATAAGCTCGTGAAAATAGGTCTTTAAATAGCAGGAGCAGTAAAAGTCTCTGTGTGCGCTGTGTTTTGATATGCTTGACTGCCTGAGGCAGTCTGCTGCCTGTAGTCTCAAGTGCTCAGTTTTCATATCAATGAAATATCTAAATAATACTCAAAAAATCCTTAATTTTGAAATGAGATGAAAGCAGACACTCAGCTCACGAGTGGATATTTCTTTTAAACTAATCAATATGTGGTTTTCTTTTTTTTTTTTTTTTACAAAGGCTGATCCATCTTACTCATGACAAAAGCCAATTCATAAACACACACACACACACACACACACACACACGTTTCATGGTTTAAAACAAATAGAAACAAAACATTTCTTTTTTTTACTGTGTCTTTTAATGCTGTAAAATAGAAACTGTGTATGTACTCACCCCGTCCAAGACAAAGCTAACTTTCTAATGTGCTCAGTGTACTCTGCTGAAACACGAGGCAGTATCTTCTCACAAAGATAGCATCTAATGAAGTGTCAAGGTTCTCTATTTTCAAAATACATAGATAAGACTATTGTGAAAAATATGTAAACCTTTCATGCCAGTATTTCTAATTCAGTGGTACAGGTAGCAGGCATTTATAAAACTTCCCCAATTTCTCGGTTTCCTCTAAGAGGCAAGTGTAACATGAGGAGGAAGATTAGCAATGTTGCAGCTTCCTTGGAAGTACGCCCCTTCTCAGAACTAGTCCAGTTAGACAAACTGGCGGAGACAGCAGTGCGAACAAGGTCATGGTTGCTTTTTTGGCTGCAAGGTGCCACAGTTGCATCAGCTCCCCCATATTACATGTCTAGCTCTGCCTTTCTTTGCTTACAGCTTTTCCCAATGGCCCACTGCCTGAAGGTAAATTCAAGTACCGTATGAGTTTACCCTGATTTCTCTCTACTTTTCTCTTTGTCAAGCCACCCTCACGTGATAAATCTGTCATAAAGGTTCTTTTCTAGTTTGCATAGGTATTGCCTTTATATTTTATCTACAAAAAGAAAGTCTAATAAATTTCTAGTTCACTCTTCATGCCACCTTCAAGAGGTGCTGTCCTAATGGCTTTCCCAGTGTTCACAATGGTGTTCTTCCTCTTCTTCCATGGACTGAACCTGTTTTGGTTAATATATCACAATGTAACATGTGTGGATAAATCAACAATATAGAATCTTAAAATGATTTTAGGGCCGATATTGTGGCGTAGCAGGTTGAGCGGAGGCCTGTGATACCAGCATGCCATGTGGGCACTGGTTTGAGACCTGGATGCACCACTCCTGATTCAGCTCCCTGCTAATGCACCTGGGAAGATAGCAGAGGATGGCTCAAACGCTCGGGCCCCTGCACTGTGTAGGAAACCTGGAAGAAGCTCCTGGTTCCTGGCTTTGTCCTGTCCCAGCCCTAGCAGTTGCAGCCATTTAGGGAGTGAATCAGTGGATGGGAGCCCTTTCTCTCTCTCTCTCTCTTTCTCTCCTTCTCTCTCTCTCTCTCTCTCTCTCTTCCTCTCTGTAACTCTACTTTGCAAATAAAAACAAAGAAGAAAAACATAAAAGGAGTTTAAAGATGGTGCCTGGTGTACAATGGTTCAACTTAAGCTTTTACAACGGCATGGTGGGGCGAACATGAGGTGCACTGAGTGGAAGCCAGGTTTTGAATTTTGATCTTTTCATGAGCTAGCAACATGCTGAATGTTGCTTGTTCAGGATGCTGGGTAGCACCATAGCTTTCAGTCAGTCACACAACCATGATTGCTACGCTATGGTGTTTGGAAGGTTACATGCATTAAATGTATTCTTGATTACAATACTTTCAACTTACAATGTGTTTCTAATGATTTAACTTTGTCATAAGCCAAAGAGTGTCTCTATAGAAACCACTGTTTTTTAGTCCTCAGAATCTAGCCTAGCGCCACTACCCAGTAGCACATCAATACCTACTAGAAAAATAAGATAGAGTTTTAAGATTGTCATAATCAGGGACAGCATCATGGCCTAGCAGGTCAAGTCACCATTTGTGACAGCAGCATCACATATGAGTGCCAGTTGGAGACCTGACTTCCCCATATCCAATCCAGCTCCCTGCTATTGTGCCTGGGAAAGCAGCAGAAGATGCCCTAAGAGCTTGAGACCCTGCCCTCACATCATAGACTCACATGGAGTCCCAGGCTGCTGGCTTAGACCTGGCCCGACCCAGGCCATTTCACTCATTTCAGTAGTGAACCAGAAGATGGAACATCTCTTTATCTCTTGTCTCCCACTGTAACTCTGCCTTTCAAAAAATAAATACATCTTAAAAAAGAAAGAATTCCATCATTATGAAACAGACATAGTAAAGAATTCTATGAGCATAACGTAGGTACTGTAAAAACTTTACTATAAATATAAGTAGAGATGAATGTACATGCAGACCAATATTTCTACAAGTAGAGAAATTTTAATTTTTGGGTTGCCCCATTTATGCTTGAAAATGTGTAAGGAATCTAACTCAATTCTTTTTGTAAAACTTGAATTTAAAACTACCATCTCCCTGTGACACGTCCCTCCACTCATAACAGATACAGCTTTATCTTTTTTAAACTGCCCTTTAAGAGTTTATTGCCCCCTGGCTAAAATACAGTAGAAAGGATGCTCGTATGGTGGTTGTGACCCGACATAAAGTATGTGTCAACAGAATCCTTGCAAAAGTAGCTCTCCCAGGATCCCCTCCCAATTTTGAGAAAGTAAGAGGTCCAAATAAGCATCTGAGAGCTAAGCTCTGGGAGGTTAACTCATGGTTGCTATAGTTCCTGCCCAGTCATTTTCAGGCTGCCACTGTCACTTCATTGATCACATCCCTTTGGCTACAAAATCAATAGCATTGAGTACCACAAGAAAACATTTGTTACAGAAATGTACGATCAACCTCCTGACCGCACAGAGCAAAATACATCAAATCACATTAACCATGAGATGATTCCTTAAGTTTATTTTGGTTAACAGGAATAGTTTAAACTAGAGAGATGGCCCAAGAGAGAAATTATCCACAGTTTTATGGATTTACCAACTTCTCTCTACTTAGGAACCCTAATTTCCCACCTGCTCAGGGCTTTCCCTGGTGACTGTCTGGGGTTTAATAACATATGTTGCCTGGAGGGCTTATGGAAGAGCAGAGAAAGCATCCAATCCCACATTCACCTGCAGGAATTGGAAAGGACACATTCCACTTTACAGCACTGAAAATAATTCCAGGTGAAATTCTGACACTTGCCAGATACACGATAATCCTCAAGTTTACTAAACCACGAGATGTGAGCAGAACACGTTTAAAGAAAAATTGTTCTCATTTTTTTACAAAAATCTCACCCAAAAATTTCTTTACCTCAACATTTACTAAATTATTTAGCAATATCCATTATGAAGAAATAATTATCACTATCAACAAAGGCAGGAAAGACTGGAAGAGCTTGCAGAATTCTCTACCAAAGAGTGATCTATTAGTCCAGATTAGTAGTGGAAATCCAGTTTTTATGTTCTATTCCAACATATTATTTCCTTATGATAGGAAAAGCTTACAAAAGATGTCAGCTCTGCCTTTAGTGAGGAGATAGAACTACGGACTTCTCAGCTACTTATTAAGAAATTTGTTTTTTTTGGCTTGTGCTTCAGAGTAGCAGGTAAATCTGCTGCCTACAGTGCCAACGTCCTATATGGGCATCGGCATCCCATGTGAGTCCCTGCTGCTCTGCTTCTGATCCAGCTCCCTGCTAATGTGAATGGGAAAGCACAGAGATGGCCCAAGTCCTCAGGCCCCTGCATCCACGTGGGAGACCCAGAACTCCTGCATCCTGGCTTCAGACCAGCCCAGCTCCATCTGTTGTGGTCATTTGAGGAGTGGACGAGGGATGAAAGACCTTTCTCTTTGTCTCTCCTTCTAACACTACCCCTCAAATAAATAAATAAATAAATCTTAAAAAAAATAAATTTGTATTTCCTTTGAAAACAACTCAAGATAATTTTTTTAAAAAATTCCATATAGGTCTGGTTCTCAAATTATTGATAATGGATTGCCAAGAGTTAGAAAAGAAAAAGCCTGTAGAGATGTTTAGGGAAACTTAATAGATTTTAGTACAAATGAACAGTAGAAAAGCATGCCCTTGGCAACAAACTTAAAGAGTTTGCACATCCCCACACAAAAGCAAAACTGAAGATTCATGGATTTTTTTTTTACTAGACTCAGCAACTTTAGCAAACAAAGCCATCCATAAACACATATGACACATGAGTACAAACATAAGTATACAATAATCTACGTTGTGCAGGTTCTTCTTAAATAGAGGTAAGGGTACACACTGGTCTGTCTATCCTGACTCTCTGAATATAAGACCAGGAACACGCAATGTTAGCTGACCCCAGAATGCACTGCAGGTAATGTCAGTAATACTCACCTGGGGAGGCACATCTTTCTAACAATGAGGAGCCAATTCAGATCTTTTGCTTAGCTCAGATCTTGTCTTTTCTCAGTAGGGGGTGCCAATTGTGCCAAACAGTGCTGAATTAATTGGGGTTGCTTGGCTCTGTCTCTAGTTAGTTACCAACACACACACACACACATATATATGAAAAAGAAAAGGAAAAACAGACAGGGAAAATAATCACCTTGATAGTTTATGTTCTTTTATCCACATACTTATCTACCTTATGTTATTCTTGGATTTTAGCAGACTGACCACTCTGGAGCCTGGGAGATTGAACACAATGCGGAAAAGAATTTCTTGATGATTATTATTTATTACTAACTTATGCATTAAATGTCATTTTGGATATAATCTTGTTGGAATGGCTCATTCTGCATCATTTCATGCAATGACAACATTCCCTTTGTGTGCAGAGAAACCTGGCATTAATATTACTATCTTTGGGGGTAGGGTTTAAAGCCAAACATTCATATACACAATAAAAATATGGTAGGCATTCACCCACAGGACCATTCTGATCAAGGTTGTCCCAAGAAAATAGATGCTATTCATTGTCAGAGTTCATTGAAACCAGTCTGAAGAGTTGTTAAGCCCAAAGAAGCTCAATTTGACTGACATACTTTCATTGATTTAAGAACTCTTTAAAATTATTCAGTTATTTGAAAGGAGGAGAGAGAAAGAGCGAGAGATCTTCCATCCGCCTGTTTACCTTCTGAGTCCTGGCAACAGCAAGGCCAGGGCCAGGCCAAAGCCAAAAGCTTGAATGTCATCTGGATCTCCTAAAGGTTTGTTTATTTTCATTTACATGAAAGACCGAGTGACAGAGTTAAGAGAAAAAGACAAATCTTTCATCTTCTGGTTCACTCCTGAAATGCCTGCATCAGCTAGAGCTGGGCTGACCTGAAGCTAAGAGTCTGGAATCCATCCAGATCTCTCACATGGGTGACAGGGACCCACATACTTGAACCATCATCTGCTGCCCTCCAGGATCACACTAGCAGGAATCCAGGACTGAAACTGAGCAACTGCACTATGAGTTGTAGGTGTGTAAAGCAACATCTTAACAACTGTGACAAACACCTGCTGGGTTTTAGGATTGTTAAGGACCGAAAATATATTTCAATATCTAAAGTATATTCCAGGTTTCCAATTTAGTCCTTTCTAACTATGCAACTTGATTGTCATCTTCTTTTCTATTTTGGCCAATGTGAAACCTGTTTCAATGAAGATTCCTGATAATTTTTACTATATTTGGCTTATAATTGCATCTCTGGCTTTTCTGTTGATATATAAATGTTTCCTTTCAGGACTTCCCCAAGTCCTCTTCTTTATAAAGCCTCTGGACACTGACCCACATGAGTCTCCCCCTCCTTAGATCTCTTCTGTGCTTAGTGTGTTAGGGAAAGATTCTGGTAACATCTGATTCCATCAATGTTCTGATATTGTATACATTTTCCAGGTGTGTTACCCTTGTCTGCTCAAGTGGATGGCTGGAAATTTGAAGACATAAGTAAAATATTAAAGTTCTTTTTATCCCTTTGAGGATAAAGATAGATGGTAACTTAGAAGGAAGTAGGTATAACCACAGGAGAGTGAGTTTTCCTCTTCCTCGAAGTTTGTGAGCCTTAACTGACACAACCACATCAAGGTGGTATTTGCAAGGTTATCTCAGTTGCACAGTTAGACTGCAATATATGGTATGGGAATTTTATATTGTTCCAATAATTCCTCCAAGTAATTTATTGGACACTATACAACTATATTAATGCATGTTAATCATTATAGAACCTTTATTTATTAAGTAGAAGAAACCTACTTATAATTAGTAAACCTAATGTAGAATAGGTGAATTTTCTAAATTTATGTAGAAAAAATACCCAAAATAAATAAAACAGAATAATTATCCTCTGGTTTATATCATTCATAAACAATCAGTTTTTATCTTCACATATTTTTTCTCTCCACCTAAGAAAATCTGTCATTAGTTTGCTTTTCTAATCCTATCATCACTCCTTAGATTAATAGTGGGGGTTGGGGATCTTGCCTGCATTGTTACATCTGTATGTCATGTTCCTAATTTCCTTAGCCTCTAAAGTAAAATTCCAAGAAATATAAAGATATGGAAGCTACTGTAAAAATCCATCAGCGAATTGATACAGACGACTTCCAAGACCATTCTTAGGATAACAGTAGCAGAAATCATACAGCAGAGACGTATTTCTCTCTATATTTTGGTGAACACATTAAAGCTCATATTATTCTCATTGCAAGTTTCAAGTAATTGAAAGAAAGAAAAGCACTTTGAAGTGTATCAAGCAATATTAAACCTGAGAGAAATAAATACAGAAGTTCATGCTGTGACTTTTGCTTTCCTTTTGCAACTCTAAATCCAAATTTGAAAGTTACACAGCACTCAGTTATTTCTTTGTATATACTTTCATTTGGGACATGGATTTATTAGAGGCTGTCTTTATTTAAAACTCATTTTATGTAAAGAAACAATGAAGAATTAAAAATACTTTGATGTAAAATTTAAATTAGCAGCAAAGTTAAAATCCATAAAAAATAACATAATTTAAGGAGAATTGTATATCTTACAGAAGTAATGCTGTCATCCTATCAACTCAGGAAGTGAAGGCCAGAGAGGTTAAATGATTGGCCAATATCTTTGGTCAACAGTGGAGAAACCAACATCTGATGAGTTATGTCACTTAATCAGCAGCCACATCAAGAGTAACGGAAAATGTTTAGAATTGGGCTTTTTATTCGTTTCCAATGCTCTCCCTATAACAGGGAGAGATACATAAACGTCTTACTGCTTGAAAATACTGTGCTTAAACTAACTTAATCTTTCAACAGAAATATCATTTTGAAGACTCTTCCATTTAAGGCAAACCAACCTGAAATCACCATTTCATTTTCTCTTTTTATTTTAAATAATTGTAAAAGGGTTCAACTTTATTTGAAATAGGTTTCAAAGAGTAAAATATGGTGATACTCCATTAGAAAATAATTGAAAATGTTGACAGTGATAATTTGTTATCCAGGACTTCAGCTAATACATCATACACACACACATACACACACACACACACACACCTCTTGTTCTGTATATATCACAGCTATATGTAAAATGGTGTAACCACATTGGAAAATGATTTGACCACATCTTTTAAAGTTCAATGTATATTTATCACATGCCCAAGCAATTCCACCATCAGTGTTCAAGCCCAGAGAAATAGAACTATATGTCCTAAGAAGACTTACAGGATGTCCATGGCAACTTTATTCATAATAACCAAAATCTTGGTGACTGAATTATGGCACAGAGGATTAAGCCACCGGCTGCAATGCCAGCATCCCCTATCAGAGCATTTTTTTGAGTCCCAGCTACTCTGCTTTTGATCCAGCAGTGGATCATACTCAAGAGCTTGGGATCATCCTACCCACAAGGCATTGCTTACTGGAGTTCCAGGCTTCTGGCTTCAGCCTGGCACAGCCCCTGCCATTGCACCCATTTAGGGAGTGAACCAGTGGGTGGAAGATCTATGTCTCACCCTCTCTGTGTCACTCTGCCATTCAAATAAATAAAATAAATATTAAAAAAATTATACTAAATCTCAGAAATAATCCAAATGTCCAATGAAAGAGAAAGAAATAAGCAGATTATACTAAGCAATGGAACACTATTGCTCAGTAATGAAATGAATAAATGATATGAAACAGTGTGGCTAAAGGACAGGCTCAGTGAGTTGATACTTTCATCTTTTAAAGATATTGAAAAGCTAAATTAGAATTTAATGAGTAAGTTTTCTTCTTTTAATCACTTGAATGAAACCAGTAGGATATATTTCCCTATTCTGTGTATAACTACTTATGTAGGTAACCATGAGATCTATTTGATCCTGCTAGGGATTGTTTTATTTTCACATAGAATTTAAAGTTAAACTTGAACAGAACTTTATGAAGTGTACTTCTGAGAATTATTTAAGAAGTAACCATTTATATATAATTATTCAATATTGGCTAAATAAGTTATGTGATCAATAAGTCATGTTATTCAGAAAAGCCTATTACTATTAACAAATACTTAAAATATACCAAGTAACTAAATTACCACTGGAGACATCCACATTCCATTTTAGAATGCGTGGCTTGATTCCTGCCTCCACTTCCAGTATGCACCTAGGAAGGCAGCAGGTGATGGCTCAAGTACCCACTCGGCACACCTGGACTGAGTTCCTGACTCCTGGTTTTGGCCTGGCCCAGCCTTGCCCAGGCTTCTGTGGGCATCCAGGGAGTGAATCAACAGATGGAAGACCTGTGCCTATCTGTCTCCACTTGTGTATCCATGCCTCTCAAATAAAATTGAAACACAGTTTTAAAAGTAAAAAAAAAAAAAGATGTACTGTATACGTATGTCTAGAAAAACTCAAAGGATTCACAATTTTTATATCTGGTAGTAGAAACGAAGTGACTTAAAATTTTTAAGTTCACTTTTCTATGTTTCCACATCATTTGTTATTATATTATTTATAATTATAATATTACTAGCATAATAGTATCATTAATGTTAAATGATATTTAATATTCTAATTTTTAATCAGAATAAAATGCAGATCAAGCTTTTATTTATGGGAGCAGAAATATTGGATAATATGTATTTTGAGTTGTGTTTTTTTTTTTTTATTTTTTTGACAGGCATAGTGGACAGTGAGAGAAAGAGAGACAGAGAGAAAGGTCTTCCTTTGCCATTGGCTCACCCTCCAATGGCCGCCGTGGCCAGCGTGCTGCGGCCGGCGCACCGCGCTGATCCGATGGCAGGAGCCAGGAGCCAGGTGCTTCTCCTGGTCTCCCATGGGGTGCAGGGCCCAAGCACCTGGGCCATCCTCCACTGCACTCCCTGGCCACAGCAGAGAGCTGGCCTGGAAGAGGGGCAACCGGGACAGAATCCGGTGCCCCGACCGGGACTAGAACCAGGTGTGCCAGCGCCGCAAGGCGGAGGATTAGCCTAGTGAGCCGTGGTGCCGGCCAATTTTGAGTTTTATTTTTAAACTCAGTTCATGGTGCTCTGTGGTTTTCCTTCCTGTATATAAAAGCTGCTGAAACATAACAAAAGCTAAAAGTCTGTAAAAATAATGTCAATGTAAATGAACATAATTAAATACTACTAATAGAAATATGTTTTCTCATTCCTCTTCCTTTCATCAAAAAGAGAAGTCAATGGCTTTTATTTCAATAACCACAGCACTCAATTTGGTTTTGCCCAACTGTTCAGTTCCACTCATTTTCTGCAGCAGTGCTGTTGGTCAGGTTGAAGATACAAACCATGAACTTCAAAAGTTCTATATTCCAAGGTTATTCAGTAGGCAAAATACTTAGGATCCAGTCGCTACCACAACACTTTACAACTAACCATCACTGGGGAGGAAAAAGTTCCATAAAACTTTGATCTTTCTAACAGTTGCCTTTTGATACTTCCTTTACTATGCTGTACCATTTATTCCCCTTTTAACTTAGCTGGGGTTACTTTGTGCTAATCAGTTATTTAGAAATTATTGAGTAATGTTGGTTCTGCATGTTACCCTCTAAATTAGAAAGTATTTTGTTTCTTAAATGCAGTATGTGTATTTGAGGAATTTGGGATGACATTTTTTACATTATTGAATATAATCCAAAAGTTTGAATTCAAGAGCTCCATCCTATTCTGGAAGATTGGGTAGGATAGTTCTTTGTTTTCTCATTTTATGATGTTCTGAAATTAATGCACATGACAAAGTTAAGAGAAAGAATTGGTAGCCAAAATGGAAGCCAAAGAATTGGAAGATACTTTAGGTAGTAGTGTCACACATAAAAATTTCATAATGTCTGACATTTATTTTAAAATGCATGTTTCTGTGAAATATCTCTTATTTGGGCTATAAAAGAAAACATCTGTATATAAACTCACATTCTGTGGACTACCACATTCCATTGAGTCTAATAGTCATATTTCATCACCTATCTATAATCTATTTTCTTATTTATCCATGGCATTATTAACAAAAGTATTTTAGACTGATAAGAAGATGTGTAGAAGATTTCAAATAATGTTATATGGAACATCTCTGGTGCACTATAATTGTACTGCATGCATTGTGTCTGCTGGTGTCTATACAGACTAATGTTTTGGGTATAATGAATACTACTGCTTCCTGGAGATAATCGTCCTATTATATTCAGAGTTCAGTAGTTAGGTTTATTAATATTATGTGGCACAATGTTTTTAGCCAGGCAATTGGGTTTTCTTCAAAGTGAGCTACTTCAGGTTTCAGTGTTTATTGACTATCTGCATTGCAATTATGAAAATATCATTGAATCTTCAGTGTTCCTGTGGTCAAAGTATTCACTTACTGCAGGGCTGAGCTTCTACTCCAAAAAGCTTAAAGCTGCTGACCCTCTTTCAGCAAAGTTCGATTCAGAGAATGTGTATTCTTTCCCACAGCTTCTGCAATTATCAAGGCAAAACATTCTATTAGGTTCTTTAATCAATGTTTGTTTTCTACTTGCAGAAGCAGCTGCCCAAGATATGATAGCACCTAAAAGGCTAATTTTAGGTTGTATTTGACTCTTAGGTTTCCTGTGCTTTTTTTATGACAAGGGCTGTATGAATTCTCTGGCTCTCCCTGGGAGTACTTGACCCTGAGAGCTTAACTCAGAGAGCTGTGGAAATGAGAGATGAAGAGACTTAAAGAATAACCTAGTTCATCCTCCTGACAATGTGGTGCTGATCCCTGCACTACAGGGATTGGCTGGAATAGGTTTAAAGCCTTGAGGCTTCTGGAAACGACTCCAGCTGCTTTCGCTCTCATCTTACTCCCTCTGTTTGTTCTTTCTTTTTCTTTTCTTTTTCTTTTCTCAGTGATGTTTCTAACTTTCAGCATTTACAGTTGTGAGAATTCCAATTAATGATGGTGAAAAAAATAGCATTTCCAAGTCAAGCCACAGTGGTTTAGAATCCATTTATTTAGTTATAAGAATTTCCAACTAGTTTCAAATCACTGACTCGATTACAGTTAAATGGTTGTTTCTTTATTGTTTTGTTTGTTTTTGTTGGGTTTCGTTTCTTTGTATTACAGTACTTCGTGTTACTTAGAACATAATCTAAACATGGTTTTCTCCCTTCTTTCTTCACAAAAGTGGCAATGGAAGCAAAGATGGTTAAATTCAGTTGGCCATATAGAGTGTTCAGAGTCCATTGATACAATCCTTGCAGATTAAACTGTATGAGTTCTTAGTCCATGATGCTTGAGTTTTTGTTTTCTGGGAAAGCAGCATGAAAACATCATTTTAGAAAATTGAGAATATTCTTGATCCTTAATCCCTGTAATTTATTCTAGTGCATTCTTGCAGCTGCTTTCATGAAAAGAAAATGTAAGAATCACTACCACCTTCAGACGAAGAAGAACAAGGCAATAAACTAATAATGATAGGTGAAGTTGTCAGAAAAGGATGCATGGAAATATTTTACAACTCAAAGCAGAATACCTTTGTTGTAGGACATCATGCATTTTTATTCCACAGAGGATTTGCTTCTCAAGTGAAGGGATAATCAGAATGATAGAAAATGTCCCAGACTCCATAAGGACAGAGGAAAACAACAACAACAAAAAAACTTCATCACAAATTGAAATAGTTGTATAAGCTGACAATGTGATTTTATGCATAAGCTCCTATACATAAAAACCTTTGAGCCAGTTTTTATCCTCACTTGATGGAGGACAACGATGCTCTGAGAGGCTTAAATGGAACTGTTGAAGAGAACTTGCTGTACTGATGTCAGTGTTCCACAAATTTGTCCTTTCCAGTATGGTGGCTGCGAGCCAGATGTGTCTACTGAGCACCTAAATTGTGACGAGTACCCATCAGAACATTAATTTTTCAATTCTATGAAATTTTACTTAAAATTCAAATATGACTAGCCTCTGGGTGGCTACTGGCTAACATGTCTGACAGTGAAGGTTTAAAGGGTCTTAAGGCTAGAAACTACTGCAGCCAAATAAGCAAATACTAAAGTGTATAGAAGACTGCTTTTGACTCGTGTTTTATAATTAAACTTGAAGGACATTGAACATGTATATAGGTACCTTGGTAGGCCTGATGGAATGTATTCTCTTCTGCACACTGCAGATCCTATGTAGAATAGACTTTTCAATGAAAAACTAACTAGCCATTTTGCCATGTAAGGATGACTTCTTTTATTTTTTTCCCCAAGTTCTTTTTATATTCTTTTCCACTTTTAGATTATTTAAGTGAATTTTTAGAAGGGTTACTTATGTTGAAAGAGAGAGAGAGGAGATAAAGACACAAAGAGATCTTCTTCCATTTGCTGGTTCACTCCATAGATGGCTGCAACAGCCAGTATTGAGGCAGGCTGAAGTCAGGCGCCAGGAGCTTCATCTGGGTCTTCCACATGGGTGGCAGGTGCCCAAGCCTTAGGCCATCCTCAGCTGCTTTTCCCAGGCCATTAGCAGACAGTTGTATTGGAAGTGGAGCAGTTGGAACATGAACCGAGATCATTTGGGATGCCGGCGTTGCTGATGGCAGCTTTACCTGCTGTACCACAATGCTGGCTCCTTCACTGATTTTTTAAGTCAGACTTATTCATTTAGTTTAATGGTTTTTAAAATAATTGGCTTCTTTTAGAACAGAAAATATTTTAAAAGTGTGGCAATTTAGGACACTATGTATTTATTTGATTGAAACAGATTTATTCTCCATAGACCAAGGCTATGGTGGATGCCCCTACATCCCATATCAGCCAGTTGGTTCCAGGGCCAGCTACTCCATTTCCTATCTAGTTTCCTGCTAATGTGACTGAGAAGGCAGTGAAAGATGGCCCAAGTGCTTGGGCCCCTGCACTCATGTGGAAGACCCCGATGGAGTTCCAGTTCCTGGCTTTCGCATGGCCCAGACCTGGTTATTGCAGCCATTTGAGGAATGAACCAGAGGATGGAAAATCTTTCTCTTTCAAATAGATGAAAAAAAAATAATAATAAAATTTTAAAAATTGATAAAGTGAAAGAATGTATCACAAGCCAAGGAAGGCAGGTGGTCTCTGGAAGCCAGAAAAGTCAAGAAAATAGATTCTCCCATGTGGGAGATCAGCAGGGAGCTCCTGCTCCTGGCTTCAGCCTGCTCCAAACCTGGCTGTTGTGGCGATTTGGGGAGCAACCAGTGAGTGAAAGATTGAACTTTCTTTCGCCCTGTCTTCTTTGTCACTCTGCTTTCAAATAAATAAATAAATAAAAAGTTAAAAAAAAAACCTGTGGGGAAGCCATTGTAATCCATAAGCTGTACTTTGGAAATTTATATTCATTAAATAAAAGTTAAAACAACAACAACAAAAAACCTGTTGTAATGTCAGCATTCACGAAACAGATAAACAATATCAGTGTTCACAAAACACCAAATATGCAGGAAATATGACGTTATAGGAAAATTAATTTTTAATTAATCTCTGTTGAACGTGATGACCAGGAATTGTTTTTAATAATGCAGGGATATAGTTCAGCAGAGAGGACAAACTGATAAAATAAGATAGTTGCATCACATTTTGTAACTGTAAAATGCTTTATACCTACTGGTTCAGCAGTCAAGGTATAAAATGAAATGCAAGGTCGCTTGGAATTTTAAGATAGTTAAAAAAACTTTATATGAATTAATACGTATTAATCTATAAGATGGCACTTAAGCAATATGATAAGGAAGCAGATGTGCCAATAACTCTTGGCTTACTATGGAATAGGAAGAATGGACTTTTACATTGAAAATTGTCAAATTGGTATAAAAACTAGGATCACAAAAAGAAATTTTTAAAAAATGTACCTTTGTTTTCAAGCATTTACTTATTTATTTGAAAGGCAGAGTTACAGAGAGAGAGAGAGAGGGAGAAAGAGAGGAATAGACTTAGAGAGAAATCTTCCATCTGCTGGTCACTCCCCAGATGGCTGAAATGGCCTGGTTTGGCTAGGCTAGGCCAAAGCCAGGGACCTGGAACTCCATCTGAATTTCCCACATGGGTAGCAGGGCACAAGCACTGGAGTTATCTTACTCTGCCTTCCCAGATGCATTACCAGGGAGCTGGACAGGAAGTGGAGCAGCAGGACACGAAGTGGCACCCATAGGCTGGCACTGCATGTGGTAGCTTAACCTACTGCACCGTAACACAGGTCACTATACTGATTTTCAAATGTAGTTCTAGGGGTGAAGGGGATGAATTCTGGCCTAGCTGGTAAAGGAAAAAATGAATGGCTGTTGCCTGTGATGCCAGCATCCCATATAGGCTCCAGTTTGTGTCCGGATGATCCATTTCCAACCCAGAGCCCTGTTAATGACCTGGGAAAAACAGTGGGCAATGACTCACACACTTGGGCCCCTCCACTCACACAGGAGACTCGAATAAGGACCCTGGCTCCTGGCTTCAACCTGAACTGGCATTAGCTGTTGTGGCTATCCAGGGAGTGAACAAGCATACAGAAGATCTCTTTTCTTTCTGTTAAATTTGACTTTCAATAAAGAAAAAAGAAAAAAAATGTAGTTTGGGGCACAACTTTAAAGATATATACATATATCAAATGTATTAAGTACATTAATGAAAAAGACAATCTCTGCATTTTTTGTTTTTGGTCTATTACCAAGAAAATTATGTGGAATTTTTTATCTACAACTGATTAATTTATTCAGGATTATTGATCAGTCCATTAAACTGAATAGCCTGCTCACGGAGCCTTATTGTGCAGTTTACATATTACTTGGTACTTGAAATGAAAATGTTGAGATGCTTAGTTACATCACAGTACCATATTTTATGTATTTTGTATTGTATAGTTTCTATTCCGCTGGTGATTGTGAAGTTGAGATCTCATTACAAATTTCTCTTTTGTACTGAAATTCTACAGTGAATTCCAAACTTTCAGCAGAATAACACTCTCCTCAAACCCAGGACCTGAGGCGGCCAATCACTTAAGCAAATACTAAAGAGTCCACGGCAGGACAGCGCGGGAACGTGAGCACAGCAGCCTCCGCCTCTCAGATCCGCTCTCCCTTCTTCCTGGCAGTCCCTGAGTTCATTTTTGGGTATCCCTGGTAGTTTTTCAAGAACAGCTTGAAAACCACCAACAGAGAGAGCACTGCAGATTTCTCTCGAGTTGGTTTTTATCAAGTTGAGACCGTTTTCTTAATTACTATTTTAATCTTTCCTGTAAAATCACAATTTAGGATATTAAGAAGACAATACAATGGGATTTTAAATAACAATGGATTTTCTTTTCCTTTTTAAAACACAATTGAAATTGGGGGCTGGTGTGTGGCATACAAGGTCAAGCTACCACCTGTGACATGGGCATCCCATATATTGATAAAAATCAAATATCTTGGAATAAATTTAACCAGGATGTCAAAGATCTCTATGATGAGAATAACAAAACACTAAAGAAAGAAGAAGATACAAGAAAATGGCTAAATCTTCCATGTTCATGGATTAAAAGAATCAATATCATCAAAATGTCCATACTACCAAAAGCAATTTACAGATTCAATGCAATACCCATCAAAATACCAAAGACATTCTTCTCAGATATAGAAAAAATGATGCTGCGATTCATATGGAAACACAGGAGATCTGAAATAGCTAAAGCAATCTTGTACAACAAAAACAAAGCTGGAGGCATCACAATACCAGATTTCAAGACAAACTACAGGGCAGTTATAATCAAAACAGCCTGGTACTGGTACAAAAACAGATGGATAGACCCATGGAACAGAATAGAAATACCAGAAATCAACCCAAGCATCTACAATCAACGTATGTTTGACAAAGGAGCTAAAATCAATTCCTGGAGTCAGGACAGTCTATTCAACAAATAGTGCTGGGAAAACTGGATTTCCACATGCAGAAGTATGAATCAAGACCCCTACTTTACACCTTCCACTAAAATCTGCTCAACATGGATTAAAGATCTAAATCTATGACCTGACACCACCAAATTATTAGAGAACATTGGGGAAACCATGCAAGACACCAGCATAGGCAAAGAATTCTTAGAAAAGAACCCAGAGGCATAGGCATTCAAAGTAAAAAAATGACAAATAGGATTACATCAAATCGAGAAGCTTCTGCACTGAAAAAGAAACAATCAGCAAAGTGAAGCAGCAACCTCAGAATGGGAGAAAATTCTTGCAAACTATGTAACTGATAAAAAATTAATCATCAGAATATATAAAGAGATAAGAAACCCAACCATAACAAAACAAACAACCCAGTTAAGAAACGAGCAAAGGACTTAAACAGAAATTTTTCGAAAGAGGAAATCCAAATGGCCAAGACACATAAAAAAAAAAAATGCTCAGGATCACTAGCTATCAGAGAAATCAAAAGCAAAACCACAATGAGGTTTCACCTCACCCCCATTAGAATGGCTTTCATACAGAAATCAACAAACAAATGCTAGTGAGGATGTGGGGAAAAAGGTACCCTAATCCGCTGTGGGGGGGAATTTAAACTGGTAAAGCCACTGTGGAAGACATATGGAGATATCTCAGAAATCTGAATATAGACCTACCATATGACCCAGCCATCCCACTCCTGGGAATTTACCTAAGGGAAATGAAATCAGCATAGAAAAGAGCTATTTGTACCCCCATGTTTATCACAGCTCAATTCACAATAGCAAAGACATGGAATCAACTCAAATGCCCATCAAGTGAAGACTGGATAAAGAAATTGTGGGATATATAAACCATGGCCTACTACACAGCAGTACAAAAAGAATGAAATCTGGTCATTTAAAATAAAATAGATGAAACTGGAAAACATCATACTTAGTGAAATAAGTCAGTCCCATAGGGACAAATGCAATAAGTTCTCTCTGACCTATGATAATTAATGGAACACCTAAAAGGCAACCTATAAAAGTGAAATTGACACTTTGAGAAGCAATGACTTGTCTTGACTGTTGAGGAACAGATTTTTCTGTTTTTATTGTTCTATTTTATTTTTTATTTCATATTATTCATTGAATTCTTTACTTAACAGAGTTAATTGTATGTGTATGAAGGTAATTAAAAATAGGTCTTTGTGAAAAACAAGGGTGAGAATAAGAGAGGAAGGAGGAAGGGGGTGGGAGTGTAGTGGGGAGGGCAGGCACAATGGGAAGAATCACCATATTCTTGAAGTTGTAATTGTGAAATATATGAAGTTTGTGACTGTACAGCAAAAGAGTTCTGCATGCATTCCTTTGGACTTCTTCCAAGGGTACAGTTTAAAAACTTGCCATGGGACCACAAAACCCATTAAGCTGGGTAGTAAAAATAGTATTGTAAGTATTATAATGATCATATGAATAGGATTAAGTGTTAAAGTGATCATATAAATAGGAATAAGTGTTTGGTAAAAATAATTGACAGAATTAAAAAGGAGTGAATGCTCCATCATGGGAAGCAGTCCATATAGCAGACTCACACAATGACAGTTGCCTTAAGTAGCACTCTGACCTCAGAATTAGCCCTTAAGGCATTCTGGTCTGGCTGAAAAGCCTATGATAGCATTTCAAGCATGGAAAACCAACATTCTGTGGGAAAAAGTATCCTACAGGAAGGACCTCGGTGAGTGAGACCCCAGTGGAAAGAAGTGGCCATCAAACAATGATGTATTTTTCTCTGATGGGAGGAGAGAACTTCTACTTTGCTTATGGCCTTATCGAAATATTGAAAAAGTATGTTGATTCAAGAGGCTTCCATATTCTAGGCAACTCATGTCAAGAGCCTCAGGTGATCACTGACGTCATACATAAGAGTGTTATTGTTAAATTAACAACAGGAGTCACTATGCACTCTCTTCCCATGCAAGACGTCTGTCCTCAAAGAGTTGTGTTATGAGAGTTAATAGTAAAACTTGTTCTCAAAGAATTATTTCATTTTAGTGTATTCAGTGAAGGATATTCTTAAGTCCCATACGTTATAGTCAGGTCTAAGTGCTCACAAAAGATGTATCATTCTTGGGTTCTTCTTTAAAGATAATTAAGTTTTTCAAAAAAATACTAAAAAAAAAAAAAAAAAAAAGAAGAAGAAGAAGAAGAAGAAGCAAAGTTAACTTCAAGATGCCAAGACTTTGAACAGCCCTTGTCTGGACTGTTGAGGAACATTTTTTTTTTTTTTTTTTTCCTTCTTTCTCATATAAAGTGTTGAACTCTTTATCTAGAATAGTGTTAATCTTCTATGTATAAAGTTAAATGAAAATAAACTTTATTAAAAATAATACTGGGAATAGGAGAGGAAGCAGGAAGAGGGGTGGGAATATGGGTCAGAGGGCGGGAAAGGTGGGAAGAATTACTATGTTCCTAATGTTGTGTTTATGAAATGCATGCAAATAAATAAGTAAATAATAAACTATATTTTGTAGTTATATTTATTGTTAAATGTGATTCAAAAAATTGAAAATTAGTAGTTCATTTTGCATTGGAAGGCCTTCCAAAAAGATAACTTACTCTTGAACTAATGTCTATAAGTATTTTATAAAATTACTAGTGAGTTTATCACCGAGAGCCAGTGTGTGATTTGTTTCCTATTATGATTACAGGAATATTTGCTGGAAATGCTGACATGGGATGGCTTATCTGTGAACTAACAACCGCGTGTACCCTGTGAGCCTTCTGAGCCCACCTCTGGCAAAGGTCTCAGGATGAGTGAGAGAAATTCAGCAATACTGATGCTGGGTATGCAATCATCTCTTCCATTTGTCCCTGTGGTTGGCATGGATTAATAGGCCAAGGCAGGAGATGGGCATGGCACAAATTGAAAATAATGGAGCATTTTGCACCAAAGGAGTCAGAGAAGAAGAACTACAATGGACAGGCCAGGAGCTAGGGCGTAAAGTGTCCGCGAGAGACTGCAGCAGCTTTTTACAGCTCAACAGACTCCCCTCTAATGAAGACAGGGCCCGCATGCCGTGTGTCGTTTCGTATCAACTTTTACATGGTTGATCTTAGCCAAAATTCAGAGAAGTAAGATGATAGTTTAATTTTGGAAGTCAAGTGACAACCACAAGCAAAATCTATTAACAGGACACCCTTAACCTTTCAAAGAAAACAATGTAAACATTTAATTAAACAGGAAAAAATGCAATTATCATTTAAAATGTGGACTCATTGTGAAAAATAGGGAAATCACTTTGTATTATAAAATATGACTGTCAGTTATTCACCAAACACGTATCCAACACCTGCAGAGATGGGTTGTAGAGTGGGTAGTAAAGGGACCCAGACACTTTAAGGTTTCCAACAAAGTGGGTAAGGTATTGACCAAGAAAAGCTGAATAGAAAAAAGAACATTAACACAGCTATTTACATTTGAGGGTAATATGCCTTAGGTAAATGTTTTGTCATAACTGAAAAGCTAGGGTAGGTAGGAATGCCATAGAGGAAAAGAAGAGTCAAAAGTCATGAATCTATTGGTTTTCCAGCAGTACCCAAAAGAAAGTGACTGGTTACTCTATGTATTATGCAAATCACAGCTGTAGCCTCACTGGAGGGAGAAATATGGTGAACCAGCCTATCCACTTGCAGCTCTGATTTCATGCTCTCCTAAACTGAGACTACAGATAGAGAGTATCTGGTATCTGGCTGTGGGTTCAGTGTCCCTTCTCCAAAATGCTTGGGACCAGATGTAGTTAAGAGTTCCGAGTTTTCCAGATTTGGGAATAGGTACATAGGCTTTCTTCAGGGCTAAAAAATTTTGAATTTGGGATCACTTTGGATTTCGAAACATTTTAGATTTTGGATTTTTGGATTAGGTGTTTTCAATCAATATTACTATTTCTTGTATATTTGGTAAGTATTTGTTGAATGAAAGAATGAGTAATGTACTTTTAAAAAGGCAGGTGCTACAAAAATGCTATTTTAGAAGACAGAAAAAGGAAAAAATCTGGGATTACTGGTACATAGCATAACTGGTATAATTTAAATTGAGAAAAAGAAAGTAAATCCTTTTTCAGTTTCTATACACCTGGGAGTGAGGGCGGCAGGTCTGCATGATTCTCAGATCTCCTCCACTCAATGAATTTACAATTCAGTAATTTAGTAAAAGCTGATCAGTGAGCAATGTGCAGCTGGTCTTCATTCCCCCTTAGTCAACTTTACTGGTACAATTACATCATGCACAACTGTGGATCAGATGGGCTAAGAAAAACAGGTGTTAAAAGAATGGAAGCTCACCATTAAAAGAAAATGACAGTGATCAAAGTGTATTAACTCTGTAGTGGATCCCTTGATCAGGTATGAAACTGTGTAGAAAATCCTTGATGTGGTCAGTTATACCAAAACATGTCAAAATGTGAAGAATTTTTTCAATTGGACCACTTTAACCTTACAATAGGTCTGCTGTGTTCTATATTATGTTTGAAATAGGTTTTAATAAACATTGGCTCTTGTGGATCTGTAATATGGAAGCATTTTTGGTTAATTTTGTGCAAATTCACAGTTAATGCCATTAAAACTCTAAATGAGCAGTTCTAGTGTGCAAATGCCTAGGAAGATTAATACACAAAATCCTGATATCTCTCAACTGTCTCATTAACATGATAACAGGCCCAAAGGAGTTTCAAATCCCCTAACACACAAAAGACATATTTTCTCCCATTTTTTGTTCATACCAACATAAAAATGGAAATTAAACCACATAAAAAATCTTCCAAAAATATCAAGGGTCCAATCCAAATTCATAAAATAGCTTTTTAAAAAAATATATTAAACTACAGAAGCCTCGTGGAAATGCTACTATGGAACTAACTTATATACACAAAAAGCAAGACAAATTTGCAATTAGTTTGTATTTCATCCCGAAGCCCAAACAATTAAGGTTATTGAAGAAATTGAGGAAGACTGAATGACCTACTATATTAAGCTGTTTGTTTTCCATTGAAACTAAGTACTACGTGTGGGTTAATGATGGACGTTCAAAAATCTAATTGTACATCTGCTTTCGAGGGTTTAAGGCTTAGCCCTACATAGTTTGATTGAATCCTTTTGTGGTCTAATAAGGAGGAAAATAAAAACAAATTATCCTCTTTGTTATGGAGGATATGCTTTACAATATCACTGCGTGGTGACAACTTCTTGTCCTCCTGTCACTGCCTGTCCTTTAGACCATACTGCAGAAAAGCAATTTTCTGCCTCAAAAGCACTCTATTTTTTTAAAGTTTGTCTCTGGGCAATTTTCAGGTCTACTAGAGCTGCACAACTGTATACAGATGAGAAAGACCCAAAATAGGGCAATTTATTTGATTCCTCCTCTTCAAAACATTTAGCTGAGATTGCAAATCCAACAGAGAAAGCCCAAGAAGAATACTCAGTAGTGGCCCACAGTGACATATATCCCTTTTGTAAATTTGCATTAAGCATAGTTTCCAAATAATGTAGACATCCTAGAGTTGCTTTTTGTTTAATGTAAACCTTTAACACTAAATTTCCCCAGGATATTAAAAGCTATTTTCCACTAAAAGAGGGCAAATCCCTAGAAATAGGTAGTTAAATAAAGCATATGGAGACTTCAGATGAAGAATCGCTTAATTTTAAGTGGTCTGCTCATTTGAATCAGCAGTTTGGTTTCCTAGTTGAAGAGTAAAGGGCACCTTTGATGCAAAAATGTATTCCCCCAATGTTCGGGTGCTGATAATTTCACACTTATCAATGCCTGGTGCTAGCATGACCATAATAGCCTCCTGATAGAACTCTGCCCGAACACAGTATGGAATGTACCACAATGGTCTTTTACCCAAGTCGGAAAACAAGTTTACCTGTAATACTGTCTGCACAGAGAAATGATTTAAAAATCATTGGATTTTAGACCTAATGCTTGCTGACATATTTGGAAAGGATATAGTCTTTTTAAAAACTATGTACTTTCTCAGTGTTGAATTATTTTCCTTGATTGATCGTAGTTTGTAATGAAATTATAAATACTTGCTTTTAGCAAATATACTGTACAGTATACGTTATAAAGCCAGCAATATTAAACACGTTCCTCCTGGCTAACCAGCAGATTTCCACATGCAAAATTTAGGATGTTTAATTAGAAAATAGTCATGGATGTAAATATGTTTTACATAAAGGCAAACTCGTTCATCCTATTATGCTCTGCCTTTCTTTCTACTGGGGTGTATGTTCCCAACAATCTCCATGGCTCCCTTCTGCCTCACTCCCTCTTTAATTTCTCTGATTCTGCATATGCGGGCAACTTTGAGACTCCTACACATAGTTTAAGTGTTCTTAGCCAAATTCTGAGTGGTCACATAAAAGAGTGAAAGACAGGCAGTGGAAATGATATACCTGAGAGCAATAAATACATCTCTAGCGCAAATGAAATCTTTCCAAGCAAGGTGGGGTGTTTTTATTATTTTTTTAAAGCATCACCTAAAAATCTTGTTAAATTTTCACAAGAACCGTAAAATTATCTGATCACTAGACTCTTGATCTTAATTCTTCATCGCACATTGGTTTTTAGACTACGTTTTCTTCTATGCCCCCAATTCTTCTGCTAAGTCTGCTTTTTCAACTTCATCTAGTCCAACTCGTGCCCTTGTCGCTGGGGAGAAACTGACCTTCAGTGAGGTCTCTGACGACCTCATTACAACGAAGCCCAAGGGCCAGTCCAATTTTCAAAACTCATCTTTCCTCAACCTCTTCGCAGCATTTGTCACATTCAACCATCTCCTGTTTCTCAAAATGTTTTCTGATCTCAGCTCTGACTTGTACTTAGTTCAGTCCAGTTTCCTTCATTGTGTGCAATACGCTTACTTCAGTCATTCTTTGAAACTCAAGGAAGAAGTCTACTGTTCTCGACCTCTGCCACTGTCTCTCCCCCATTACCTGGACCAGGTACTTAAGCCTGAACCAGAAACTGTTGATCATTTCATCAGCCCTCCTGTCATGTGCTAAGATTTGCTTTGTCTTAGTGGAAAATCTCATTAATCACTAAGTTTCATCTTTGTCATTTCATTTGTGCCCCCACACACACCCCTGACCCAAAATGCAGCTATTAGGGTTTGTATGACCTTTCTCTAAAATCATTAAATATATCACAAAATATATTTAACTTTAGGAAGCCCAGTGAGTTATCAAAGTACACATTTCTTCCACTTGTAGCAAAATTTGTGAGACAGTGGAATGTGAGGGGGAGAGTGGGGGGGTGGTTGGGAGAGTGGAGTGGGAGAGAGTGGCGGGGTGGGGGGAGTGAATGTGCTCTTATCTGCTGTTTTGCCATCAAACCCATCAGGGATGGAAGGAATCCAGGGTCCAGCAACACAATCCAGATCCCCAGGTGGATGGCAGGAATCCATTTACCTGAGCCATCACGGCAGCCACCCAAGTTTCACATCAGCAGGAAGCTCAAGTTGGGAGCTAGAGCTGGGGACCAAACTCAGGTATATCCCAATCAGTCTTAACTGCCAAGAGCGAGAGACAGAGAGAAGGGTCTTCCTTCTGCTGGTTCACTCCCCTAATGGCCACCACGGCCGGCGCTGCACTGATCTGAAGCCAAGAGCTGGGCACTTCCTCCCGGTCTCCCATGCAGGTGCAGGGACCTGGGTACTTGGGCCATCCTCCACTGCCTTCCCTGGCCACAGCAGAGAGCTGGACTGGAAGAGGAGCAACTGGGATTAGAACCCAGGGTGCCGGCACCGCAGGCGTAGGATTAGCCAAGTGAGCCACGGCACCAGCCCTTCCCTGTTCTACTTTTAACATACTTCTTCCTTGCTTAAATAACTCTTCCTCATTCTCCTGTTGCCTCTAAGAATCTGTTGGTTTTTTTTGTTGTTGCTGTTTCCTCCAAGTTGGTCCAAGCATGCTGAGAGTTAAGTCAACACAGTAATAAGATTCAATTAATGTCAACTATAAATACTATACTCCAAATTTACCTTTATATGTATCATATGTAGGACCTGCCATTTAGATTTCATTTTTTTCTGTTTTATAGAGTTTTGAAATGTTCATATTAAAATGTGTTACCAAATACTTAAATCCACATGGCACCCTATTAGTTTATATATGATGATATTGGAAAAAGTGTATAATGTATCTGTTTTTAGAATGCACTTCAGCTCCCCATAATCATGAGAGATGTGAAAGCAGGAATACTTTGAAGGTACATGGGTAAGGGCCTCATCTAAACTAGTGGTTTTGATCTCCTTCACCTATACATGCCTTTGAACAGAAGTAGTGGAGCGTTTTAAAGACCAAGCTAAAATCAACCGATCTGAGCATTCCCTCCCTTTCCATCTGTCCTTTGAAAGGCAGCCAAGTGGCCACAAGTTACTATAACACTAAAGACCAGTGAAGGGTCTCAGATGGTTCACAACTAGTGCAACTGAGAGTTGCTAGGCTAATCAATATAGATTTGCAATATAGCCTCAAGCTAAGTAAGAAAAAAGGTACTGGTGACCAATTTTCATTAGAATATTCTCTTTAAGTAGATAAACTGGCAAAAGAGAGAGTGAGAAAACACATTGGGAACTATCTTTCCTTCTGATTTGACTTCACAATATCTAATTATGCAAGTTACTACTACGCACTACGGATCTTCTAAGTGATAGGAAATATTTCAGGCAGTGGCTGTGCCATCAGTCAGGCCTCAGTGGTCACAAAGAACTGACAGTTTAAGACCCAACTGCACGAGGCTACAGGATTCATTTTGGTTTCTTTAAAAGTAATGCTGTAGCGGTGTCAATCAGATGTTATCAGGAAGAAAAGGAAGAAAGCCACTGATGCATAAATTTACCTAGCCTGAAATCTTTTCTTTTTAGGGAAAAAAAAAAAAAACAAAAAAAAACAGTTGAGCTTTGCCTCACATTTGCATGGTGCCCACAGTTTACTTTTCTTAAACAATAAACATTTCATTTTAGCAAATGTATGCACAGGAAAATGGTGAGAAAGAGGCAGATGAAATCAAAACTCCCGATGGTGTGGCACAGGGAATGCAATCACCTTGCCTTCACACGCAGACATTTGGAATTTTGCTGTCAGTGAGCATGTCCGATGTATTCACATATTCCAAGGATTTTTCTGCAAAACTCTCTTAAAAGATGTTCAAAAATTAGGATGTTTTGTGTGCTACCAGGGAGCTAGCCTATTTAAAGCTATCTGTGATTCAGTTTCAGCAAGCATAAATGTTTTTATTTTAAGGACTAGTCTTATAAAATGTGCCCAATAAATGCTTGTAAAATGTCAAATAAATAAATAAATGGTTTTAGTTTAGAAACTTCTGGAAACCACACACCTTCTCTCTCTGGATCTAAGTTTTTGAGGAAAGGGTGAGGATTTTGTTTACTATTTACCCTGGTATCCACTATTATATTATTATACCTGTGTAATGACTCATATATTATCTAGTTATGTCATACATTATTAATCATTACTATCACTAGCACTATAGTAAATCAAGCTTTTAAAAATTTTCTTATTGAATAAAGTTTTCTTCAACAGTAATTTCCTAAAAGAATGACAATTGAGCAAGGTATGCATTCAACACATTCTAATTAAGCAGCAATTATGCTCTTTTTATTTTAAGAGGGTGTCAAAATCTTTTAGACTTCATCCTTTGTTTTGATTGTCTTTCCCTTTCAAGGCCTCAACATAATAGGATGTGCCTGTAAAGGGTAGTGATACTGTATGTTTTCCCTCTGTTAATCAAACCACAGTCTACTGATTTGGCTGGTATTTTAGCTCTTGAAGAATGATGGACAACATCAAGAAAAGCCAGGAGGAATCAGGTGTGAGCGGAAGGCAGGAGGGGCACCCCCGGTCGGTCGGCGGCATCTTCTGATGCTTCCAAGGGGAACAAGTGTGCCATGTGTGCCTTACTTCTCCCCTGCCTTGAGCACCTCCCCCGGGGGAGGGTGGAAGTGAATAAAGGCTGCTTTGCACAGCACAGCAGATATTCTTATTGGACACTGTTCAACTCATGACACAATATGGTATAACTCTTAAAACTAATAAAAAATAAATGGCAAGACTTCCCCCCAAAGAGACGGACTGTTCGTCTTCATTCAGCCTTTCAAAGTGCTTCACTTTCAAGGTGACAGTGCTAAGTATGGCCTATAAATCCATCCCTGGCTTGCCTTTAGACAGTTATAGTATATGTTAGATTTCTTTGCTCCGAGCAGTGCTCTAGACTAACCCTTGTTAAAAGTATTACTGTAGATATTTCAGTACCTCCAACAAAAATGTCACCTTTGAAGTTATTTTCCTGCAAAATTCAAACTACATTAATCTTACTTCCATAGGTATTTGAAGTTTGGGCTTCCCCGAGTTGAAACCATTTCTCATGATACTAAAATAAAAATCAAGCTCTATAACTTAAATGTCTCAGTGGCAGTGGGAAACAGACCAAAAATAGCCTTAAAAATCACTTTTAAGTGGGAAAATGGCAATTGAGGAAGGGAATCAAGAGAAAATATCTACCTCCACATCTGCCATGATACAACAATGTCTGAGCCGAATTCATGTCATTCATGACAAAGTTTAATTGTCTCATACTTTCTTTAGATGTTGTGGAATTATCAGCTGATTTTATTTTGCAAGTGCTTTGTCAAAATTCCTTTTAGTATAATGACTTACAAAATGTTTCATTGTAGAAAAATTTGCATAAAACTCATTTTAGCTTTCCTTTGGTAATCAGACACAAGGACCCATCATAGCATTGTCTGGTTGACAGAGGAATGAACCACTTCTTATGATTTGAAAGGTGGAAGTGGAGTTGATTTTTTTTCTCTATTTTGCTTCCAAGATGACCACATAGTTATGAAGCTTCATAATGACATTTTTTATACTTTCAGGTATTCTAAAACCTACCGTTTTTTCTCAAAAAAGCATTTTTGTAATTATTTATCAGAAATGAGATACAATAGAATTTCTACTCTGAATACCAAGAGAAATTGTAGGAAATCATGAGTATTCAAAATGCAAGCTGCTTTTTTCAGGACATCAGACAATGAAATGTTAGATAGAGAGAGACTTCTGAAAGTACACGCATATCAGTTCTATTTTAACAATGAAAATAGAAACAAAACAACCATTTTCATATGTGTGGGGGTGGGGAACTGCCTAGAAAGTCCGTGTAGCAATTCAGAAGTCAGCATCGGTAGAATTCAGTATGTAGTAATTCTGTTCAGATTCTCGCCTGAGCTCATATCAATATAAAATAGAGAAACTGAAATAAAATTAAATTTCAGCACGAAATCACAAAATAGAAAATAAATTTGAAATATAAAGGGGTATAAGATAAAACATAGGAAAATGTTAAGATACTACAAAATTCACAGAAAAGTCATCAATATTCCATTATAAAATATCTGCATTAATGAATGTTTGGGGATTAGGGAATTATGGAATAGGAGAATCTTAAGGGTTGGACAATTGATTCTAAGTCTTAATTCTTCAAAACTACATTTAGCAAAGTCCAGTATGGTAATCATTCTCTTATGCCTTAATTATCAGCTCCTTAAACTCTGAAAATAAAAGGCAAATGTGTGTGTGTGTGTGTATATTTATATATTCTTCATATATATATATATATTTATATATGAAGATACTTCACAAATTTGATGGAAAAATGGAATTAAAAGAACAGTTTATTTTGGTGCAAAAACATTCAAATGCCTGCCTAGTGTTTCCATAATGCACATATTCCATGAACTTTCTGAAGGTAATCTGTGCATGTGTGTGTCCGTGTGTGACTGTATGTGTTCAAATTTGTAAGAAAGGATTGTTGCAAGGTCGGAGATTTAGCAAATTTGTTAACTGCTGGAAAGAAGTCCCAGCTGAGGCCACCCTCTAACAGTATGAGGCTGCAGGTACAATTTCCCTGCATACAAAGACCAAACACAGCATTGCTCCACTTTCCCCCTCTCCCATGATCTTCAGGAATATTCCTGCTAATTAATACAAGTGTGTGCATGGACTGTGATTCTGCTGTTTCACCAGTGAGTAATTATTCCAACCAAAGTGCTCTTCAACTTTAGTTTGGAACTTCATCAAATGGGTCTTGTAAAAGACAAACACACGAATATAAATGTGTGTCTTGTTAAAGACCCATTAGAAATTGTGTTTTGAGCTGCAATATGTGTGATAGAGTAATAATAGTGATGATAGAATCCAATACTTTGGCACTGGACTGGGTGCTTTCCTGTACAAGAAATTTATGAGTTTTGAACCACTAATTCAGTTTTGCAGTGGAGAGAATAGAAACCAAGCATCTGTGAAATGACAAAGCTGCAGTTCAAGGCCTATTTTTTTTATTTCAATGAGAAACTATGTTATAAATAAAGTTTAGGACGTGTGGTTCTGCTACATTTGGTATAAACTCTTTTGGAATACTCTATAGCCTTGAAACCCATTTCTAATAATATGCTGATGAAAAATGCAGTCCTCCAGACAAGCTGAAAATTATTTTCATAATCACTTTGACACTTTAAAAACATTGTCCCACTTATGGACTTGTAATATACTAAAAGTGTGGGTTGAAAGCTCATTTCTGGGATGTAGATGGCAGGTAAATGCCATGGTCCCTTTTCTGTCTGTATGTATATCTATTCACTTCTCTTTTTTGTCTATTATATTTTTGGCCAGGAAAATGAAGCTTCCATTTTCTGGGCTTTCCATTATAAATCAATATCCCCACATGAGATGCTGGATTTTAAAAACTCAAGGATTTCCATATTGGTCAGATTCATGGTTCATTCAATCTAGTTAAAGAATTATCGCCCTGTTATGTGAAGCCCCACTTTTGACTTGGCATTGCCTAGCTTTCTTTTTCTCTTGAGACCTTCCATTTCCTACTTGAAATATATATGTGTGTGTGTGTGTGTGTGTGTATACACTTTATTAAAATGATCGTATAGCTATAATAAGATGGAGAATATAAAAAATAAAGTGAAAGAATAAAATGAAGAAAATAAAGGAAGAACATATGCAAAGAAAAATAAAGGAGCAATGGGAAAAGATTGAAACAAAGGAAAATAATTAAGAAATAATCAAAAATGATAGCTGAGGATAGATCTAGCATGGGCAAAAGTTACTAAAGCCAATGGCATATTTCATACTTCCATTTATTCCAGAAATATTTTTCTGGTTCACCTTTATAAGACCACTTTTCTTAAAGTTAATATATATTCAATGGCAAACACAACTAGTTGCTTTTCTATAGAATCTTACTGCAGTGGAAGAACTCAGACTTCCATTCATTCTGGGAGAAATATTGTGTTTGAGCTCTGCAATGGTCAGAAAGTGTTTCCTCTAACTCATCCAGTGGAACTTAGTTGTCGGTGTGATGGTGTTCCAAGGTAAGGCCTTTGGGAGGTGATGAAACCCCAGGGTAGAGGTTGAAGGGAACGCTTTGCACTCTTCCCATCCTTTCTCTGTGTGAGGACACACGGTTCACCCTCTCTGGGGTGGCAACGTTTAATGCTCCGTGTTGGAAGCAGAGACTGTACCCACATTAGACACCAAACTTGCTGGCGCCTTGATACTGACGCTCCTGCCTCCAGTTTTTCACGAGTCACCCAATCTTAACGTGTTTTGTTAAACATGTGGTCTTTGAAATCGCAGATACTGTTCTGCACACACTGAGCACCGACTTTGGAGTTCTCCCTCAGAATTCCAAGATGCTGTCTTCTGTGGGAAGATGTGGGTGGTGGGGGAGAATCAAACCCAAGTAAGGTAAGGTTTAGGTCCTCCTCCAGCCTCCCACACGAGGTCACTTATCCTCTCTTCTGCACGGTCCTGAAGCGTTTTCACTGGGAGCCTCACTTTCTGTCCTCATGGCTAGACGTTGTGTGCTTGTGCTCCGAACAGATCTGCAATTCTCTCCAAGGCAAACCTCCTCCTTCTTTCTCTTCACTCTAAGATCTTCCTGACTCCCTTCCTAATATATTTCTTAAGGTGGACTTTTGTTGGTTTTCCTTCAACTTTTGCCAGACACGTCTTCTGTAATCCCCCTTCCCCTGTGTCAATTTAGAAAGTGCCTCGACGTGTACATCACTTTTCATCTTCCGTTTCTCTCTGCTACCTTATTTTTGGTAAGCAGTATCATCTCTCACTGTCTGGAGAGATGCAAAGGCCCCCAAGGCTGAAGAGAAGTAAATGGTGTTTTTGGCTTCTGCCGGGATTTCAAAAAGCCAGACTGAGGTTTAATTATACTATGATCTGCGCGGGAGTACAATTCTGATCCTCAGAGTACCTTATCTAAAGTGACTGCTTGGGCAATATATTTGCATGATGACTCATAATGCAAATGTAAAATGTGACCTTTATAGAGTAGTCATCCATATGGTCCATTTGCAAAGAAATACAATATAATAGTCAAAATGTGGTTCCAGTGCTCTTTGGCTGTTCATCTCAAAGTAATGGGACAGAGATGAGACTCACAGCAATCGTTTTGGAAAAC
This sequence comes from Oryctolagus cuniculus, assembly GCF_051225735.1. Taxonomy (NCBI): domain Eukaryota; kingdom Metazoa; phylum Chordata; class Mammalia; order Lagomorpha; family Leporidae; genus Oryctolagus; species Oryctolagus cuniculus. The sequence continues at coordinate 63,465,012 of NC_142868.1, read as the reverse complement.
CCTCGTTCTTTCCCTTTCTATTTGCCTCTGCAATGCTTTCAATACCTTATGAAACAACTCTCCAGCTGTTGCTTGATTCTCTTATTATACATCCCTCTCCCATTTCTTCTGGATTCCGAAGCAATCTCAGACTCTCCCAAATGCTATGGCAGACCCTCCTTAGAAAGCTGGGGTAGGAAAAAAATGGAAGAGATCAAAACGGGATCCTCTTTATCAGAGGAAGAGCTAACCTAGAAAAATGCTTCCATTGACATTCCTGTCCTGTCATACAAATCATTGTTAATTGTACTTCCAGTCAATAACACCGAAACAAATAAAGACTGGATAAGTCTGAGATGTACAATGACTGTGTTTCATCCCATTCTATTGAGTTTTCAATTTTCCTACATGAAACACAAAACTTTTCCTCAAGATGTTGACTTTCAAACAACCTAGGTAATTGCAAGTTGATTTTTCCTTCTGACATTAAGAGCCACAGATATTAAGCAGGTTTTCTTTATTTACAATGCTGGGATTGCTTAAATTTATTATTTTATTTTACTCTATTGGCAGATAGATGGCTTGCATGTTTCCAAAAATATTATGTGATCCAACATGCCTCAGGAATATTTAGATCACACATTAAGGATACTGGTAAGCCTCAAAGACAAGTGTATAAAATCAGATTCATCCAATTTTAAGGAAAATCGGTCCTTCACCTACAAACTATTGCTGATTGCAGTGCTCAGGTCACCATGAGAAGTTATTACAAGAAAGGAAGGTAAAATACATTCATGAAAATCACCTAGCATTTTTCTTCCTTATCTAACGAGAAGAACATCTTTGTACATGCATATGACATAAACAAAAGATAATCTTCATAAAGTATCAATTGAGCTCAGAATTCTGGTAGGAGATTTTTCAGCTATTTGAAATATTATTTGTTATTTAATTTAAATGTTTTAATTCAGTCACCTACTGATCATATGAATAATCAGCTTATCATCACATGGCTTTAAAGAAATTCAAATGTATGTGAACAAATCACACTAAGGGAGAGTTAAGTGCACTACACAAATACCTATCAGCATTATTTTCTTCCAGGGTATTTTGACAGAAGCAAAAACTAATTCTCCTGTGTTTCATTCTAGGAGGCGATTATTGTGAATGGTAGACCCATGGAAATCTTGGACATTCGCATGAAGTAAATATAGTAGTCATCAAACATGGGAGCTAATAACATGCTTTTACCATCTCATGATTGAAATAATTCATGCTTCCATAATATGCCTGAATATTTTCTTATTCACCTCCATTGTTCGCTGAATTTCAATAGAGGTAGCTTAAAATGCAAAATTTACAACAGACCTCAGTAGTTATTACATTGAGAGGTAAATACCAACTATGAAATAAAGGAAGGATAAACCATAAACACAGTAAACAGATTCATATTAGACAGAACTGATGCGAATTATCACAGTTTGAACACATAGCTCTGCTCACCTTGCAGAGACACTCCAACAACTGCGTGTGGTATCCCAAGAACAGTTGGAGAGAGCAAAATCTATTTAGAGCTTAACCATACCACTGTGGTGCTAGGGGCTGTGGTGGTAATGTAATAATGCCTTGTGGGGCACTGACTGGTAGAAGCAAATGTCTCTGGAATGCCCAGGCCATATCTAAATAGTATGATTGAATCATTGTGTTCAAAGCACACAATATTCTTTTAAAAATATATCAACCCCCAAAACCCAATAATGGATGATTGTCTTGTACTATATGCCATTTAGAACTGTGTGGTTTTGGGTTACCTTGGATTCTCTTCTCTTCCGTGTGTAAAAATGGTCATGAATCAACCATAGGATTTAAATCCTAAGGACAAACCTATGTTTGAAAGGTGGTTTATGGCTTGCTTTGTACTCTGTGGAAGTTCAATTAATATTAATAGGTGAGCGGAGTATTTGCTGATGCTATTCTATGGATATTTTGTTAGTGAAGTGGTTACTTGGCACAGTGATTTCTTCTCATACTTTTGATATTTAAATATTGCCCACAACCCGGTTTATAAAGTAAAATGTACTTAAATATGCCCAAATATGATGAGGTATGGAATTTTTTGCAAGTTTCTTTTGCATACATAGTTTTCCTTCATTGAGTCCCTAAAACAACAACAACAACAACAAAACAAAACAACAACAAAAAAACTGCAGTTGTAAGCAATGTGCTACCCTCAAATCCCCATAGTTAAAAAAATATATCAAGAAAACTTTCTCCTACATGGCAACTGACTCCCTTGTGGTCCCTCGCCGATATTTGCAAGGGAAGGTCACTTTTAATGCCATAGAAGATAGAAGGGAAAAAAATGAGGGGAAACTGTTTTTTGTCTTCACTGATTCTGCCAACTCCACAGCAGACAGTGACGGTACAAGAGGGAGGGCTGTCACGTCCCTTATTCCCACTTCTGCCCTAGAAACAGTGAAAGAGAGGGAAACATTTTTTTTTCCTACCGTGTGTACAAAATAGAATGCAAAATATTAAAATATGTATATCCTTCAAGAGATCAACATGATTGTTAAAATTTGCTTTGAAAACAGCTTTCTGAAACATACTTAAAATACCAAAATTCTAAAAGAGCCTTAGAAAGCGAACATACTTCTATAAAATTAATTAATCACTCGGAGGATTTAGCAGGAGGAAATGGCCATAAACATCTTCTAGGCTCAGCTGGTGGTAGAAGTAGACTGAAATGACAATTTTGTTTAAAAACGGAAAGAGAGGGAAAGATACCGAGATTAGGAATAGAGATATATATGTTTGGGACAAGTAGAAAGAACATTTTATATCTACATGTGGCCTACAGAGAAGTAGAAGAAGGAAAAGGTGAAAGATTAATGAGGGGGATTTTTTTTTTTTGCATTTTCTATCATCTATGTGAATTATTACCTAGATGCCTGATATGTCCTAAAAGAAAAACTGTGATGAATAAATAAACAGCTCTCGAAATCTTCAATAGGGTGCTTTACCTTGCAGGGAATATTATCATTGGCTTTTGATACAATTTCTGCTGCAGGGAAAGACTTTCAAAGCTCAGAATGCTGAAGCATTGCCAGGCGCTCAAAGACCCCCTGCCGAGCGCGTCAAACTAAGAAATCTCTCTGAACTTGTCGAATTAAAAGTCATCTCCCTTTCTCTGCAAGCCCCTGCATGAGCTGGGAAGCTCTGTCCTCATTTTTCAGGCCCCTCCACGATAAACAAATGGAGCCTAGAGCATCTTTACTCTTTACAGCCATGCAATTAAAATTCTTTTAAAAAATGTAATTGAAGGCAATGAATTTCAAAAGGAACTTCTACTTAACAATGAGTCTAAACAGTTTGAGTGGGCCACATTCAATTGTGTTTCAGAGGTGAGAGCAAAACAGCTTGTTAAGAAGGGGAGAAGTGTCCTTTTATATTTTTTAGTATTTTGATTGTACATCAAGAGGTTGTTCTAAACTTAAACATCTCAGCAGGATTTATGGTTTCTGGAATGTCATAAGACTTAATTACTCAGACTCAAAAGAGGAGTACACTATTAAAATATGAACAAAGCGCTATGAGATCCCTGGTTGCTGCAAATCATTATTTATCTATCTCCCAAACAAATTAAAGAAGTTTAATTTGTGTTTGCATTTTCGACGCCACACTGAACATTCTTCTTTTCCTCCTATTGTTGTGTGTTCATAACACCAACGCTGCTGTAGCAATTTCATATTCCCCATGGTATTAAATGGATGGGGTTGTAAACAAATACAGTAACATCCAGTTGCTAATTCTTTTGTTAATTAGCAAAAATGAGAAAAGCATTTTAAATGCTTTTAGAAAAACAGAATGAGAATGAATTACAAGTTTCACGTGCCAACGATGGAAAAAGTATTATTTTTAAAGAAGCTGATAGTGTCACATTAAGTCCTTGAGGAAGAGATCCTAATGATCATGTATTCCTCAGTTCATATCTTTATTAGAGAATATTTATGTTAGTGATATTAAATGCTGTCTAGTGTCTGAAATATAAACTGATGGTAGCCATGAAAAGAGGAGGCAAGGGTGAACATTTTGTCATCACTGGTTCAATGAGAGGTTAAGACATGTGTGTGTATGTGTGATTATTTTTCAAAGCATGTTTATAGGACTGATCCTGTTTCCCAAATGGAGATTATTGGTCAAGATAAGAAGGCAGTCAATGTTTTAAGCCTGAATATTTTTATAGTATATTGCTACCAAGATCCAAGAAAACATCATCAGCTGAGGGGACACATTTTGTGACACGTTTGTTTTAATTACTTTGAATCCAAGGCGATGTATAAAGTCGAAAATGGGGCCCGTGTTGCACAGCAGGTTAAGCCTCTAATTCCAACACTGGCACCCCATATTGGAGTGCTGGTTCAAGTCCTGGCTGCTTTGTGTCTCTTCCAGCCCTACTAATATGCAGAAGGAGATCAATGGAAGATAGCACAAGTACCTGGGCCCTCTCACCCATGTGGGAGACCCAGTTGGAGTTCCAGCTCCTAACTTCAGCTTGGCCCAGCCCTGGCTGAAGCAGCCATTTGGAGAGTGGGCTGGCAGATAGAAGATCTTTATCTCTTTATTTCTCCTTCTGTCCAGCCTTGCCCACACCCCTCATCTGTCACCCTGCCTTTCTAATAAATAATAAATAAATAAATAAATCCTTTTTTAAAAAGTAGAAAATGTTCAAACAGAAAGAATTGGATCTGGGGGAGATGTGATTGTAGGAGGAAAGGAAAACAGCAAAGCATTTGGCAAGCATTATGGACTCTGGAAATCCACAGTAAGTTTTTAAAGAAAGAAGGAAGGGATACGAATAGCATGAGTAACTGAGGAGAAGCGTATGAGGAGAAGGAGACTAAGGAAAAAAGGTAGTTGTATTTGCTGACTGGCAGCGTATTGCTTAATGAAGAAAACATTTGATTGTATTGGGTTAAGAAAAAACTGTTAAAAATGTAAACAAGATAATATGTTATTCATTTAGGGCATTTTTAGCAAGGAGAAGAAAAATGTCTTACTTGGGAGACAGAGCAATAGGATTAAATGGAAATGATTTTTTAAAAATTTTTATTTAAATACATACACAAACACAGAGAGAAAGAGAGGGAGAAAGATTTGCTCTCTGTTAGTTCACTCCCCAAATGTCTGCAATAGCCGGGGATAAGCCAGAAACAGTCAAGGGTCCTGGATCTCAGGCTTGGTCTCCCACATGGATGCGGCGACTCTAACATTTAGCGACATCAGCTGCTGCCTCCCAGGGTACACTTTAGCAGAAAACTGGATCAAAATCAGAGTAGGTGGGTTGCAGGTTTCTCCAGCAGCGACTTAGCTGCTGTACCACATGCCCTCTCCAGTGGTAAGGTTGCCCTCTCCAGTGGTAAGGTTTTGTTTTTGAAAACATAATTTAAAATAAGAAGGAGATAGATTCAAGGAACCATGAGAATGAATAATAGTTTCAAGTACCAAAGATGAAAAAGTGTTACTTTTAGAAAGACAGATAGTGTCTTTGGGAAAGAGATCCTCACAATTACTCATTCCTTGGTTCATATCTTTATGCAAGAGTACCTATATTCGTGATGTCAGTTGCTCTCCAATGCCTGAAATACAAACTTTGGTTCAACCCCAAACTAAGGAGGGAATGGCATCTTTTGGTTGCCATGTTAATCTAAACATTAATCCAAGGAGAAAACATTGTTTTAAGCATCTGAGTCATATTTCAGGTGAAACGTGTGTGTTTGAAAAATAAAATCAACTTTAATCATAGAAGGAATATTTGTTATTTTGATTGAATTTCAAATAAAATCAACTGATATATTGGACTGGAGTAAATATTAGAGACCAACAAAATTTGTCACATCATTTAAGCTCACTTAGCAGCAGTGTGTGGAATAGTCTGTGAATAGAAGGTAAATTCATTTAAGATTTGTTTACACAGCTTTTGGGTTATTCCTGTTCCTCATTTTATTTAAGCTTTGTTTCTATGACATGGGTCTATACATATAAAGTGTTGTGTTTCTTGTGTTTCTCCTTAAAGAATCCAAACTTGTTGCAAACCGTAACAAACTTATCTGCTTGGAAAAATCAAGTAAGAAATATCATGTCTGGTTATCTACTTCAAGGAAGACTGTAACCTGTTTGAGTTCTTGCTGAAACATCGGAGGTTTTAACCCATTTCACAAGACTTCCCCAAAGCTCTTCTCTAGGTGTGGATGTTCTTCAGTCAGAACAAAGAAGGATCTCGTTTTCTGATATTATAGTAAAAGTGCAGCCCTCTAGGTTAAATTATGTGAAAATCCTTTCTTTGAAAAAGGATTCAGGGAGAAGCAACCAGAATCAAAATTGACTTGCATATCCAAACTTCCACTGCAATACCCAGTGGATCATAAGCAATCATCTCACTTGATTTTATTCACCCTACCTCTTGGCCCTGCTTTGTTTTAACGAGTATTTAGAACAAGTCTGATGAGAATACATAACCATTACAACATTCTTTAGTATGAATTAAGGATGAGGGATTAGCCATAATAATGATGCCTACAACATAATCTATAGCTTATTTTGCTATGTTCTTGAATTCAGTCATATTGGTGACATCAGGAAGTACTTTCGCTCTAAATGCATGGCATTTATCAGCATATATGTGTGTGTGGAAGTTGAAGTTGGTAGTTGTCTAAACAAAAATGGAATTCTGTCCTATGATAGTTACAGGAATTGAGATTTTTGAACCCTTCCCAAATGGAATAGGAATTACTATTATCTCTTTTTCATTTCAACAAAATTGCATGGGCCTACTGTAACCTCCGGAGGGCTTTGCTAAGCATTGAGAGATGCTAATTTTTTTTTCTTAAATAACTTACCATTTAGCCTTGGGATAACTTTTTCTCCTAGTGGCCCATTTCGGTTTTACATGTTTAGAGTTTGTGGTGGACTTTATCACTAACCCTGGACACCTAGGCTTTGAACTGTATCCTGTATTTGAGAATATTTCTACTTTACTCATTTGGATGAAAGAGGATCTTCCTAAAAGCTAAAAATATTATACACTCGGGCAATCAGGGAAGTATCGCTCAGATCTCCATTCCAAAAGAGATCCTGCTGCAAAGGAACAGGAGAGCTACCCAACACCCAGTGGCTGCCACCATGGGATCTAATCCTGCATTCACACTCAGCTCCAGATCACTGGCTTCAAGAACCTAGGGGACGCCTTGAAGGGGCATCCTTCTGCAGGGACTACTTATTATGCTGGCGGGACGGACTCAGAGCTACTCTGCCACTGAGACTCCTATTTCCTGACCCTCCTTTCCCCATGCTTGCCTTTCCTTCAGAAGCATCTATCTTGTATGTGATGGGAACGCTCTCCTAGCTCACCTCTGCTCTCTCCCCTGCTTCTCTTGCACAGATGTTTTCCTCAGTCTATCCAAATTCCATTTTGCCACTTGTTTCCTGGAGGAGCCAAGTTGATACAATGCCCAACCTCCAACTTGTACTTGATATGCAGAGGTTTCTTTTCCCCACTAAGGGTCAATGCGTTTCAATGGAGAGGACTTCCTTTAAATTATATACAAATAGACGTGGGATCCAGCTTCACGTTGCTCCCATGACAAGATAACACAAAGAGCCAATATCAATAAATCTGTTTCAAATGCAAATAGTTGGTTAGAGTCCAGGCAAAATATGCAGAGCCAAAATTAAATGCCATTGCAGGCTCTGGAAAGTTTCCTTGACGGATATAGCCAGGCTTTTCTCAGAAATTCAATGAGGAAAAGTGAAAAAAAAAAAAGCCAGTGCTATAAATTAGAGAAAAACAAAGTCACACCTCACAGAACTTTTGTTTGGCTTTTATGTTGTGTGTAGTTGAACCATTCTATTATGGTACTAACTCATACAGCATCAAGGTCATTCCCTACACGGAGAAAATTGAACCCAGAATGTTTCAAGATTCTTTTCTTTCTTAATTTCGACTACATTTAGTGTTGAATCAGAAACTTCAAGCATTTGGTCTTTGTAGACAGGATCACAAAACTGTAAGTTAGGATTCAGTTAGGAATATAACAAACATTCTAGTTTACTAGTTCATTAGATCAACCTTGTTCACAGAGAGATTGCCTGGGCACTGGAGAGGTTAGAGAGAAATAATATAGCAAGTTTTTAAGAGAGTTTTTCCATGTACACATGCATGGCCATCTTGGAATTGGTATATAAGAACTAAAGTAGCAAGTATAGTTTTCAAAGTGATACAATATGCAAGGAGTGGGGCAGATGAACCTGTCTCATTGGGTCTTATGTAGGAATTCTCTTAGTGTTGATAGGAAATATATGTTTAGAATGAGCGTCCCAAAGAATGGTGGAACAGGAGCATCACAAGCAGCTCCCACACTCTCTATTCCACAATTTATTAAAGAGCTCGTACAAACACATGGATGTGAGTTACAGGCTTCTTCCTCTCACAGTCTATACTTACTCTTCGTTGGGTAAGGGCCTCATAAGACTAGAGAAATCTATGAAAACAGCTGAGTATCCTGTGCTCAGAAGCAATTTTCTGATTATAGATCTGCTTCTTTTTTTTTTTTCTTTTTGACAGGCAGAGTGGACAGTGAGAGAGAGAGACAGAGAGAAAGGTCTTCCTTTGCTATTGGTTCACCCTCCAAAGGCTGCCGCGGCCGGCGCGCTGCAGCCTGCGCACCGCGCTGATCTGATGGCAGGAGCCAGGTGCTTCTCCTGGTCTCCCATGGGGTGCAGGGCCCAAGCACTTGGGCCATCCTCCACTGCACTCCCGGGCCACAGCAGAGAGCTGGCCTGGAAGAGGGGCAACCGGGACAGAATCCGGCGCCCCGACTGGGACTAGAACCCGGTGTGCCGGCGCCGCAAGGAGGAGGATTAGCCTAGTGAGCCGCGGCGCTGGCCACTAATATGTACTTTCCCAGACACTTTCCCACCCAGCTAACTACCCTATCCAAACCCCTTTACCTTATCACAGTCTCAGAATTTACTATTCTTTGTCTAATTCAGTATGCAAGTGACCAAACCCAGCTGCATCTTTGGGTCTTCATTATGATTTGTGAAGACTCCCATGACACACAAAACTTCTATTAAATGAAATGCTTTCCTTTGTTGATGTGTCTAATGGTGATTTAATTTTCAGGCACACCTTAAAAATCCAAAGAATCCAGCTATGCAGTTATGACTCTATACAGAATCTACTAGAACACTCTCAGACTCATGGGGTCTATTTCATATAGTAGTTGAGAACATTAATTAATTATATAGTTAATGGATTTAGGGCAATATATATATATATCCTGAAAGCTGTACCCAGTAATATTAGTGGCAAACTTGAAGAGTTTTGGCTAAATAAATGATAGGAATACTCAAGGCTATTCCAGAGAATCCAGAGAAGTAAAGGGATGACCACAGTTTTAAACCAACCTAAGGGAAAAGATTAGATTGTTGAGGGAGGTTAAGAAAAAGATTCAGAGAAAATGCACTTAGGATCAGTAACCCGGGGAAACAGAGAAGCAAAGGTTGACTGGAAGATGGCAAACAGAATCTATGAAGGTTGTTTTTTTTTTTTTTTTTTTTTTTTTTTTTTTCCTAGCCTGCACAAGGTAGGGGACAAGGAAATAAGTTATAATTGGATTAGTCTGGAGACAGGGCAATTGATAGAAAACATGTTCCCAAGGGACATACACAGGTCAAATCAAGTTCACAATATAAAGGCAAAATTGCAGGCATTTTAAAGCAATAGTAGTTCGTATAGTGAAATTATTCTGAATTGCAGGGAAAGGGGGCTGTGTTGGAATCAAGAAACTGGCCGGTTGTTCACGACCCAGGCTTCTAGGAATTGGGGCGCAGCGAGGACTTGAAGTTTGACAGAACACAGATGAGCAAGTGGCATTTAGAGCAGGGTTCCATCTTAGATTTTAAACCCTCATCTCTCTAAGACTACCTAAGGTAATCAGAAATTTTAGTGTTTCATAGATACCCTCCTCTAATAAGCACTGGTTAAAAGAGGTAGTTAAATTTTCTCATGGAGCTGATCCAAATATCATCTAATTGACTCTGAATGTGTATATTACATATGCACAGAGTATGGATATAAGATCATGTTTTGACTTAAATTTCGAGATTCTGAGGGTTAGAGAACATAAGGCAGGAAAAAATATGGAAGTGCATGTATTATAAGACATACTATAGAAATAATACATAGTGAGTCAGATAAACGTAGGTTTCCATCCTATCATTTACTCCCTGAATGAACTCAGACAAATTTATTTAATTTCTATAGAGTCTCTTCATATTTGACATAGAAATAACAACAACTACTGTAGGGCTCATTAAAAAAATTAATTAGAATAAGCTATGTAAATTACTTATCCTGGCATGGCACTATAGTGACAAGTCTTTGATTTAAACATTTTAAAAAATGTTTACTTATTTATTGTCACCTACTGGACAGGTAGAATTTCGGAGAAAGAGAACGAGGATGAGAACGAAAAAGTGAAAAAGAGGAGAGAAAGACAGAAAAGATCTTCCATTCATTGCCTACTCCTCAGATGACTACAACAACCAGGACTGGGTCGGGCCTGGAAATCCATCTGGGTCTCTCATAGAGGTGGCAGGAACCCAAGAACTTGGGCCGTCATCAGCTGGCTTCCCGGTGCATCAGCAGGAAGCTAGATGGGAAACAGAGGTAGGGATGGATCTGCTATGCCCTGATGTAAGATGTAAGACTCCCGTGCAGCAGCTTAACTTGCTGTGCCACAACACCTCTCTCTCTCTCTCTCTCTCTCTGCTTCTCCTTCTCTCTCTCTCTGTGTTACTCTGACTTTCAAATAAATAAAATCTTTAAAAAAAGAATGTATGCAGAGATCTGAGTGATGTGCCCACAAGCCTAGGAATGCCTCAAATTGCTGACTCCTCTCAGAATCTAGGGAGGAGCACGGCCCTGCTGCCACACCGATGTCAGTCTTCCAGACTTCAGAACTTTAAGAGAACAAATTTCTGTTGGTTTTAGGCCATGCAGTTTTTCGGGATTTGTTAGAGGAACCACAGGAAACTAATATTTGCTCTCTGTTTGAAATACCTGGAGAAGTATAGCCTTTTAAAAGTGAATAGTAATTAACTCGAGCTTTTTTTTCCCAATGGTCTGTGGCTTTGACAATTTACAGTAATGCCAAAGGAAAGCTATATTCCTACCAGGCTAACACAGTGAATCTTGCTTGTACTATTCCATTGTTTTCCATGCATGGAGTGGTGAAGAGTGTGACTAGGTCCTCAACTTGCAAACTGGGTAACAGCTTTGTGCTTCTATATTTTAACCATCTAAAGGAGAAAATAACAATACTTTTTTTCCCCACAGAGTTAACGTGAAAACTAAATGGGCTAATACGTGTAACATGCTATATGCCATAATTTATCATTAAGGTAGTGTTTAATGGAAATCAATCAACAGTATTGAATTTTATACCTACATTGTTTTTAAATTGGAATCACATGTCTGTACAATGTCAATTTATGAATAATATAAAAAGCATCATCATGTATTTCTACAACATGCTTCTACTAAAGGAAGACCAGCAACACTACATCTTCAGGTGACTTACAGTGGATAAGATTTTTTTTTTGACAGGCAGAGTGGACAGTGAGAGAGAGAGACAGAGAGAAAGGACTTCCTTTTTCGTTGGTTCATGCGGGATAAGATTTTTTTAAAATATCAAAATCCATGCAAGCACTAAAGCTCATGAAAACATGGTTATATGTCATGCTTTCAGTTTTATATCATTAGGTTTTTATTTATTTTATTATTTTATTTATTTTATTAAAATTTTAATGTGGCATGAGTATATTATAAAAACTTGCATTTTTATCAATTCCATTAACATTTGAAACATTCAGAATCAAAAGAGTATTTCTGCTTCATTATTATAAATTCTAAAATGTACTGATTTCAAAAATGCAATGATTTTCCAAAAACAGTTTGTCAGTAAAACAAAGTCTAAGTATTATTTGGCAAAAACAATACCTATATCAACCATTTCATTTGGGTTAAATAATTAGTGAAGGCTCCTTGCTAAGTTCATGCTAAGTTTTTGCAGTGTTGCATCAAAAAAAAAAAAAAAAAAAAAAGGCAAGAAAGAAAAAAGGAAAAAAGAAAAACCCAAACAGATGAGCTCCTCTTTCCAAAGGCACAGATGAGAGGGTGTGAATGAATGGATGCCTGGAACCTCAGGTCTCCATGGAAGGCCTGAGCAAGCTAGTAGTTCAGTGATCATTTTGACAGAACTGAATAAACTGCCTGGAATCCTTTGTCATCCATGACTGAGAAAGGCAAGTTTTCTCTCCATTTTTTTTCCCCTGACTGCATTTATTCTATAGTTTCTAAGGTTAGAGTTCAGCTCAACCGGCCAGAAAGTAAATGCCTATGTTTTCACAAAGATCAGAAATTTGTTCTACATGAACTTTCCTCTGTTTTGATGAGTTGATCAAGAGCATATATGAAAACAGAAACGACTTCCTTGCTGAGTCCAATGTTACATCCCCCTTAGCCTTTAGAAAACATCCCGTGTGCACCTGCCATTAGCATTGCAACTGGATCACTGTAGATGTAAGTGGCCACCAAGGAGAACTTGCTTAGAACAGCTGAAACCAGATCTCGGTGGCAATTAAGGGTGGGAAAGCACTGTGAGGCCAGTGCCTCCGGTTCTGACCTGCCGCTTTGTGGTGTAAAGTGGTCAGACTTGTTAAAGCAGTTGGAGTCCCAACATTCAAAATTATGGATATAGAATTCCTCTGCTTCAACTCCAGTAAAGCAAAATCACTCAACCATCATGTCTTGCTTTTTGTGTGAGCAAATACTTTATGTTGGCTGGAAGCTTTCCTTACAACCAGACCTCCACTCCACAGACTGTCAGTATTTTAGTGACTAATAACTATAAAATGCCTAGTGTAGACGAAATAGTACTGAACTCGGAGTTGCAATATTTGGGGACTGCACTACCATGGGTAGCTTTGGACAAGTCATTTAGCATCTCTGGGCCTTGGTTTACCTAAATGTGAGAAATACAGACTATATGGTTTTGAATGTTCCACTCACGAAAATGTTTGATGAATCTGTGGTCCTTTATACAGAACATCTCTAACTATTTTGTTCATCAACTTCCCACCATTTTCTTAATTGGTTTTCACATGTAACTTTGTCTTTAGGGGCAAAGATACTACAGAGGGGAAACTAAGAAAATAAAGAGAACAGGTAAAGATTGTATTTTAAATAAGTTTATAGGAGTTGGCACTGTGGCATAGCGGGTAAAGCTGCCGTCTGCAGTACCTGTATCCCATATGGGTGCCGGTTCAAGTCCCAGCCACTCCACTTTCTATCCAGCTCTCTATTGCCTGGGAAAGAAGTAGGGGATGGCTCAAGCCCTGGGCCCCTGCACCCTTGTGGGAGACTTGGAAGAACTCCAGGCTCATGGCTTCAGATCAGCACAGCTCCTGCCATTGCGGCCATCTGGGGAGTGAACTAGCAGTTGGAAGACTCACTTTCTCTCTTTCTCTCTCTCTCTCCCCCTCTCTCTCTATGCCTCTCCTTCTCTCTCTGTGTAACTCTTTCCAGTAAAATAAATAAATCTTTAAAAATAAAATAAGTTATAGCCCTACTTCAAAATAAGCTAAACACAAAAGACCAATCAAGAGGATCTTGATCAAACTCACAAAAGGAGAGGTGATATTGACCCCACTAGCCAAAAGGAAAAGAGGCAAGAAAACCACACCCTGTAAAACAGGATAGAGGAAGGAATGAATTAAGGGGAGAGATAACGGAATGACATTTAAAGAGGGGGTGATACTAATTTTGAAAAGGCACCAATCCAATGAGGAATGAACAGAACTTTGTTCAATCACATACAAAAAGCCTCACGCTTGGAGAATCAAATGCATTGCAGACACAAGAAATAAGAGAAACAGGAGGACTACTATTGAATTTTCATTTTCCCTGGAAACAAATAAACAAGGTGAAAGGCAGAAAAATAGGGGACATATGATTACTTATTTATTATTATATTATTTAGTGCTTTCATTACTAAAATGTCACTGAGGAAGTTCTTACTATTTTTAATCTAAGTGAGATGCAAATTTCCATATGAGGTTTTCTTCTCCAGTCCCTGTTGTAAAGGCCAAGGAACACTAAGCACAATGCTTACAAGTAGTCTGCACAATGGATTTGCTCTTCCAGAGTAGTTTTATGTTTCTCCTTTACCATCCATGAAGCACACTTTACGACAGAACCTGATGAGCCACTACAAACTGATTTGTAAATAACACTGGAGAGGGGGTAGGACGATCTGAGTTCTACTTTCAAGCGTTCCTCAATCATTAGCAGTCTGGCAAATTTTATCTTCCTTTTAATTTGTTTTTAAATTTCAGTTGAAAGGCAGGGGCTGGCAGAGAGAGAGAGAGAGGGAGATAGAGAGAGAGAGAGAGAGAGAGAGAGAGAGACAGGGAGATAGAGACAGAGAGGATATTGAGAGAGATCTTCCATCTTCTGGTGTACTTCCTTAATTCTGCCAACAGCCAGGACTGGGCTAGAATCAAGCCAAGAGCCTGGAACTCAATGCAGTCTCCCACGAGGGTAGCAGGGACCCAAGTGCTTCAGCTGACATCAACTGCCTCCCAGGGTATATTTTAGCAGGAAGCTGGAATTGGGGACAGAGCTGGAACTTGAACACAAGTGTTTCAATACAGGATGGGGGGGATTCCAACCGACATCATTACTACCTACCCTGAATCTTAAATTCTTTGTGTACAAGGCCATCCTTGCTTAGTTCCCATTATTGCTGTGATAATCAAGTGAGATATTTGTGCACTGCTCCAAATTTCAGACTTGATTTTTCAGCAGGGAAGAAGCCTTGAAGACACATAAGAAGGAGCAGCTGGGATAGTCTAAGACAAGAAGGAATCTGCATCCAGGTAGAAAACACCATCACTCATTTCCCCTTGGATGAGCGGTCTGAGGATGGGGAACAGAATCGGCAGGGAGATGTTTGTGGACTTTGTGGAAGCCTTTTGATTTCTTCAGAAGACAGTTTTGATTGTAGGAGGCCGGGCTGTGTCTGAGGGGTTGCGGGTTATGAAAATAGTAATAAGGACTTAAAAGGAAGGCCCACATTCACGTGGAAGTCAAATCCATGCCAATAGATTGCTGTGCTGATGGAGGGGACCATTTGAACTGCTTACAAGTGCCCATGAAGAGACTCCCCTCAATTCTTTCCTGGACTCTAACATTGATTTATCACTTGAAGCTATAAAACTTACTGAAACACACACACACACACACACACACACACACACACCTCTTCCTTTTAAGTCATAACATGAAAAAAATACTAATTATTTTTCACTTATGATGTGATATGATTGAAGACACCAAATACAAGGAATTTTCTTGTAAGATAAAAAAGAAGTTCTAGAAATTTAAGTCCTTCAAAGTTCTATCAATCATATTTGAAATGTAAAAGGTTTTATTAGGTCAGGAATTACAGCAGGATTCAAGAAGAGACTGATAGGAGACATGCATCCTTAGGCTTCCTAAGGTAGGACTTCCGGGAAGCCACGAGATGGTGAGGCAGATGCACCTGGGCCTGGGTTTCTCCCAAGTAGAGAATAACAGGAAATACTGTAACCAAGTACATGAGACAGGGCAGGGGTTGTGGAGCAGCAGTTTAAGCCACTACCTGCGACGCCCACATCAAATGAGTGCCAGTGCAAGTCCCAGCTGCTCCACTCGCAATCCAGCTCCCTGCTAATGCACCTGGGAAAGCAACAGAAGATGGCAAAGTTCTTGGTCCCTGACACCCATATGGGAGATGCAGATGGTTTTCCAGGCTCCTGGCCCTAGCCTGGCCCAGTCTTGGCCATTGCAACCATCTAGGGAGTGAACCAGTGGGTGAAAGATCAGTATCTCTCTTCCTCTTCCTCTCTCTGTAACCCTGCCTCTCAAATAAATATATCTTTAAAAATATGAGATGAAAAGTGATGGATTTCAACACCATCAACACTTGTGTCCTGTGTTGAGAATACAAGCAGAATTGTGACAACTATTTTAGCTTTGTTTGTGCCTCTTTTGTGTTCTTCCATTCTGAGAGGCACTAAGTCGTCCTGGAAGGCTTTCTAGACATATTCTTTATAAAGAACATTTACAACTGAGGAACAATTTCTTGGTGATGTTGAAGTCAGATTCTCAGTTCTTTGACAAAACCTGACAAAAGTGCTACCTGCTTATAATCTAGCCCCAACTTAAATGACTGTATCAGGTAGAGTTGCTGCAGCTAACACTGTCTTATGTTGTAAATACACGAAACAGAGGCTGGCAGAGTTATAGCAAGGAAACACGGAATTTGGGGAAGAACAGTGTTTGCAGCATCTCACAGGCAGTTAGTACAATTCATTGTGAAATAATATTTCATAATTCACAGTAAGAATGTCCCCTGAACAGTGACAGAAAAGAATAATAAATGCCTAATGCTAAAAAAAATATTCTCTGAAGACAGAAATCACCTTTGTAATAACTTGGATATGTTTTTTAGGCAGCCTCCCAGGGCAAACATGATGCTCTTTCTCCTGTCATACAAATGCTTCCTTAACCTAGTAACATCTGAATGATGCATACCTTTGCAATATTTCTATTTTCAACATAAAATATGAACTTTGAGTTGTTTTCCTAACACCTAGATTGAGTTATATTAACCTACTAAGGAGAGAATGCATTAGTCAATATGGAAACTAAGTTTTCTGTGAATATATTTATTCTTCTAAGATTCTGAAGACATGAATATTGAATGTGATTATAAGTTCAACAATGCAAATCAATCACAATGGTCCAAGTGAATGTAAATAAAGGCTTAAGTTATCTTAGAAAATTGCTTTCTGCTTCAGTTAAATAGGGTTTTCAGGATAGGGCAGAGACCTTCTAACAATACAGAGGCATTCAGAAAAACTTGCCAAAGCTCTTCATTGCTCTTCCCAAGCACAAATGCAAAACTTTATGCAAAGGCAATTTCTGATCTGAAATTATGAGATAATGACAATGATCAGGCCCCTTTGCTATGAACCCTCTGGTCGCGGCAGTCTGTGGCTAATTTCTCTAGGAGGAGCAAAGCTCACCTTCCTCTAACTCTCTTACTGCATCTCTGAGTATCTTGAGGGGCCAATTAGTGAAGAAGCCTAGAACTACGAAAAGGAGAGTTCCTTGCCAGTAAATTACCTCTCTAATCTTTCAACTTGATAAAAATATCCAGTGTTGCTTAAGCACCAAATAAATAGTTTGAATAGTGAGCAATAAAGTTATCTTTTTCTCACAAGGCTGATGACTGTTGAAAGTAGGTTAAGAAAGGGTGGATGTTAATTTATAGACAGAAAAACAATCATTAACTGATATATTAAAGTTCTGATTTTATATCTTCTTTTAATAAATATTACTTGGAAATATGCTTATGAACTATTTAGAATATGTGGCTCAATGGATATCATTTCTAAATAGTTCCTTATTTATATGACCTTTTGTTGCTCCCTCTCTTCATGGAGGAGCAACACTAAACCCTGCCTAGGCTTCATATCCGAGTCACGGCACCATTATATCGCTCCCCCTCTTCGCGGAGGAACGACACAGGACCCTGCGCTGTTCTTTTGCCTGCTCGGCCCTCCCCGGGTTTGCTGCTGGTTCTTCCCGGGTTGGCTACCGTCCCTTCCACCTCCGTGGAAGGGCGGTTCCCCCTGCCACTTTCCCCACTTCCGCGGGGGAGCGGCACACCGCCGGCTGGCTCTCTCGGGGGCTGCACAGGTGTTCCTCTTAGATGTTCCTGGTGCATGTTTTCTCTCCCCTCCTTTATAGTCCTCTTCCACCAATCCCAACTCTGCTACCCACACGCCGAGCACGCTGCCCTCCTCCAATCAGGAGCAGGTCCTGCTGTTTATTGGTTGAACTGGAGGCAGCTGTGTAGAAGCTGTTTCTCCCTTCTCAGCACCATATTGTGGGAGAGCAGATGCATGGAATAAGTCTTAATTCCAGTAACTTAGTCTAGTCCGAGTTGCTCCCCACAACCTTTACTAAAATATAACTTAAGGAGATAAGTTATGGATAGAAATACACTTAAAAATCAGGACAAGCATTGTGGCACAGGAGGTGAAGCCACCTCTTGGGGATGCCTACATCCCATATTGAAGTGCTAGGGATCATGACCAAGCACTGCTTCTGATCCAGCATTCCACTGAATGTGCCTGGAAGGTAGCAGATGATGCCTCAGGTACCCGAGTCTCTGACACACGTGTAGCTAACCTGGATGGAGTTCCTGCATCCTGAATTCCGCGTGGCCCATCCCCAGACGTTTTGTGCATTTGGGAGTCAACTAGTAGATGAAACAGACCTCTTTCTTGCTCTCTCTCTCTCTCTCTTGCTTTCTCACACACTTTGCTTTCCTTTGCATTGCTCTGCCTCTCAAACAAATAAACTTGAAAAGATAAAACAAAACTATTTCAGTACACTATTTTAAAAGTCAATACCTTTACAAGTCATTACCTAAAAATAGTCAAAGATTTTTCTGGCTCTCTTACGTAAAATTCTAACTTACACATATTATGGTCTATACAAATTTGTACCATTACAGCTAAAAAACCAACAAGGTATTTTCAATTTTGGTGAAGCAAATTCCTTTAAAATTATGTTTGTTTATTGAATGCAGGTTTATTTTTTATTACTATGGAAAAATAAGAGATTAGACTTCTTTAAGAAAAAAGAAAACAGTGCCCTTCCCTTCCAAGTTCATAGCTTTTCTAGTATTATCTCAATTCTAAGTAACTTTCTTTTATGTCTACAGTGACTAGAGCATTTTCATAGTCATCCTGGATCAAAGTAAGTTCATAAAAATCTTCATAAACACTCATTGAGTTCCGAATAGGTACCACCTCATACCAGGGGTTGGCGTTTACAAGCTAAAAACTATTCTAGTTGTTTGCTCCTAGGCTGTTGGGATATGATAGTGAACAATCAGAATTGATCTTGACAGAAACATCAAGTTTCTTAGTCCTTCCCATTAACAAAATAATGATCACACATTCACCTTATGTCTGTCATATAAATAAGAGGATTTCAACAAGTGTGCAGATAATGTAATTAAAAATAAATTTAGCCACAAAAATATTGAAATCCACGTATAGATTTTTGTATGCACATTTTCTATAAACTTTGTGAAGACTCCTCATATTTCTGACAATATTCTTCTATGTACTCTTTAACATAAAGATCTTAAAGATTTTTAAAAGCTGCATAATTTTTGAAGTAGATTAGCCAAAATTTACTTTGAGCTTGCATTTCAGTTTATAGGCAATATTTTATCATCATAAACAATATGGCAATAAACCTGTTTATGCAGTTTTTCTTTTGAATTCTTTCCTTATGATTCACTCATAGAAGAGAATTAATGGGTCAAATACGTAAATATTTTAGTAGCTGTTGATAAATATTGTGCATTGTCTCTATAAACCATGCATGTTTAAATATCTCCCTCCCAAGTAGTCTCCAAATTATTTGACACTAGGGACTGCATATTTTGAAATTTACATCTTTAATTTCTACTTTTTTTCCCCAAATCAAGTAGTATGTTTCTTGTTTCCACAGAAGGAAGTGGATTTCACTATGGTAGTTTAACAATGGGGAAAATAGCTCTACGGTTAATACTTTTCTTGCTAGATAAGTTCTTCCACTGTTTTCCAAAATATTTTGAGATGATTAATGCCCATTCCTGGGAAATCGGCAATGTTTGCAGGACTCTGAATTTAGTGGAAACATTTAACTGAAGAAAGCATCTGAGAGGTAAAACATTCATTTTTCTTTGCATTTAGTTCCCCAATGGAGACAAATAGCTTAAAAGTAATATTAACCTTGATGTACTTAGGTGATTTGTCTTCATAAGGAACAGTCTGAAAACAAGAAAACAAAGCCCATAAAAATGATTTTATTTAATCACACAAGTATACCTCACCAGAAATCTTTACTTATTTCCTTAGGGCTTAATTCTAAGCTCAGTAACTCATGCACAAATTCTATGGATGTCAATGGAAGCTGTGCATGTGGAACTCTGGGCCAAATTTGGTTGTCACGGATGAATTAGTCAAAGAGGGCATTAGATCAATTTCTAAAACATAAAGTACTCTCATTCTGTAATCCTTTTCCATATTTCCAAATTTATTGACCTAATCCAGTAATAATTATTGAATCTCTGTAATATACATCAAACCACAATTTCATGCATGCATCATAGAATCACTGGCCTTAAAACGTTTACCTTCCCACATAAATGTTAATAATCTCGCAGCAATATTTCATCAGAGCAAGAAGAGAGAATTGTGACATACTTTGCCACAAGGTCGATTTCACTTAAGGAGAAATGCTAACATTTTAAAAGTCAGCCATTAAATTGGGGTTATTATTGCATTTTTGTTATCTTGTTACAGGAGAGTAATCTGATTTCACTAGTGCCACAGTTATTTAGCTAGGCTTAAAAATATTTATTCAAAGTCAAGATGTGTAAGCAAAAAAATTTATATCCTACTCTAGGTTCCAAAGAGATTGTGTTTAAGAAAATCTGCCTGTAAAAATGTTTATCTAGATATTTTTCGCATGTCAATTTTTCCTTCTAAGACAAAAACTTCTTCAAATGGCATGCAACTTGTTAGTATAAGTATCGCTTCCCTCAGGGCCTAACCCTGCTCTCTCCTCAGTGAGTAAACTTCATGCTAAATTTCTCATGGAAGTTGAGCTGCACATCAGGACTGGTCTGATAATGAGTGTCTGAGTATCCGAGCACTCAGTCATTGGTACAGTCTGCCACTGCAGCATCTGAAAGTACACCCCTCAGGGACTCATCCACTGTGCCTGAAGTCATTTGCTGTCCTCTTTCTCAAGTGCAGTGCAGGAGGCTTCTTCAGACATGCTGGTGGTGGATTAGATCACATTCAACTCGTAGTGAATCATCAGGATCTTCCAGAGAGCTTTACAAAGGAAAATTCTTAGAGTTTGCCCTACATCATTTTAGCTATGTGGTCTGGGATGAACTCTGCATTTTTACACACTCAACTGTCAACCTCAGTCACCCTACCATGCTACATAACACTAGAACTTGTCCGTTCTATCTTACTGTATTCTGGCAACTGCTTGATCACTGTACATTGTGGTTATATGTTGAATTATCACATTATATCTCCTGAATATATATGACTATTGTGTGTCTAAAATAAAACAATCCAAATATCCAGAAAGGTAGAGAAAGAAAGCAAGCGAAAGCAGAGTTGGCAGTGAAATGTGGGGTGTGCAGGATAGGTTCAGGAATGCAGTGTGGCACTTCAGTGTTTGTATCAAACTGGCAAATGTAGAGAAAGCTAAGCATTAAGAGGGCCTAGCAACAACATTTAGCTTATGTAAAGCATTCTGTAATTAGGAATTAAATCAAATGCTACCTTTCACTGACTCTGCTGTATGGTACCAACATTGCAAATCTGAGTACCTGTTAGGATACTTGAAGAACTGTTGTCCATGAATGTCGAGGGCTGAACGATGTAGTCCCAAATCCATGCATTAAGTTTCTAACACCCAGAACTTCAGAATGTAACCATATTGGCTACAGAGTCTTCAAAGACATAAATAAATCAAAATGAAGTCATTAGTGTAGGACTCATTCCTTTTAAAGTTTATAAACTCTCAAGTTTAGAAGGACACTTTTGCATGTGAAAATAACTCATAATAATTACACCAGGCTAATGGAGACAAACTGGGAATCATATGCAACCCAAACATAAGGCATTTGTAAGTAGAAGGTTAAAATGCAGCCAGATTTTAACTCATGACATTTGACCTCGTGAAAGAAAGCTCACCTGACGGTGAGGTAAGACAGCTTTTCCTTCTTCCTCATGTCAAAAACAGTGATTCATAACTATTATATATTTATTGATTGTATTTTTATGAATATAACACACATCTCGGGGACTTCCTATAGTAGCAGAATGGACATATAAACCTTTTCACAGACAACATTATGAAATTTGGACACAGTATTAATGACTACTTATAGACCCTTGGAAGCAAGTAGAAGCAGATGAGTTTCTGAAGCACTGCAAATGGAAGAGGTAAGAATTAGGACTTTTATTGTTCTTGCACAGCATGCTTTCCAATCCACAGAATGATCACATCAAAAACCACATACGAAGCTTACCATCTTGGCTTGAGGTAGCAAAGGAAGCTCAGGATTGGAAAAACAGCTGGAAGGTATCTAAAACCAGACTGAAGTCAATGAAGAGCATACCAGTGTAAATGCCTCTGTGCACAGAGTTCAGAGTTTGTTTTCTTGGCTAAGCATATTCCCTAAAACCTATGACTATGATGGCAGAAAAATATAACCTTCCCAGACTGGTTAAAGATGGCAAAGAGAATTCATTGTTGGAAGAGAAGAGGGAAGTTTAAAGGGAAAATTCTGGAAATCAAGGAAGAGGAAAAGGGGACCCTCAAACCTGAGTACGAACTCTGCAGGCATCTAAGCTTCATGTCTGCAGGGAAGACCGGTGGGGCTGGGACAAGGCAAAGCAGGCAGATAGCAGAAGAAAATTTACCTTCAAAAGACTTTGTTGCACTGGAAGAACTTCTTTGAGTCTGCTGTTTTTTCAACGAGAGGTATTCCATAATGTAGACACAGCTCTAGTAGCAGAAAGCTCAAGCTTCATTGAATTGAGGTGTCAGAAGACAGAGTTAGAAGTTGGAGGAAAAGATGGAAATCTAGTGGTATTTGCCAGACACAAGGAATCCACACAGTGTGAGTCACAAAATTTGATAGTGAACTTTGCCCCCAAATGCTTAACTGATCACAAACTTTACAAGCATAGGGGAGATATACAGGGCCCAGACCCACCAACCCCCTCCCCCACCATGAGTGTGTTTGAAGTTGGAGTCCAGACAAGTTCATGGCCTATTTGAAACTAAAAGTTAAACAAAAACCCTATTAGTAGGAGGAATACACTCCCAAGATGGAAGTGAACACAAGGGAACTGAAGTGGTCAGTATGGGTCCACAAAAACAAGAGGGGTAATACAGCCAGGTCTTCACCTGCCTTGGATCACTGAGCAATTCAGAGCTCTGACTACAGCCTGTCTGCCTGATTCACATCTATAAGAACTTAAGAAACTACTTAACTTCTCTGGGCCGGGTTTTCTCTTCTTTCAAGTGGGAATTCACAATAGTGCTTCCTGTTTCCAGTATCTGTGAGGATGACATACTTTAATATGTGCAAGGCTCTTTTAAAAGGACCGTGTATTAGTTATAACAATGATACTGTCATTGAGGATGATGATACTCCAATCCACATTCCAACACCCATGTGCAATCCCAAGGGAAAGGCAACAGTGGTGATTGGGAGAGATTCTGAACTTAATAAGAATATTATCAATTGGCCTTGATTAAACTAAATTGCAAAGTAACAGAAACACAAAATGTATATACATGGAAAAATTATAAATTTTTTATCCAAGCACTTGGGAGACCTAGAAGAAGCTCCTGGTTCCTGGCTTTCAATCGGCCCAGCTCCAGCCATTATGGCCACTTGGGGAATGAACCAGCAGACAGAAGATCTCTCTTTCTCTTCCTTTGTCTCTCTCCTCTCTGTCTTTCTCCTCTTCTCTGTATTTCTGCTTTTCAAATAAATAAATACATCTTTAAAAAATAAAAAAAAAAGCCTTTAGTTTTTATTTGTTGAACCCTTTATTTACTAGAACCATTAGTCTTTGACTTTGGTAATATATATCAAAATGTTAGTTCAAAAAATAAAATAACTACTTAAAAAAATTCTCATCTTACTATATTCTGGTCTGAAAATGTAGTCTGCAAAACAAAATAGTTTCCATTTCACTTACTTGTTTTAGTTTTCAATTTTTCAAGTCATTTTTACATTTTTTATTCTGCCATCATTCATGTACTCAACCCTTTACTGCTGCCTTCCATGGATATCTTCTCTGTTAAACTTGGGGATACAATAATAAAGAAAACTCCATTTCTCTTCTTAAAGGTTTAAAAAGGCACTAGAGATACAGACAACCCTTGAGAAAGTAGAACCCATAACAACATCAGATATGGGCAAAAGCACCTAATAATACCATTAAATGCAGAGTCATCCATTCAAGCATTGGAAAATTGGATCTCATGAAGAAGTATTGTTTAGGCAGTACCTTAAAGAATGGGAAGGCATTTTCTTAAAAGATTGCAGAAAGTAACTCTAGGAATAATGGCCATTATATATAAACTTGCAAGAGAATCTAACAATAAGGAAAAGTTCAAGGAATGGGAAGCAACTCCAGATTTTTAAGCACAGCAGGACAAAGGCAGTAAAGACATAAGATCTGATAGAAGATAAGATTCAAAATATGCTTTTATTTAATTTCTATGTGCACAATAAAAGTCTGAAATAAGACCCCAGAGAGAAAATCAAGAAGAGAATTCAGGTATATTTGTATTACTACGAGGTAAGTGGTTTGTTCTGCCAGGGGAGGTACAGAGTGCCTGGGTGTGGATTTGAGCCGTGGGAAACATCAAGTATTCAGAGGAATTATGGGTTACTCCGATTTCTGAGTCAGGATGATAATGACTACATTAATAGGGATTAAGTTTCTATGATGAAGTATGGACTGGGGAGGGGAAGCAGACTGCCAGCTTCCTGTGGGGTATGTCAGTTGGGAGGGTGGGCATATGAATTTACAATTCAAAGTAGAATTACAGCATGACATGTATGTTTAGAAAAGTTTGAAACCCTGTCAATGCACTTATGTGGAGTGCAAAGGCCAGAGGGCAAAAGAGATCTAGGAGACCCAACTATTTAAGAGAAGCTGGTCAAATAAATAAATAAAATCTTTTTTTTTTTTTTAAAAAAAAAAAAGAAGCTGGAGCAAAACTGGGAGAAATTAGTGAGAGAACTGCATTAAACTGTGTTAACCAGAGTTCCCTGCAGATACAGAACCAATAGCCTTGCTCACTCTCTCCCTCCCTGCCTCTCTACCCATTCCCTCTTTCAAAGAGGGAGCAGGAGAGAGGTTTATTTTAAGGAATTGGCCCTCGTGATTCTGGAGGCTGGCAGTCTCTGGGCTTACAAAAGTCACTGTTGGAGTCCCAAGGTGGTCACCTGGTAGAATCCCCCTCCCCTCATGAAACTCAGAGCTTTTTCTATTAAGTTTCTCAAAGACATGGGTGAGCCCTACCTATTTTTTTTTTACAGTAATCTGCTTTACTCAAAGCTTACCGATAAAATTTTAACCTTTCTCGAAAAGCATCTTCTAAGACAGACATTGAAAATAATGCTAGGGTAGACACTGGGTATCATGGCCTCTCCAAATTGACACATAGCAGTAACCATCACAACATAAACTGAGGAAGATTCAACAATGGAGACAGGAAAATTACATGAAGCTAAGAGAGGAAAGAATTTCAAGAGAAACAAAAACAAAAGCAAGTGTTCCAACAGGTTTTAAGTAGGATGTGAACTGAAAATATGCTACTGGGGAAAGCAATAGCAAGTCATTCTGGTAGAATAACTGTCATTTGACAGAAGCCAAAAAGCAAAATGTTGAGAAGTTAATAGGCGATGAGAAACTTGGAGACATTATATGCTGATTACTCCCACTGTAAATTTAGCTTGTGAATAGAAGAAATGCTATGGTGTCACGGCCAAAGGGAGAATAGGGTGAGGAGAATCTGCTTTTTGCTGTGAGACTTGGAAAGAAATAAAATAAACCTGCTAAGATTAACACATAGGCTGATGATAGTAAAAGTGACTGCAGCTCAACATGTTAACACTCTAGGTGTAATTGCAAATTAATAGGGATTCATAGAAACAGGATACTCGCATCCTAAAGAGTGACTCTCTAATAGTGAAATTTCCATGGAAATTGGGGGGAAGTGGGACATTGAAGCTATTCATCTCATGTCAATCAAATGCACCCACACAGTTGGCTGCCCCTTTGGCAAGCAGATGGGGTGAAAGGTGGCCCAAAGAGTGAATTGGACACTTTTTGCCATTTTTCCCAAATTATTTCTCATGATTGGTTAATATTGTAATCTCTAACAAAAGGTCTTTTAATATTCATAACTGAAGTCCTTTTATATTAAAAAGAATATTCTCATTTATTTTGCACTGCCTCACCACTAACCTTTCCAGAAGGTCAACACAAGATAGAGGGGGAGTAGATAAGAACGGAATGCTTCTGTGATGAAGCAAACACATTGCCATTGTATCTTCTGCTATCCAGGCTACTGGCTATCCAACATAGGTACCCAGACAGACACATGTCTATCTCCTTCTTATGACAGCTAATTTCTTCAGATTTAGCCCATTAAAAAAAAAAAATCAATTGAATGGCCCAGGTGTTGTTTTGATTTCTTCAAATACCTTAACACCACTAGCAAGGGAAGAAACTGTAGTTTGAGCTCCAGATTTTCATGCCAAAAATATATGCAAAGTATAAAGAGTCCTCTTTCCTAGGACTTCACAAAAATATGTAACACATTTTTGGTGACTGCCACAAAATAAACTTCAAAATCCTGGCAAAAGCACATTTAATTTGAAGCAGGGAAGCAATCTCACTTGTTCCACTTGAGTTGGGCAACCAGGTGCCCTGCTGCATTTAAAGAACCTCCATTCAGTATAATGAGTCGGGGTCAATTCATCTAATGTATCTCATTATAATGAGGGAGTATAATAATTTCAGTGGCTTGTTTTCGATTTGAGATTGAGAAATTTCAGTGTATTAAGGAATCTAGTTTCAATTTGTTTTCTTTATCTGATACAAAATCAGTTCAAGAGCCTTTATATTTTGAAATATTTGGAAGATAGTTAAAGAGAAATCCAATATTGAAGACTTTATTACCAAGAGCAGCTCTTCATTTGATTTAGAGATTTGAGGATAAAGGTGATTTTAGTATTCCAGGTCTCCTAGGCTCTCACCTGGCCTGGAACAATGAACAGCACTTTATTTTTGGGATGGGGTCTTCAGGTCAATGACAAAGGGCAACCTTTTGCCTTATCTAAGGGATAAAATAGCTGTGAAGTAAATGCCATTAACAGTCATACAAAAAGGACTTTAGATGTGTGGTTTCATTCCATGTGTACAAGAGTCTCATAAATTAGGTACAGTTAGGTATGAGCTATGTGAAATCATTGTTTTGTATGTCAAAAGCTGTAGAACATTAGCAACTTCATGTGGTTCAAACTAAAAGTATTCTTGCTTTAGCAATATAAAGAAATTGAGGTTCAGAGGAGTTGAATAATTCAGGCCGCATAGCTAATACTTTGTACAATTATATATCAAACTGTGGTTTATTTACTGTAGGAAAATGATATTCCAAGAAATCAGACTTTCAGAAAATTTGGAGTTCCAAATGTCTCAAAACCCAGTTATACACATTGCTTCAACTCTTTGCTAAATAGCAGCCCAATCCAGAATGCCACAGAAACATAGAAACCAACAGATAGAGCTCTCAACACCCAAACCTAGAATAATTTGTGCAAGAAAATAGTGACATTAGAAAGTACATGTCCATTAGTCTATACAGATCTAAGTGAATAGATGTAGAAAATCAAACAAATTTCTTGTGAAGAATATCAAATAATTTATATAAATACTGTGCCCTCAACAAGGTGGAGACTCCTAACTCATTCAATGAGGGTCATGCATAATGCTTTGCTTTCAAAGACAGCAGTACAGGAAGGTGGGAACAACTCTACCGTCAAAAACCCTGACAAACACTGCTTCCAGTCAGGTGAGCAAGGGTCACATCAGTGGCAATAAGTCATGCTGATGGTATCTACCCTCGCTCTGATGTGATGAGAGTGGCACTTTATCTCTGCCATCTTACCCCCCGCCCCAGACTCACAACGCCAGCCTTACCATGAGGAAAACATCAGACCAATCCCAGCTGAAGGACATTCTACACAATACCCGACTAATACTCTTCACATCGTGAAGGTCACCAAGATCAAGCAATGTCTGGGCAACTGGCAGAGCCAGGAGGAGCTGGAGATGGAGCTCTGAACAGAGTGCAGCTGGTGACATATCCATGTGGGGCATTAACTGTCACAAATGCACTACACTGATGAAAATGCTGGCATTCTCAGCAGTATCTACAATTTTTCTTTAAGTCTGTGTTATAAAATTTTAAAAAAAAATGACTGAAAGAAACAACCAATCATTAGAGCACATTAGCTTAGTGCAAACACTGAAACATGATCATGAAAATGATAAAAAATATTTTACATGGTTCTTGTTATGGAAAGACAATGTGTTTACATACTTTTAATGGTAATAGCAAACCATTACTTCAAGGACTCAAGCAAATGGGAAAAGGGCACTTTGAATATAATATGTTTGAAGCATCATAAATACATTATTCATTTATGTATATTTGCTATAAAATTTAGATTTATAAATCATGGTGATATAAATTTTAAAAAAGTCACTGATACATCCAGGCATTTCAAAAGAACATGAAGATTGACTAAACCATTCATAATATATAAGTGCTTTATTATATCATAAAATAAAGTGTGGAGAATAAGTAAAAATATGTTCTTAGAAGCCGGCGCCGTGGCTCAATAGGCTAATCCTCCACCTTGCGGCGCCGGCACACCGGGTTCTAGTCCCGGTTGGGGCGCCGGATTCTGTCCCGGTTGCCCCTCTTCCAGGCCAGCTCTCTGCTATGGCCAGGGAGTGCAGTGGAGGATGGCCCAGGTGCTTGGGCCCTGCACCCCATGGGAGACCAGGAAAAGCACCTGGATCCTGGCTCCTGCCATCGGATCAGCGCGGTGCGCCGGCTGCAGCGGCGGCCATTGGAGGGTGAACCAACGGCAAAGGAAGACCTTTCCCTCTCTGTCTCTCTCTCACTGTCCACTCTGCCTGTCAAAAAAAAAAAAAAAAAAAAAAAAAAAAAAAAAAGTTCTTAGAATGAATTCCTCAGTAAGGTTTTTCTAGCTCTACACCCACTCTCCTGATCTATACACAAGATTTTTCAGAGGAAGCCAGAGCACAATACTAGGAGTGAACATTCACTTCATGGTAACATTCACAAGTATTGGGCAATTATAGGGATTATGGGAATTGAATATATCACCCATTATTTGAAGAATTGGAATATTTTCTACTTAAAATCAAATTAACCATTTCAGAAACTAAAATAATGCAGAAATTAAAATGATGCAACAGTGTTCTTGCTGCCAGCATTTACAAAGACCATGACTTGTTTGTTTTTGGATAATGATATTCAAGGTCTATTTGCTCTCATAGTGACTCATTCCAGCGCCCTTACAGTCTAGCATAGGAAGAAAAAGTTATCAGACCCATGGTTTTTTTTAGGATTCCTGTTTCATATAGCGTATTTGAAATATTTTTCAGATGGTTTAATGAATTCAGACTTAGTAAAGAAGTTCAATACTTCCAACAACTACACAAGGCACACTTGAGAATACGAGATATCTTCAAAAAACTCCAAAATAATCAGAATGGCCCATAAGACTTCCTGAAAACTCAGATGAAACTTGATTATATAAAACTCTATAATGTAAAATGCTTAACATTTATCAAATTCTGTTGCAGAAGTAAGCCATGTATTACATTGCTAATATTCTTCTGGTTTAAAAAAAATCCAGGAGGTACTTATCTCAAATGCAACACATTCCCTTTTATATAACATCTTTAGAATGTAGTCATTTCATATCATCTATCACCTCTGTCACAATTTTCTTAAGATTTCTAACCTCTCCAACTTACTTCTCTTATTACAGACCACATGATTT
Source organism: Oryctolagus cuniculus (assembly GCF_051225735.1). NCBI lineage: Eukaryota > Metazoa > Chordata > Mammalia > Lagomorpha > Leporidae > Oryctolagus > Oryctolagus cuniculus. The sequence continues at coordinate 63,435,130 of NC_142868.1, read as the reverse complement.
ATGAGTACTGATAGCTACTGAGACAGCTGTGAGATTAGCATTGTAACCTATCCCAGATCACCTCAGAAGCAGTTTCTTCTGAAATATACTGTCACATTGAAATGGAATTACAACACATTTTGGGGGCAATACTGACATGTAGTTTTAAACTTACTTGTTCAATTGTAAAAAAAAAAAAAACAGGAATAGAAGCAGCATAAAATTGGGGTACATATATTTTCTTTGACTCTGTATTTTTACTATAAAAATGAACTTTTAATCAATGATTTCCCATAATTTATCTAATAGCTTACTTATCTTCTATTTAAATGCACACAAATAATTACCCAAGTCATTAAGAAATAAAACAAATGACTGATTTTAATATTCCACTGGAAATATATTAGACTGCATTCTTTTGCTAATGATTTTGTGCCACAAGACTGTTTGAAACCTCAAGGAAGGGGAAAACTTGAAGCATAACAGCAGGTTTTGATTTGATATTAAGTGTGAAGTACCTGAGAAGGAAAATGTGAGAACGTGTTGCTTAAAAAAAATTTACAGGGTGATATATTGGAAATAGAAATGCAATAGATGGGTGGCAGCTTCTCACAACATTTTTCTTCCCTAAATACTCACCACAACAGATGAAAACCAAAAGTTTGCTAATTGCTTATTAGTCCTGGCCCTTTCTGTTAGAAACCCAACATAGAACATCAGATTCTTTCTAGAAGAGAGAGAGGGGCTGGGGTCCAAGGCAAGGAGTGCTTTGCTGATGATCAAGAGCAGCACAACTCAGTTGTTCCTCCAAGCCTTAGGCACCCTCTAAACTAACGTGTACTGCACAGACCAGCGGCATCACCATCCCAGATAGATTCCCAAGTGCTTCATGGGAGTTCAGGTGGACTGAGAACTGGAACCAGGTCAATGTGATGGATTTATTCCATAATATCTGAAACACGGTCTTCCTAAAGAAAATGCTTCGGAGAATTCTTTTTATAACGTGCACTCTGCTCCGGAACTCTATTTTACTCAGATCCAGTTTTTGGTTTTCCCTTTGCTACCTGACATCCCTATTTGCATCCCAAATTCCTGATGGTTTCCATGCACCCACATGCATACATATATCAACAAGTGTGGATTTTTATTTCTAGTATTTTTAGGTGAAATAATTTGGTGCAAAGCCCTTCACTTGTGACAGAGTTCTACATCTCTAACCATACCGATTGTGGTATTCTCCGCCTGTGTGTCAGAAACTACAGAAATATTTCTTTGTGGATGAATTTTACGGGAAACTTAAAAGCAAACATTAATTTGTAGTACTGCCATTCTTGATAAAACATAAAGTTTGTGTGTCTACAGAGAATAGCATTATGTATGTGAAATTCACATGTAAATATTTATCTGTACTAGTTCCTCTTACTACGTGGTGTAGAGTTGGTATCTAGTGTGTCTACAGAGAAGCACATTAATTGTAAATGGTACACACACACTGGGAGGCCATTGCTGAAATAGCAACCATGGAGGAAATTATTTGTAACCATAAGTGAAGTCATTTGTCAAGATAGGGGACCATGTTTGCTGGGAGAATAGGACACTCAGTTTATGTGAACAGCCAGGAGCTGGAGCAGCCAGTTTGCACTCGTGTCCACTGGGCAAGGCATGTGGCCATGCCCGCAGAGAGATTTAGACACCTGAAGGATCCCTGGATGGCCAGTGATCAACAGGCAGAAGAGAAGCAATTTTATTATTTTACTCTCTCTCCTTCAGTCTTTACTTTTATTTGGTTGGTGTTCATGTCATTGATCTGTTGAGTAAATTGTGAGTGAAACGAAGTAAGAACATTTTTAAAATGTTTCACTTTTTGTTGTTGTTGTTTTCCATCCCTTAAAATCAATAGTTTTGGGTCAAGAGTCTGAGGTTGGAATCTGGGGACTCAAACCATCAGCAGAAGACATTGAAAATCCTTTATTCACTTGTAAACCTGGGAAGTAAGAATCACCCTCAGCAAGTCATGTAATGCTGTTTGTTAGAGGCCATCGTGTTTCCTTCCATCTTAGAAGACATTCATTCCAACCATAAATTCAGTCTGAGTAACAGCTGAATGGAACGCTGCTCTTTGCAAATGTGTATATTTCAGATTGGAACTAATTTTTAAAAGTAGGTAATAAACATTTTAAGGTAGTTGATGATTTATTATTTTTGAGTTTTCCTAAAATAGGCAGCATGTCTGTCTGTCTCCATGTCTTGGTGACTGCCCAGCACTTTCTTGGCTTCCTTGTCACCAGGCTTCTGTCAGTTTCAGTCAGAGAGAAGCACTGACAGGAGATAGAGGGTGACGTGAAGGGAGAAGTCCCCTCTCCAGGCTGCTTCAAGCTTGTCTGCAGCATGGATTATGCCACCTCCCTGTGAGGGTCTCTGCCTCTGGGCTTAGGCACCATCCGTCTCCTCCATGTCTCCCTCAAATCTTACTACTCTCTGGCTTGCTCCCGGGATCCTTTCGACTTTCTGCTCTTCTAATTCCTTTCTTGCACTTCCATCAATGGCATAGACTGTGTTTTTCTGACTGGATGCCATCTGATGCAGTGACAAAGTGACAAGGAATGAGAACAGTGGGTTTGGGATGTGTGTGTTTGTTTTATGTAGGCCTTTGGACACCACGCATGATGACCTACCTTTTTCTGATAATGTATTCTTTGGAAATTATACTTTGATTCTTTTGCTTCCTTTAACTCCTTACAGTATTTATTATAGCTGTTATTTTAAATTCATGGCTCTATATTCCTAAAATCTTATAGGAGGCATTCAGGATAACCTAACAGTAATGGTAACAAGAGCTAACCCTGAGTACTAAATGTATAGAGGTGGGCATTCCTAATCTGAATGTCCAAAATCCGAGACCCTCTAAAGTCCAAAACATTTTGAGGACCAACATGATGACATAAGAGTAATATCCACACCTGATTTTCTGATGGGTGACAGTCAAAACTGAGACACACTAAGAAACACCATTAAAAAAATCACCTTCAGGCTATGTGGATAATGTACATTTGAAATATAAATGAATTTTGTGTTTATCTCTGGATCCCATCCCCGAGATATTTCACTATGTATATGAAAATGTTCCAAAATTTATAAAAATAGAAAATCTGAAACACTTCTGTTTCAAAGCACTTTGGAGACAGCATCCTCATACTAGGCCCTATGCTAAAGTTTTATGAACATTGTCTCTTTACACTTCCCAAGAAAATACAAAGCTGATATGACATTATTCTTGTTTAATGGGTGAAGAAATGGCACAGAGTTTGAGTTCCCCAATATCTCACAGCTATCTCTGAACCCAATTCAGAGGCCAAACTTTCTACACTACACCTTTCTTGTGAATTTCCCTCATTTAATCCTCAAAACTCACAAATTTCTCTGCAGTTTTATAATTCTTGTCTTCAGCAGGATAGAATTTGGGCAGTCAGCTGCTATTAAGTGGTAATATCATTTTCAAAGATTTAACAAGAGCCATGTCGTAGTTGTACTTGATATCAACTGTATGGATTCGACCAACATGACTAAATCATTGGTTATTTTGCAATAAAGATATTAAAATTTAGAATATATTCTGCAAGAAAAAATCCATGACAGTTATATTTAATATAGGAGTGAAATGGCAGGTGATGGGACTAAGCTTCCATAATTACATGAGTCAGTTCTTTTAATAAATCTCTCTCCTGTCAAATCTGCTGTTCTGTTTCATTAGGAAACCTTGACTAATAAAATACAACAAACAGACTAACAGACATTGATGAGCAAGATTCGAATCTATGATTTTATTATATGGCTAACTATCCAGTAAAAGCATCAAGTAGCGTTCATTCAACAGCGTTGACAATGGGAACTTGGACTGTATTTGCTCTACAGTCAACTAGCTATTGTTGGGTTCCAACATTTAGATTAAACATCTGTACGCCTATATCCAGTGGGGTGGTTGCTCCGGTGGTTGTTCCTATCCATTGATATTTTTTTTCAACACATCCTGCTCCTATTCCCAGGATAATTTCATATAAATTATAATGTATCACATCTTGAGTGACATAAGGGGAGAATAAACTATGTTAGCTCAAGAGCTATTGACTGCTTTGACCCCAAACATTCTCCATTGCTACCTCTTCTCCTTGACAGTGAATCTATTCAGCAAAACCAAAGCTGGCTGGACTGAGGATTAGAGACTGCTTCTTTCTTGGCATTCGGGTCTGAACCAGCTGAGTGTCCCTTTGATATCACTGTAATCCATCTTATTTAAGGTGGAGCATTTGATATCTTCACCACTGGGCCTGCCTTCCACTTCAGGAAATAATCCTCTTTCAATCTCCTACTCATTCAAATAAAAATACCATCTCATATTAATAACATCTTTCCTGAAGAAGCTCAAATCATTTTTCAGATATTTCTCTAATCCTCACAGCATTCCTATAAGGTAGGTAATGTCCATACAACAACTCCTCTCAACCAAGTCAGAATGATTATGCAAGGGTATTAGGTACCCTTAGGTATTATTGAACTGACTTTCATTTCCCCTAAAAATATATTTACTGGGGATTGAAGCAGTGCACTTATTTGAAAAAAATAAATATTTGGGTTTAAGGACAAAAAATTGACTTGGAAAAAATGACTGTGTTGTCCATAGTATTTTGACATTGATGCAGATACATTGCTTTTAGCAAGATGCACTATAACTCATTTGGATAGTTTGTATATATAAATTTATAAGTTGGCAGGTATTTATCAGATCAAAAGTTTAGGGATACAATTTATGGATTCCATAAAAGAATATTTTTGTATAATCATTACATTAAAACATCTCTTTTTGAAAAATGTTATGATTACTCTAAAGGAAAATAAATTTAAAGTTGTTCAGACTGTTTAGAGGTAAGATTGTTATTGGTAATACAATAATTTGACATTTAGGCGTTAACATGCATAGTTATATTACAATTTTTTTTCACATTACACAAAGTTTGAATTGGATAGAAAAATGAACAAGTAGGATATTTGAAGCATGTTCAAAATACATTGTTCAATAATACCCAAATGTTAAACAAAGGATAGCCTCTTTCTACCTAAATGTTAAGCAAAAGCCAGCCTCTCTCCAACCAACTCAGTGCGAAGATAGTAATAAGTACCACATATGGTGCTGTCTGTGGATTAGTGTAGTTCTCAGCACATGAGCCATCTATTCCCCAAAGTAAAAATCATCATCCTCTGTCTAGATGAGAAAACCAAGCTACATGTTCACTCACTCACCTCTAGTAGTAAACTGGGATATTAATCCATACTGTTCTGCTATCAGATTCTCTTATAATCCTACTGAACTGTAAGGATATTTTTTAAATTAAGAAATAGGAAGTGAATGTTATAAAGTAAAAACAATTGCTAAAGTGGATCACAAAATACCATTCTTTCTTGTGGGAAAGGAAACTACATAAATCCATCAGGCATTGGATGTAACCATGTTCCAAGTGGGTGATGCTTTCTTCAGAGGCCCCTTATACATCTACACACCAGTCTCGGACAGTTTCTCCTGGTCATCAGCCCTCAACCTCCTCAGCCCTAGTAAGTGATATAAATAGGTCCTTCAAGGGAGAATTTGAGGGTTGAATGGATTGACAAATATGATTCACAACAAACCAACAAGCAAAAACCCCAATGTCTCCTATGCCAAGTATAGAAAACCAAAGTTTCTATGAGTGGAAATTCAGAATAGTAGTAGTAATACTCTAGATATTCCCTTCCAAGATAATAGATCAGTTCAGTTGAGGTTTAGGAAAAACCTAATGTGCCAAATTTAAAATTGAAAATAGAGATATTCATTGACTCACTTAAAAAAAAATTTACTTTTATAAAATTCAAAGAACAGAAGTCACTAATGTTATTTAAGTCCTAATAATGTCTTACCTCTTCTGATCCATAATATAGTTTAAATTTAAAACATTCTCCTAAAGTAATTATAATTATTATGTCCATATACTCAACAGTGTGGGGCTAACAGAAAGGAAGCAAATATTTCTAATACATAGAATCAGTAAGTGATAGAGCCAGGGTTCAAAAACAACTTGTCTAATTCCTAACTTGTACCAACCATATTATAATAGAAATGCTCCTACATTTCTGAAGCTAATGAATATTCAGTGTGAAGACACTTAAAATAGCACTTCAAAAATAGCTACTTATTTTCCAATCATAGTTTAATATTTGCTCATCCTGAAAAAATCTTCCCCTCCAAACTACTCATTGATATAAAAAGACTTCGGAACCCAATTCAGGTATCACCCATTATGAGACAAGTATTTCATTTATAATTACAGCTCAGTCTCAAGAATATAAATGTAAACATTCTAAACAAAATATTAACAAAACTATTATAATAATTTTAAATATACACCATATTTAGTTTAGTTTTCTTCCAGAAAGCCAAAAGTATAGACATATAATTATTATATTGACATATATCAGACATATCATATTCCATATAAGTAAATAAAAATGAGAAATACATCAGCTATGTCAATGAATACATACAGATATTCTGTAAGATTGAATTTCTATTCTTAAATAAAAATGCTTTCAAAACTATCAGTGGAAGAGTATCTACTTAAACTGATAAGGAAAATTTACAAAAACCCTGTAGTTCTCATTATATTTAGTTTCCAAATATATAATTGAATTCCCATTAAAAACAGGACTAATACAAAATTTCTTGTATTGAATATCCTACTCAGAGAAGTAAGTCAAGTAACAAAAATAAGTATAAGGATTGGAAAGAAATATACATAATAGAAGCTTGCGGATAAAATAATTTTTACCTCCCTAAACCTAAATATCTTATGGGCAAAATATGAATATGAATAAAAGGTTATAACAAAATGGCTGGATATAAGAATAAATACAAATATGTAGGTCAAGTTTATTTCTGTAGACTAACTAGCAGGAAATATGATGGTGTAATTTATAAAATGGTAACATCTAAAGTAACTGCAATAAACACGGTATTTAGTGATGAATTTGATAAAAATCTCAAAATACCTTTTCTGAAGCTTGGCAAATTGATTTTACAATTTATATGGAAGAATAAAGACCCCAAATAGCCAAGATATTTTGAAGGGAAAAAATGTCCATTGGATATCAAAAGATGGAAGAGTAAGGAAGTTGTAGTTATTAAGATGATTTGAAACCAGTACAAAAACAGATGAACTAGAACAGAATCAAAAGCCCCAAACACACTGACAGACATGCAATGGTGTTAGGTACCTGATTACAGGTGAATGGGGATACGATGCATTGTTTGACAAAAGATGCTTGCAATACCCACCACCTCTGTGAAAAAAAGTGAAATCAGATCATAACCTCACACCACAAACCAAAATCGATTTCAGATGAACTGAAGACATAAGTCTGAATGGCAAAACTTCAAAAAAAAAAAAAAAAAGGAGAAAGTTTGCAATGATCTCTTTAGGATGTAGGGTAGGGGAAGAATTCTTCAACACAGCACACCATTCCCAAACCAAGATGGGAAAAGAGTGATCAATTCGATTACACGAAAACTAACCATTCTGTTAAACAAGATTAAGAGATGCAATGAAAAAATTTTCCACAGTTTAGGAAAAGATATTTTTAGGAACAGCTATTTTTAGCTTGAAAATATATACCCATAAAACAGACATAAGAAATTTATAAACACAATATGAACAGCCCAAAAACAAAAATAGGGAAAATGTATGAAGTGGCACTTCTCAAAAGAGGAAAGGCCTTTAGGGAAAGGCCTTAACTATTAGATGAGCACCACGGACAATTCAGGTGCATATGTTAAAATCACAACAGCAGGCAAGTTTGCAGTCATCACTTTAAGAAACATTGAAAAGTTTGCTGTAACAACTGCTGCTGAGGAAGGGGCACAGTGGGACCCTGTGAACCACTGGTGAAAATGTTAGTTTTACATTTGGCAAACAATTTGGCACCATCCTAGATACTTTACATATTCATACCCCATGACCCAGCAGTTTCATATTAGTAATATACCAATACCGCTGTTTCATTTATATACATATATATGTATCACAGTCCATAAAATAATGTACATTACACATATGCTACAGAAAAAAAGCTTGGGACCGGCACTGTGACCCTGGCCTGAAGTGCTGGCATTCTATATGGGCACTGGTTTGAGACCTGGGAGCTCCACTTCCTATCCAGCTCTCTGCTATAGCCTGGGAAAGCAGTAGAAGATGGCCCAAGTCCTGGGGCCCCTGCACCTGTGTGGGAGACCCGGAAGAAGCTCCTGGCTCCTGGCTTCGGATCAGTGCAGTTCCGGCCGTTGTGGCCAATTGGGGAGTGAACCATCAGATGGAAGACCTCTCTTTCTCTCTGCCTCTCCTCTCTCTGTGTAACTCTGACCTTCAAATAAATAAATAATTCTTTAAAAAAAAGTTTTAGAAAATACCTTTTCTACTCTGTACCATGAGCTCTATTTTCTATTTTATTCAAAATAATATTTAAAAATATTGGTTTTGACTTAGTAAGCTGAGTTTACAACCCCACTACTGGGGCACAGCTTACCTTGTAGAAAACACTGTTTTAGACTAATTCCGGCATATGGGTTACAGGAGGCACATGAGGGCACTTCAAAAGGTTTGTATACAAAGGAATTCAAATATAAGTTTAATTTGATACCAAAAAATTTAAAATACATGCATAGCCTGTTTTCATAATGTACACTTTCCATGAACTTTTTGAGGACTCCCTATCGGTACAAATCCTCACAATTGTACTGTTTTTAATGAGAAAAGATGTACATACCTCAAACATCCATCAAAGGAGACAGATTGGCATATTGTCCTAGATTCAGAAAGGTACCTGTAGCAAGGGCAAGACTTCAGCAATGGCTTCCGACACAGAAGCCTCTGGTACATTCTCAGACTTCGGCAATGGCCTTTCTGCCTCTGGACCACCTGGTGTGGGAGCACTGGAACAAGCCAAGCGAGATGCCTAATATTGTCCTGTTGTCTAAGGATACTTAATTTCCATCTTACTTCTAAGAAAGTGGGGTAAACCCTGAGTTCTGCCTGGAAGACCAAATGCTTGCTTATAGAGGCAGAGCAGATCTGGGTGTTACTGGACTGGAGCCAGTGTTGCTGAACGTACTCAAGAGCTCAGGAGCTCCCTGTACTGCTGTGCTTCACCCTCCTCCCAACCTAGACCTTCCGAGTAACCCAGACCCTTCTGGGAGCAAGAGCTCTCAAAGCAAGTAGATTCTAGTAAATGCATATTTGCCTTGGGTTGTTCTACTTTGTGTGGATGATTTACTACTGATTTTTCTAGTTTGCTGAACCTTTAGGTATTTTTCTTCTTTTTAAAAAAATCAATACTTCTCTGCTTTGGGACAGATTATAAATACCACTTTAAAAATAACTGAAATAAGATATAATCTTTATGCCCTACGATTGTGTGTAATATGAGACCTTTATGGATGACTGCATGGTGAGTTTTTTTTTTTTTTTTTTTTTTTTTTTTACTGAAAAGTTTCCCTGATGTGCTCAGCTAACCCACTGGCCTCTTCTGTGGAAACAGAGAGGTTGAACATTATCTTATCAATATAGACAAGCGTAAGAAACCCTATCTACTTAGTGTAGTTATCATCAGAAAAAAGGATAAGAAGGTATGGAGATGAAGATAGGCAATGATGAAAAATGTAGAAGAACCTCTGTGTAGTTAACAACAACAATAACAACAACAACAAGTTCACTAATTTAATCAAGAAAAAGGTAGAGAAAAAGAACATGTGCATTAGAATTTTCAGCTTTCTCTCTATCCAGATGTATATTGAACATGAATGATCAGTACTGGCCAAAATCACTTATTGAAGGCAGGATTTGAATACGTTTATGTGAGAAACCAAGAGGAGGGAATCCAGTGTGGCCGTGTCTGAGAGTTAAACAGTTTAAGACACTAAGACTAGAATTCACCGATTCAGTGTGCATTGCTGAAGTCCTCCTATGGGTAAGGTACTCTGCTAGGCTCTGACAACACAGGGACAAACCCTGCGCCCATGAGAAGTGCAGCAGTGGAAACATATTCTCAGAGAATAGTTGCAACATGAATTGGATGTGTCCAAACTATGATGGGAAGGATATCGGGATTGCAGAGGGAGGGGCCAGATACAGGTAACAGGAAAACACCTTAAGTAATTTCTCTTTGAAGATTCTGCAAAAGTAAACAAGTAAGTAACCCACACATCTGGATTGAAGAGAGGTTCAAACAATAATCACGTACTCTCTCTGGCCTCCAAAATTCTAGACACATTCTTCCCATGACGCTGTCTTTAACGCTGTTAACATTTATGAACTTGTATTAAGTCACCTAAACAGGGATTTTGTCAATTATTCTAAATATGTGTACACTTTTCACATTATTTTTCATGTGTCTTCACACATTGATTGATGTTTTACTGTATCTTAAACCAAGTTTGCCGGCAAATGTAATACTGTACCTGGGTTTAAAAAATACAGTCAAGACTGGCTCACCAGCAACGATGGATAAGGAAAGAGTAGGAGGAAATATAAGCTAGCATAGGAGAAATTCAAAGCTACTGGTCTGGCAGGCTGACTGTGGGGGTCACACGACTTTACATGGGCACTCTCCATGTTTCCTCCCCCTTCTTTCAATGAGATCTCTGAATTGTTACTCACTCCATGAATATTACCATAGTAGCTCAACCCTGATCCTACTTTTAGATTGTGCTCCAGTTCCAGGAGCATTGGGGGCTACTAAGGAGGGTCCTGCAATAAATCACAGGTATCAACCGATTTTCATTAGCCAAGACAGCCTTTTCCAATGTTCCAGTGCAAATCTATTTCCTGACCTTAGATTCTGGGGAGAATCTCTGTCTCCCTCTAAAACTTTCACTTCAACCAAGCAATATTGCTTCTCAATTAATTACTATGTGAAGCAGTTCTCCATCCTAGATGTAGAGTCTAAAGTTTAGGCAGGTTGTTTCTGCTCATTTGTTGCTGACTCTACGAAACTGGGTCTTTGAACTTGCTCCAGCCTAGTCCACATTAAGCAGACACAATGCCAATTGCTCCGTGGAGAGCTGATTCCAATCACTGGGAAGAAAAATAAAATGCGACTCACAGTCAGAAAAATAATATTTTGAATTCTGCCCTTTACTCTTGGAAAAAATATAGTATTCACTTTGGTGATAAAATGATTTGGCATTTACTCCATATTTTTAACTGAATACGTACAAATTTGTGTTACAGAGAATATACTGAATTTCAGAGTTAAATATTAACACTGTGAATATATTAACACTCTGAATATACTTATTCTTTAGAGAAAAGCATATATAATATATTTTATTTTTATAGTAGAGTATTTTTATATTTTTAAAAGTTTAAGCCTGTGCGTGTTTTCTAACATTGTAAATGATTCTTACATATAATACTAAGGGCTATGAATATGCATTATTCATTCACGATATGAAAAAAGCAATTGCTGTATCATTATTATTTCAAAACACCAATTCAATAAGCAAAATCCATTTTTAACAATTTACACAATTCTTCAAACTCATGGAAAATATCACTTATATTAAGTTAAAACAATAGAGTTGAAAATGCACAAAAAAATGCCAGATAATTTAAATTGTGCTATTCTGCTACCTTTTTTTTTCTTAGTCACATAAATGGGTAGGCTCTTAAATAACAAATGCATGGACTGTTGAGGTGTTTAAATCATACCAACCTCTTTATCATAATAAGTAAGGAAAGGGAAAGTACTTCAATCCAGCTCCTCTTGCTTTATACTGCATGGGTACCAGAGGCACTGGAGAGCTCATTTGCAAATGTTTAGTCCATCAGAAGCATCATTAGGTTACCTCCCTAGCAGCATGCAGAGTAAACTAAGTAATGCACACCCAGACTGCAGGTGTTGATTAGACATTTGTGCTCAAAATGAGAATCACCAAACACTGCTACAGCTAAATTGGCCCTTTTTTTCTCTAGATATAGAGTTAATGAATTCTGTAGGGACTAAGGGATTCAAAAAATTCAAATTTAAGTTAAAAATATATGTAGGAAGAGAAGAAAAATTAAATTAATGAAAATATACTGGAAATTCAGGGTCTGGGTATTCACTTTTAGTCACACTATCATTAGCTTTATATCAATAGGTTAACGTAGTAAATGAAAAATTAGATTAAAACTCTGCATTCTTATTAATCGTTATCTAAATTAGCATGCCATGGTAACATTATTTTCTTTTTAACAGTTTGTATGATGAGATTTGTATCTACTCTTATAGAACCATGAAGCAGAATAGATTTCTACCACGATATATTTGTAACATTTTTCCAGAATTATTTAGTTTATCAGAAACCAATGCTCATTGTCTGGAGATCTTAGCTTTCCAATTTTGATAGGGAAGAACATTACTAGCTGGCATTTTCATTAAAATCAGAGAAGAAATACAATGGCTAGTACAAGCATACAGCTGCCTGTGAATAAGATTAGGTACTAAAGAACAGTGGTTGTGGATTGTGGTTGGGACCATATGCAAAAATTTAACATGGAAGAAAGCTGGGGTGAAATGAGTGAGTCCTTCCTTTTTTTTCCCCTATATTCTCTGAATTTTCTAGGTTTATCCCAGGCTGAAAAGTTCAAGAAATATTACTATAGACTATTGACCAAAACTAGGATGAATGGGAACTACCCAGTTGTGGAATCCCTATTTATTGATCCTTGGCTCTACATCACATGAGCCCACCCAGGGTAATATTTTTGCCAAAGCCAAGCATACATACTTGTTCCTACCCATTATTACATACTTTCAACAGGCTGGAAATTCTTCCAATTGTATAATAAACTTTGAAAAGAGCATTTGCCTCTCCTTTTTTGCCTCTGTTTTCCAAATAGCTCATTTTCCCTCTGAACAACAGAATTTTTGATTTCTCTCCACATAGATTGATCCCTGTGAGCATGGGTGTATGGACTCCTAAAGTCTAAGTTAAAGGTCAGAGTCCATAATTTGGTGACCAAATACGATTTTTGAAGGATTCACATCATTTGATCCCATGAGGGAGAGCCTTGAACTCAACAGAAATAGCAACTTGATTTCCAGAAGTTACAGAGAAATGTTGCCTACATTCTTATATTCAATAACTTAATTTGCTTTTATCAATTCCTTCCTTATCTGTTGGAAGAGAATGAGAAGCAGTACTAAGTTGCAGTGCAGTAACCCACAAAACAATACAGACTGAGTGACTATGTTTAAAACAAATCAAACAAGGCCTACTAACTGGTAATAACCAAGGGGAGACAGAGAGAGAGATGGGTAGATCTAATTATGAAGCAGAGGCATAACATGTTAGCGGGCGATTCTGTTTGAATCAAAGAGAAGTGGGAGGTCATCTTGCCTTCCCAGTGTTTTGCGAATTTTCCACAAAACAATCGACTTTTCTCTATAGGAAGGTAGAATATGCACAGTATGCACGGAATGAGAGAGTGGGAAATGTAGTAGACGCAGTGAAGAAGATATTTCAGAGACATGATTTCCGGATTAAAAAAAAAGTATACCTGGACACAAAAGCACAAGAATCAAATAAGAAACAAAATTAACGAAATTTGGAGGCAACCTGGCGTTTAGACTTCCTTTCTTTCCATTTGGTTTAGAAACCTGCTCAAGAATGAGAGCATTTTTCCATTCTGAGTCTTTAGGCACAGGTCTGATTTGAATACAATATGTGCAGGCAGCCACCTATGAGTGCTAATCTACACATACTAACCTCATGGGCATAGAGAGAAATCATTTGCACACTTTTATACAGTGTTTCAGTGCTTGTATAAAGGTGTTGGTAAACAATGCATTGTCATTTCAATTAGGTGCTATAACTGCCAAGGCAGGCTACCATCACGAAAAAAGAAGAGTTTAGGCCTCAGATAAAATTGGGCTTAAATCCAAGAATTTTTGCTTAATGGCTGAGTATTTGAGAAGATTTTTAAAATTCTGTTTATGAACATGTCTTTGTTTTTAACTTTTACTTATTTATTTTCATTTTGTTTGAAAGGCAGAGAACAGAGACAGAGATCTTTAAGTTGCTGGTTCATTTCCCAAAGGCTCATAAACTTAGGACCAGACTCAATTCCTTCTTGGTATCCCATAAGCTCAGGGTTGCAAATACTTGAGCCTCCCAGGATGCACATTAACAGAAAGTTGAATAGGAATCAGAGTAGCTGGGACTTGAACCAGGAACTCCAATAAGGGATGTGGGCACCCTAAGTGATGTCTTAAGCCACTATACTAAAGGCCCACTCCTGAGTCATTTTTTTTTTCACTCAAAAATGGGAATAGACATAGGATTAAATAAGAGAAAAGTTTCTTAAGTGTCTGCCTTCCAGGTGTTCAAATGGGATAATTTTATTACTGTCACTGATCATTCTGGATAGGAAAGATCACTGAATAATTAAGATATTTTTTCTTTATCAAAATGGCATTTTTGTAGACTATTTGATGGATAGCAGATTTTGTGTATAGTACAAAATCATGCAGTCTGAAGTTACATGGGCAGGGCAGCTGTCTGGAGACATAATTTTTCCTACTTTTGTCTGTTTGACATTTTACTATTCTTCAGGGAGGAAACACTTCACCAGGGATTCCATTGTTCCTGGGAATGCAGTTTCTAGTGGTATTTTTTAGTAACTCAAAGATCAGGCATGTGCGAAAAATCCACCATCAATAACAGAGCTGGTACCACACAGGAAGTCTTTAAAAATAAGATTTACAATCTTCAAGTCCTACAGTGTGTCTAATCATGTGGTTCACTTTATGCTTTGTGATCTAACTCATCCTAAGTATGAAAAAGCAAAAACATAAAATGAGTTGCTTTCTACTCCTGATTAAACATGCTTTCCCTCTGAGTGCAATGCCAACATCTCCAGGTAAGGAAAGTCTAATTTATTTATGTGTACTCCTAAACTTTAAGGTAGCTCCTGGGATCCTGACATTGAGACCCATGATGG
Organism: Oryctolagus cuniculus; assembly: GCF_051225735.1. Lineage (NCBI taxonomy): Eukaryota > Metazoa > Chordata > Mammalia > Lagomorpha > Leporidae > Oryctolagus > Oryctolagus cuniculus. The sequence goes on along the minus strand of NC_142868.1, from coordinate 63,420,089 downwards.
CATGAGCCTTGGGTAATATGTTTTCAAACAACTTCCCACTATCAGGAGGCTGTGCATACAATCATAAACAGCAAATAGCTGATTGTATGCTGTCTTACTTTGTTATATTCAGTATCTTATTTAAAGTTCTAATTGATAAAGTAGGAAAAACAGTAAGTACTTTGTAAAAGAATTAATGGAGATAACATATATAAAGTACTTAGTATACGAATAGCACATACTGGGTGTTTTGTGGACTTTGATTCCCATTCTCCTAATTTTTAATCTATCTAAAATCCTAAAATCTAGGTAATAAGGTTCAGAGAATATCAACAGATCTCACTGTAGGTAATGTGTTTCTTAACAAGAACAAATAAACATTAGATTCCAATTATCATTTGAAACTCATCATTTCACCTAGTTTGCCCATTTTTGTAAGATTTTATTTAACATATTGATACATTGTTTGCTGACACCAGTGTCTGTATAATCTGTAGGTCTGCTTTTATCTTTTTATCTTGATTATTGCTCCATTGATGATGCTTTTTTTTTTGGACAGGCAGAGTTAGACAGTGAGAGAGAGAGACAGAGAAAGGTCTTCCTTTTCCATTAGTTCACTCCCCAAATGGCCGATCCGAAGCCAGGAGCCAAGTGCTTCCTCCTGGTCTCCCAGGCGAGTGCAGGGCCCAAGCACTTGGGCCATCCTCCACTGCACTCCTGGGCCACAGCAGAGAGCTGGCCTGGAAGAGGAGCAACCGGAACAGAATCCGGTGCCCCAACCGGGACTAGAACCTGGAGTGCTGGCGCCTCAGGCGGAGGATTAGCCAAGTGAGCCGTGGCACCTTCGGCCAGATGATGCTTTTATCTTGATGATACTATTCCCTTTCTCCCCCGAGGGAGTTAACATTTTTTTCTGATAGACATGTACAACTTAGATGCATCAGTTTCAATTACTAAGGCTGTTTTGGGCTGAGTTGAAGATGTCATTAAGTTCAGTTCACATTTGCTTGATTCTCATTCTTCAAATGTGGCCTCCCAGGCTTTCTATTAAGAATCTGGCAGCTCCTTACCCACTGATTTCTCAAAAACTCTTGGAGATTAAGTTATGGCATCAGAAGTTTGAGTTCAGTTCTTTAGCCTACTATTCCATGCAGCTTCAAATTTTTGTAGTCTTGATCAAAAGTGTGCTCTGTGTTTGTGGCAAGTCACATACAGTGGGATTTTTTTTTTTTTTTTTAAGATTTTATTTGAGAGACAGAATTATAGACAGAGAGGGAGAGAACAGAGCCTTCCATCTGCTGGTTCACTCCCTAAATGGCTGTAATGCCTCAGAGCTGAGCTGATCTGAAGTCAGGAGCCAGGAGCTTCTTCCAGATCTCCCATGCAGGTATAGGGGCCCAAACATTTGGGCCATCCTCCATTGTTTTCCCAGGCGCATTAGCAGGGAGCTGGATTGGAAGTGGAGCAGCCGGAACTCGAACCAGCACCCATATGAAACGCCAGTTCTGTGGGGAGAGGCTTAACCCACTACGCCACAGCCTGGCCCAAAGGGGGATATTGCTTTTCAATCAATGGAAGAGTACACCAGTTTTACATTCTAACCCAGAACACAACAAATATTTCCTAGGGGGGATCCTGGCTTTGTGCTTATGGATTCTCTGGATTCTTGTCCATTCTCACTAATCCACTGGACCATCAAAGCTCTATTGCTTGGTCCATGATTGCCGAGGTCAAATCCTACTCTTGACCTACAGTTTGAATCTGCAAATGTCCTAACAGAAGCCAGCTTTCAAGTCTCAACACACCTAGTAAAGGCTCTTTCTGCTTGGAATTTTGTCTCCTCTAGTCCTTGTTGCTTCCAGAGATTTTTGTTGTCTTTAAAAGCATGATTTGGGGACTGGTGCTGTGGCGCAGTGGGTGAACACCCTGGCCTGAAGTTCTGGCATCCCATATAGACGCCAGTTCAAGACACGGCTGCTCCACTTCCTGTCCAGCTCTCTGCTGTGGCCTGGGAAAGCAGTATAAGATGGCCCAAGTCCTTGAGCCGTGCACCCAGGTGGGAGACCAGGAAGAAACTCCTGGCTCCTGGCTTCGGATTGGCACAGCTCCGGCCGTTGTGGTCATCTGGGGAGTGAACCATTGGATGGAGGACCTCCCTCCCTTCCTCTCTCTCTCTCTCTCTCTCTCTGCCTCTCCTCTCTTTGTGTAACTCTGACTTTCAAATAAATACATCTAAAAAAAAAGGCATGATTTTACTGTGATATATCCATTTTCCCTAGTTGTTGGTAAAGCTTAATAGATCATACCCAGAAAAGGAACTCTCAAAAACACAGTTGTCCTGCTTAACTACAGTAATGGCTTGTTTACATAGCAGCCTGTTGTAGAGATTAGCTCAAAAAACTATTGTGGTCTTCCTGCAGAAAAGGAAGGGAGACCTAATGGAGCAGACCATGAGAACTGAGCTGCTTGGAAGGAGTCATTGACTGAATTTAGGATTGTTTTCAGAAGGTTATGCTTATCAGGATGTGTACCTTAAGAATTATCAGGAAAAAAAATCAAAAAATAGACCCTGGGGATACTGGGTCAAGGTTACACCTCAGCACAGCAAATTCTGTACTGAAATCAATATATACGCACTGGGTTAATAATGATCTATAATCAGTCAACCAGCAAAGTTACATTTAAACATATTCAAAGTCTGAGTTTTCTAACCTGTGAACATCATAATTAAGCATTGGATTTTGTATTATATTAAGTCCAGAAGTGGACGCACTTCAAAACAAAGAAGTACAAAATGAGACTTGGCCATGAAAGCTAGTCCTTCTAAAATGCCTATACTGCCAACTGTTTAATTTCTCCCCCATAATTTTTTCCCAAGTATGAAATAGGATAAAAAAATACTATAAGTCTCTTAGGATTATTTTGATAATTAAATGTTTATGTATGAATTTTTATTAATATAAGGAGAACAAATTTCATATGTACAATTCTAAAATTCTTAGAGCAGTCTATACCAAATAGCAAATTGCTATGTGTGCTGGCTGTCATTATCACCAATATTAGCATAATCAAAAATTAAAGTGAAATAATCAGCAGAATTTGATTTATCACCCTCAAAAGACTTGGTTTCTGACCTATGCTTCTCACCTATGCGTCTTCATTTGTAAACATTAGCAAATCCTTTAATTATATTCTTCATTCCCATCAGAGAAATGCATATGATCACTTATTATCATTTTTATAACAAAATAATGGTCATTTCTACAGTGGGGAATCTGTATATGAAAATACTGCCAAATAGATTTTTCTTGCAAAGGCCTCTGACTTTTCTCTACTAACCCTCCCAAAATGTTCATTTCCAGTGATAAAGACACTAAAACTATTGGCAGAATGGTAGAATGGGTCGTCTGTATCAAACATGACTGAGGGACCACATAAGTTTCCTTAATACAGAAAAAAATCACCAACTATAAAGCTTATCCCACGGCTTAAGAAAACAAGAGCTGTACAACTAAGATTTGGTGGAGTCATCTCAGTAGCAATATTTAAGTATTATTCTTGGGTAATCCATTTATTTTATATATATTTTTAAAAGCAATTCATCAAATAAACTTAATTCCTGATGTTTCCAGTTTCTAAGACATATTCTAGGGGCATGCTTTACTGAACTGTTGAATGAGGACTTCTATCTTTGTTGTCCTTGAGTTCTCAAAATTCCAATATAAAGAAAACACAGAGCAGTGAAAAGCATATGGCTGGTGGTATCAGTAGTTTATTCTGGTAATGTAACTGGAAACCCAAAGGCAGAGAGGCATCATTTGCTTCCTTATCAAGCAACAAATGATGCCTCCCAAGGACAAGTCTATGTATTTACTTCCAAATGGACTAGTACAGAGAGAAGAGGTCCTTATCTTTGCTTAAGCATACAGATAGCAGATAAAAGACATCAGGCAAATGAGCTGGTACATATTTTATCTGGCTCATGGGTTCATTTCTGCATAGCTGAGCATATATATATGTATATATACACCCATAATTTGTGTGTGTGTGTATATATATATACATGTATACATAATATGGAGAAAAAGAGTTATTTATTCAATTACATATTTACTTTATTTATATTCTGGATAGACAAGTACTCCTATTAAGCATAGCATTAATGTTTAATTATTTTGAAGTTAATTCACTTCAAATATAATTCTGAGAACTAAAAACATCTCATTATAAATCTCTATATATTAACTTGATCTTGCTCTGCAGGAATGGTAATAGCTGTTTTAGAAACTTACTGCTCATCAACATTGTTCTGATATGCACAGGACTAGAGGTGGAAACTGGCCGGCACTGCGGCTCACGAGGCTAATCCTCCACCTGTGGTGCCAGCACACCGGGTTCTAGTTCTGGTTGGGGCACCGGATTCTGTCCCTGTTGCTCCTCTTCCAGTCCAGCTCTCTGCTGTGGCCCGGGAGTGCAGTGGAGGATGGCCCAAGTGCTTGGGCCCTGCACCCGCATGGGAGACCAGGAGAAGCATCTGGCTCCTGCCATCGGATCAGCGCGGTGCACTGTCGCAGCACGCCGGCCACAGCGGCCATTGGAGGTGAACCAATGGTAAAGGAAGACCTTTCTCTGTCTCTCTCTCTCTCACTGTCCACTCTGCTTGTCAAAAAGAGAGAGAGAGAGAGAGAGAGAGAGAGAGAGAGAGAGAGATGGAAACCAAAGAGAGAGAGTTACAGTATACATTTAAAACATAGTGGGAAATAATAACTATAAACAAGAATGAACGTTCACCTTCACTTTATAACTGCTTAAAATAAGCTGAAGAGATGGATTTTAATCCAGGCACTATTAATTAGAAGTACAAATGCTTAAATGACTTCAAGTCAGGAAAATATAAAACATAAGTTAGACCTAGAATCACAATTCACATTTCCATTGTTCTCATTAAAAGTCACTTCACTAAAGAAGATTAAAGATGTGTATTATTTCTTTCCTTTCCATTAAGGTAATAATATCTATCAAATGATTTAAAGTGTTCCAAAAATGTAGGTCTCTTAAAGAAGACTCTTCATGTATAGTAGAACTTTAAAATTCTAAGTCAAAGAAACACATCTCAACAAAGGTCTGAAATGTAAATGTGGTGATATTTTACAGGTATCTAAGGATTTAAGACAGGGAAAAATAAGTTATATTAAGAGACCTGTGAGGAATTTACATATCGAACAACCTACTTATCCAAATGTCCTTTTTTCTACAAAAAAGTCATGCTCTTTGCTGGGAGGCCCAACATGGCAAGATGTTAAGCTCATCAGTTAGCAAGAGAGAATCAAAAAGGAAAACTTCATCCCAGTATGCCAGGAAAGAGACAAGTGTTCTTATGTAAATGTTCACACTTTCCCCAAAGGATAGTGAGAAAAAAATATACTATGGAGTTTTAAGGCAAAAAACCAAAAGAAGGAAGATTTTCATCATTCCCAGCTGGAATGGGTCCTTAAAATAATCTCAACTCAGTAATTTTACAGAGATACCGTATTCAGACCAGAAATATGTAAACATTCTTGATAATATCCTTTATCATTAATGAGTTATTTCAGCTTCCCTTGTGATTGTTTCTTTCATAATAAAAAATCATCCGTAGCCAAATGTGTTCATATAGTTAACTCGATTGATGGAACATGGATAAATGAAATCCACAGCTAACATCAAATCTTTATGTTAATCAATGCTACCATTTTCTAACTGTCTAAAAGAGAAAACTGATTGATGTGGATTCCTCTTGTCTTCTGTAACCCTTCATTTTACATTTCCAGATCTAAAGAAATTGCAAGAAAGAGAGAGGGGGAGGTGAGGAGAAGGGAAAAGGCTAGAGGGCAGAGGGGGAACGAGGAGAAGGGGGACTGAGGGAGGGGAGTTTGCTATTTAAATTCTCTGTAAATCAAAATAATTCTATGAATAAAATCATAACATGCCTACACCCAGTATGCATGCAAAAACTACACACTTAGCAGGGAACACATATTTTTGAGCCTCAGTAAGCCAAACCAACAGATAATTAGACATGATTCTGAAAATTAGTGGGTCAGAAACCCATACTTTGTAATTAGGTCACCTAAGATGCAAACCTGACTTCATGCTTGTTCACTGTAACGGTAACCTTTTGCTTCCCCCAGATCCCAGAAGGCAGCAAAATGATTCAACCTTCCTAAAATTTCACCTGCAGTAATCCATTATATCTTAACTTACACATTAAGATTTTAAAACCTCCATCTGGTGGACATAACTCGACCTCTTTTGATTTATAGGCAACCTGTTTTCCCAGGTAAGCAAATTTGTTTTCCCTTTGACCACCTGGCTGAGGCGGGAACAGCTGAGGCAAGTCTGCTCTCTAGTGAGCTATTACTGCACTACCGACGTGCCATTAAGAGGGAGGAATCCGGGGTGATTTAATGCCTATGAAATTAGAGCTTAAGGTACTCTTGGAAACAAGAGGCCTACTAAATGACTCCTTATCCCTAATCAATTGGGTGATCTGAAACAATTGCTACGTCAGCAGTGGGGGATTCATTATCCTAGCCTGAGTGTGCGGATTAGTGGCGTTCATGGTTATTAAGTAAAGGCTATAAGGGAAATCTCAATCATATGCAAAGGTTAAGGTAGATGATATCATAGGCCAGGGTTTTACAAGGGCTGCTAAGCGCTCTCAGCATCATCTGGACCTGGGGTGGCTACTAAACACTGCAGCTCCTTGCACCCCACCCCCTGCTCATGTTGTCAGTGACAATTCTGAAAGCAGTTGTAAATATTTATAGACATTATGTCTTCCTCATAGGATCAAAATGTAGGAATTACAAGAGGACATACCAGGGGCACAAGAGGGGACCTTCAGAAATTTGCCTATTTCTTTTGCTTTTCAATTCTGTAAACGATTTTAATGTAAATGTGAAGACATGCAATTTTGTTGAATGGATCAACAGTGACAATATCCAGAATACCTGAACCCCATTTTCCAGGAAAACAGTAATGGCTAAGAAACCTTCTCAAATATTTTGTGTACAAATGCACCTTGCCCTTCTGTGCTCCTGGAAATGGCCGTCTCTCAGGAGCACTGTGTTGTAGCATAATCCCACATCAACCCTTCCTCGACCATGGGACCATGGCTTCCATAAAACTCATCTCCATCATCCTATGCCCACCTTTGACTCTGGAAGATTCCCTCGCCCACTTGACTTCTAGAAAACCTTAGCTCCCTTACCTTTGAGACTTTTCTCATTAATGAATGTTCTCCTCATGGCAACTGCCTAAATAAAATCATCCCCATAACAGTTTGGTACATCTTTCACAATAGCATGCCTAATAATTGTTCTCGCAAGTGCCTATTCATAGGAGACAACATCCAGTGAAACTGCGAGCCAAGCAGTGCTTCGTGCATGTGGCTATGATACAATTTTGTGCTTCTAACTGTTTAATGTATAGACTTGCATTTTTCCAGAGGCCACATTCAAACAGTATTAAAAAAGTGGTTTGAAAGAATATCTGAGGGACCATGGAGAACATTATTTGCATTTCTAAACCAAGATAATGATGGTGCCATTAAAGAGAAAGAGCCTTTAGAGAGATTTAAGAGTTAGAAGCTCTAAGATTTTATGAACCATTGCATGTGGGAATGAGAAAAAGGTAAGGCCTAGGATGATAGGGGAATGTATCTTCAGAGTCAGTGAGCTGGAGAATGCAGGAAGAGGGTCAAGTTCAATGGGACTGATTCATGTTCATGTGTATCCTTACCCAGCTTTTCAGAAGGGAACAGATTTAGTGTGACTTACAAGAATAGGACAAAAATTGCAAAAACGAGTAAGCAAATTCGAATAAGAGGGACAGGATAATAGGAAAAATAGAAGGAAACCTAGAGTGAGACTGAACAACAAAACACATCATTAAGATCCTGTCCATTGGACTTACATTCAGTTCTGAGTTTTCTGGCAGCCAGTGCAAAAAGGGCAAGAAAATCATCTCCTGAGACCCATGTGTCCACTCAAGGGGAAGGAAATCAGTCAGGGAACTAAGTACCGAGCGACCCAGAGATCCCTTTCATACAAGCTGAATCTGGAGCCCTGCAGTAATTTAGACAGAATGTTAGTTTCAACAAATAAAGAACATTGGAACTTAATGGTTTAACAAGCTGACAATTTAAAATGCACATGAGGGTTAGGTAGATGGAAGCGAGAATTCCTATGTTATGACCAAGAGGTTGAAAAAGGAATAGTTTTGAGTACTATCTTTAGTTTTTATAAATTTTCCCAATTTACAGTTCAAGCAGGTGATTTCTGACACTAAAAAAAAAAAAAATTCAAGTGTCTGGTTATATTTTAACCTCAGGAAATTGCCTAATAAACATTTAGAATATGATCTACTAAAATAAAAAGAGAATCAGAACTTCAGGTTTTCTTTTTTTATTATTATTTTATGATTCCTATTAGTTTCAAGAGTTACAAAAAATCTAACATGTGGATTTAATCAGGTTTTTGGCAAGAAGCGTGTGCAGGAGGTCATTTAAGTAGGGACATTAATCATTTTAAAACTCAAAGTTTTATGAACCTCATTGCAGCCTATTATAGTAAAAGGATTAATACGTCTGTCATGAAAAGGAATAGGAAACCATGCTTTATTGACAAGTTGTAGCCTAATGGAATAATTGACAGAGTGAAAGTAAATTATTTTAACTTTTTGTGAATAATTGTTAAATAGATTTTATTTTTGCCTATGAAATTATATGTATATATATATGTATATATATACACACACACATACATATAAATCATCAGAATGTGGACCTGTTTTGTGGCACAGTGGGTTGAGCCACCACCTGCATGGCAGGCATGCCATATGGGTTCTGGTCTGGGTGCTGGCTGCTGCATTTCTGATCTAGTTCCCTGTTAAAGCACCTGAGAAAGCATCAGAGGACAGCCTAAGTACTTGGGCCCCTGCCACCAGTGGGAGACCCAGATGAAGTTCCTGGCTTCGTTCTGGCCCTGCTCCAGTTGTTGTGGCCACTTGGGGAATGAACCAGAGGATGGAGGATCTCTACTTCTCTATCTCCCTCTCTCTCTGTAACTTTATCTTTCAAATGAAGAAAAATAAACCTTACAAAAAAATCAGAATGATCTTTCTCTTATCTAAAAAATTGGATGTAGAAAGAAGAAACGGGTAGGAAAGAAAAATTAACCATTCCACATTGTAGAAACATTATGTGCCAGGCAAGAAGCAGAGAATTACAAAGTTGTCAGGACTTTAAATACGGAAGTCTAGGCTGTAAGTTTCCCACCATGTGCAGAGAGCTCAGAGAGCCTGACTACTTTGCTTTAGGTTCAAAACTCAGCAACCTTCAGAGCTGGGCTGGAAACTCGAGGATGGTACTCCCGCACCAATGTTCTCTCCTCTGTTATGAAAACATCAAAGTGCCCTGTTTTCACGGGGCAGACAAAATTTACCAATGCAAAAATATATCAAAATATTCACCACTGTTAAAATATCTTATTTTAGAAGTATTAAGAAGGCAATAGGAAAGATGAAAAGAAAAACAAAGAAACTGATTGCACTTTATTTATTTGACAAATATTTACTCAAGGGACTGGCACAAGGGGTAAAGTTGCTGTCTGCAGTGCCAGTGTCCCATTTGAGCATCATTAGAGTCCTGACAGCTCTACTTCTGATCCAGCTCCCCGTGAATATGCCTGGGAAAAGCAACAGAAGATGGCAAAAATGCTTGGGCTCCTGCCACCCGACTTGGAGATACAGATGAAGTTCCTGACTCCAGAGTTGAGCCCGGCTCTGCCCTGGCTGGTGTGGCTACCAGGGGAGTGACCCAGCAGATAGAAGTTATTTTTCTCTCGATCTCTCCCTCTTTCAAATACACACACAAAAAAATCTTTAAAAGAATTTACCTAATACAAAAGAGAATGGAGATACATTGGTATGACAAAAATCCAATGCTCTGAATTACAAGTCAAAGTTGTCCAGGTAAAAAAAAATAAACAAATAATCAAGGATAGGGCTGGCGTTGTAGCATAGCAGAGTTCTGCTGCAGCCTGCAGTGCCAGCATCTCTAATGGGTGCTGGTTTGATTTCCAGCAGCTTCTCTTATGATCCAGCTCTCTGCTATGACCTGGGAAAGCAGGGGAAGAAGACCCAAGTGCGTAGGCCCCTGCACTTGGAAGATGCTCCTGGCTCCTACTTGGCCCAGCCCTGGTCATTGCAGCCATTTGGGAGTGAACCAGTGGGTAGAAGACCTCTCTCTCTTTCTCTAACTTTGCCTTTGAAATAAATAAAATCATTTAAAAAGAGTCAGTTTGTCTTATTCATTCCTACCATGGTTTTCTAAACTTAAGTTCTGTATGTTAAGTGGAGATATTACATTAGAAACAACGTAGGGGCTGGCATTGTGGCACAGCAGGTTAAAGCCCTGGCCTTCAGTGCCAGCATCCTATATGGGTGCCAGTTCAAGTCCCGGCTGCTCTGCTTCCGATCAAGCTCTCTGCCATGACCTGGGAAAGCAGTGGAAAATGGCTCAAGTCCTTGGGTTCCTGTACCCACATGGGAGACCCAGAAGAAGCTCCTGGTTCCTGGCTTCAGCTCAGCTCAGCTCTGGCCTTTATGGTCATTTTGGGAATGAACAGCTGATGGAAGAACCCCCGCCCCCCCCGGCTCTACCTCTCTCTGTAACTCTTTCAAATAAATACAGTAAATTTTTAAAAGTGTATTGAACCTTTTGAACCTATTGAACCTTTAACCTTGGAGGTGATCAAATTATAGAGGTTAAGAGCATTGTTTTTAGAATCATCCAGGTGTGAATTTAGATCTCAGTTTCACCTCTTGTTGGTTGTTTTTCAAACTTTAATGTACTCACCTGTGAGACAAGTATATGCCCCTTACTATGGTTCTCATGCATAAATGGAATGATATGTGGCAGTGTTTGGTATAATGCCCTGCAATAGTAAGAGTTTTCTATTAAGTAGCATTAATGGCTGGTGTCTTGGCAGCAGACTGGGATGTTTTAATGAGAAAGTTGCAAACAGCTCTTATTTGCCACTGGAATAAAATCAAGAATGTGGGCTGCAAATTAAGGTGTATTTCCAGTCTTTTTTCTGTCATACCCACTTCTCCTCTACATCTTAACCAACTCCTTTATAGCTTCCTCTACAGCATATATAAATATATATAATGTTATACATATTTAATGTATGACAGTGAGTCAGACATAATTAAATATTTTATACATATTATATATTATTCTTAAATGTTTAAATCTCATTTTGCAATTATCTCCTAACCTATTTTATGATTCTTGATGAGTTGGTAAGCTCGTAGAGGAAAAGTGTTGAAATCATCTTATTTTTGTGCAAAACTTTACAATTGCTTGCTACTTCATGCACTTGAGCAGTTAATTAATTTTTCCTTTTAGATGATAGATTCAAGTGTATTTTACTTTATTTTTTAAGATCACAGCATGTGAAACAGGGTAGATCGATAGTATGCTTAAATAGCCAAGGCTTACAAAGAGAAAGGCAGACTGCCATTTAAGTATCAAGATATCAAGTATCTTCCCATTTTTGTACTGTTTCTCCTTCCACCCCATCTCCTTCCCCATTTCAAGGACTAGCACAACCAAACTCCAATTTAATTACGTGTGTGAGACTAGTTTCCTGTAGCATTTGAGAAAATATTACTTTATTTGGAAACTTAAGAGCAGAAGAGAAACCCAGGCTCAGAAATGAAGTTACTGGTCACTCAGTGATCAGGAGGCAAAGCAGCAATTAAACTTTCATCATTGAAAGCTATTTCACTCTTTAAGTCCTGTTTTTGCTTAAGTACTTTAAAATGCATTCATGATTCCCCATGAAGACTCCAAAGATTCCTTCTGCATTTGGAAAACTATTGGATGTTTCAGATTGCTGGTGTGATCTGTGTGTTTTCTCCCCATTCAGAAAATAGGTGAATCAGGTAGAACCCTGAAGTCCCGCCCGTGGCCTGTCCCTGATTTGCTTGGGAAGTTGTGTGGAAAGGCCAGCTATGAACAAGCCAGAATTAAATCAAGCCAACAGTGAAGAGTGGTAGGCCCTGTAACGATACTGAAATTGTTGGTGTATCTCATTCAAACTCTGTTTTACCATCTACAGTCCAGGTCTCAGAACAAGATATTATATTTTGCAATCCAGGGTCAAAACAAATGGAGATAAAAACAGACAAGCAAACAAAGAAAAATAAAGCAAAAGTAAGAAATATTCTCTTTCTATGTTACCATTAACTTCCTAGAATACATTTTTTAAAATTCTTGTTCCTGGTATATTCAATGCCAGCAAAAACTTTTAAAATGCTACCATAATAAATGTCATTAAAAGTTAAATGCACCCCACTCTCAGCTTATGCAGAGACATTCACAGATGATCCAGTAGTTCCTCTTTATCTTTTTTTTTTTTTTTAATAAAACCCTTAACCCTGCCACTTCAGTTTGGCACTGCACTATGCCCTGATTTTTCATTTCTCCTGCCACATTGCAGTTTGTTTATTTATTTATTTTTATTTCAAAGAGTTATGGAGAAAGGTAGAGACACAGAGAGAGACATCGATCTTCCATCTGCTGGTTCATTTCCCAAATCGCTACAATGGCCATGGCTGGGCCAGGACGAAGCCAGGAGCTGGGAAATTCATCTAGGTCTCCCACGTGGGTGCAGGCGCCCAAGGACCTGGGCCATCTTCCACTGCCTTCGCAGGCACACTAGCAGGGAGCTGGATCAGAAGAGGATCAGCTGGGATTCCCAACTGCACCCATATGGGTTGCTGGCGTGGCAGGTGGCAACTTTACCCACTTGGCCAGAACGCCAACCTCTTCCTCTCCCCTCCTCCCCAACCCTGCCTAGTAGTTTTCCATGTTAAATTATCCCTTCATCAATCTAACACATGAGTCTGAGTAAAAATAAGATTAAGTATATTTAAATAATTCAAAAATCAATGATTTAATTAGGTTAACAGATAAATCTAGATCACTGAAAGTTTTCTGCATGTTAGTTTGAAAATATCTTATAATTTCAAAATATAAAATATAACCATTTAATACACATATTGGCAAACAAAGAAAACTATATAAAATATCTGTAAATTGAACCGGATATTAACACGACCCTATCTCATTCATGTTCTTTTGCTCAATAGTTGAAATCATAGACTGTTTACATTTTTGCTGGTGGACACAAATGTATGTGTTTTTTAATTCTGCTTTTTAACAAGAACATGTGTGCCTGTTACTACATTATCTTCGTTAGCAACAATGGCTGTTTACGGCTACAGAATAGTCAATAAACATCCCAGGGTTCAGCCAACAGTGCTCCTGCCGTGGGGTAGGTATACCCCAGTCACCCCTACACATACCCAGCTGCCACTGTCCTTTACACTGTTAATGAGATCATTGCAATTACGGGAAAAAAAAGTTAAAAACTACATTTTTTATTGGTCTCACAAAGGGTCTTCACAAAGTTCATGGATAATTATATTAAGAAAAACCTACATGGTTTTCTATTTTCACCAAAATAAACTTATTTTCATTATATTTCTATGCACTTTTTGCAGTGTCCATGTTTTAGAGCATCTTTTAATGCAAATCTATTTTCCTTACTAAATTTGAAAAATATTAGTCCATGCTCCATGCATCCTTACAGTTCCATGTACTCATAGGACACCTTTTTTAGATTTAAACTCAGTTTCACAGACGATAGCAGATAGCCCTGTGGAATAAATGTCAACGCATACTCTCCAAAGGAAGTCTTTTCACCACATATTATTGCTGATGTCCTCTATCAGAAGAACACATCTAGCCACCACTAGCCAGATAACATCAAATTACCTTTCATCCCTTCCGTCAGAAATTCCTGTGCACACCTTTGAAGGCCTCTTTGGAAACGGTTCCTAGGTGGCTCTCTATTTGTCAGAGGGAAAGCAAAGCAGGCAAGACAGCCCAGAGATTATGCAGCTACCTAATCTGCCCCCTACAGCTCTCTCCGGGAGGAAAATCCTCAGTGCTAATTCTCTCCCCTAAAGTGTGACCACCATAAGAACTTCCTGTGGTTCCTCCCCAGCAACAAATGGTGCATTCGGATCTTTGAGTGGATAAAGTGAATGAGCAGGAGATACAGAGTTGATGGCAATGAACTCCAACTGCTTGTGTTAAAGTGTACTGTTTAGTTATAGGTAGGTACAGAAGTTTTCCTCTACAAAAGATTTCTGGAGGGACTTCTAAAAATCTGAAAACAGTTTCCCTACAAGCAATGACTTGGGGGAAAGTGATTACATAAATGTGGAAGGCAGAAGTGAAATAAATATGCACTCTCACCCCGATGTGCGGCAGCTTCGGGCTTCTTGGGTTGGGGGGGGGGTTAGTTCCTGAATCTGGGACGAGAAGATCGTGTCTAATGGAAATTCTCTCGCTTATTCCAGCTCGTAGGGTGCTGCACGCGAGGCCAGCTTTAGGCTACGTCGTTGTTGGGTGAGGGCTGCCAAGGGAGGCAGCTCTATTCTCGGAGATTTCCTCTCCCCAGTCAGGCTCTAGTGCCCTCCTTTCCTCTTTTGTAATCCCCAGGTCAAAACTCAAATGTGAATGGCGGATGACGGTTTTAAGTGTTACACCTCCCTGGGGGAAGAGGCTTGGAATAGGCATTGAAGCTTTAAGCTACTGGGCCAAGTTCTGAAGGAGAAATCCCAAGTACCAGGAGAGCTCTTTTTATCCAGGAGGAGCTGGGGAGCACTAAGAACTTCCCAGTAGATCTGACACACAATCTCCCACTCTATTTACGTCGAAGGTCCAGAGCTGGCGGGGTGCACTGTTTGGAACATCATTCCTTTTGGTGGGGAGTGGGTCTCTTCAGGGATATACAATTTCCCTTCCTAGGCAGAGCCCAGTCTCTTTGTCTTCTGTTTTTGGGGGTTCAGATTTATATATGGGAGTGACCCACAGAACATTAGCTTTAGGAGCCAAACCTCCCTAAGAAAGCTAGGTACTACTAGTCATGTCTTGGACAAGTTAGGTACCTTTTCCAAGCCTGATGTTTGTTTTACAGTTTTTGTTTTTGTTTTGATAGAATGCAAAGAGTTCCTACCTTCCACATGTGTTGCATGCATTACACAATGTGAATAAATTTCTTTCATATTGCCTTTCATTAAGCAAGCACTAAATAAATGGCACCTATATTTTTCCTGATTATACAATTTTGAGGCCATCACAGGTATTGGATCAGAGGGCTTCAAAGTAATGCCTATCGATATTTTTAGTTGGTGCAGCTGTAGTTGTGAGCTTTAGCATCAAGATGCATTTAATGCTGATGATATTCTGGAAAATCTAACACAAAAAGTGCTTCAAATGATTGCTGCACCATTTTCTTTATTAACCCTCATCTTTGCGTCCATTTGAGTAATCTTAGATGTCTGTATCCACATTAATGATTGTACCGTTCCCATGGTGTTTGAAAGAGATAATAACAGCCTATAGTAGTCAGGATTTATATGAAGGATAGGATCAGGACTTGTCTGAGCAGATTTTATCTTAAATATTTAAAGACTAGCAGTAACCATTAATTTTAGTGTGAATCAAGAGACTGCATTTTAGCATGCAACTTCAAAAAATTATCACTAAGTACCATACGACTCTGAAGGGAAAACAAGGCACTAAAAATCATGATTCCTCCAACCTCAAGAAACTAATCCAGAAAGTATAGTAGAAGCAGAACTTTTTGATGATTGTCTGCCTTGTTGATCTTTTCCCCAACCAGATGTCAAACATTAAAGTAACCTTTAAATTAGAGAGCATAATAGCAATCTCTAGCTCGCTAACTCAGTCATTCCCAACCCTACCCGTTTATCACTATCACCTGATCAGGGAGTCATTTTCAAATACGGATTCCTGGCCATCGTCTCAGGATACAAATTGCAACCTCCAACCTGAGCAAGCTGTGCTCATCTCTACTGAACAAACAAACCAATATCTTCCAGATAATTCTTATTGGCTGCCATATTTGAAAACAGTGTTGTAGAACATCTAAGTGTTAAGTAAGTGTTCACAGAAATGTGTAACAACCCAATTATTCACATGCAGAAAAACAAGAGAAAGAAGGAAGGAAAAAGACATGTTGACCGTGGAGGATGACTTGTGGGTGATGTTAAACATTTTTCCCATTTTAACTTTACTGGTAAATCCATACCATTATATCCATTTTGTAGTTGGCAAACCTGGCTGAGAGAGGTTCTGACCTTGTGGATGATAACATTTGTACCGGTAATCCATAGCTGAGCCTGTTTTTTCTACTGATCACAGTGCCAAATGTAAATAATACGAGTTCAGCATATTAGACCTTGTGGAAACTCCTTCATCCACTCTGCTCTTAACATTTTTTCTTCTTTAGCAAAACGTGCAGCCAGAAACACACTGATTTCTGTTACTATTGCAACATAGACAAGTGTCTTACTATGTAGAAGGTACCGGGCAGATAACTGATGAAAGTGATATACAGAGCACTGAGAGGAGGGTTTTGCCTCGGGCCTCTTGTGAAAATAATAAACCTACAAGGAAGAATTTAAAAAGGTGGAAGTAAATGAAGACTACTCTGGGTGTGGCAAAGGAACTCTTATAACTCATCAAATTTATAATCATTTGTGTGATTTGTTGTTAAGGACATACATTATTGTATGTGACAGGAAGAAAGAAAAAAAAAACATGCAACGTAAGTTTAACAACCTACCTTAATCTCAGTCCTGGAAATACAGGATTGGGTCCTGCCAGCTTCCTGTTGCTATGAAATTTTTCATCCATTCGCAGGGACTTGGCCGTGCGTCTGCCGTCAGCTGCATGGATTGGTACATGATGGAACCCCTTTATAGGCGTCTCAGTAAGAAAACAACGCAGCCTCATCTACTTGTGGGTATTTTCCTTCCTCGGGTCCCGTAAAGCACTTAATTGTTACTCTGAAATACTTACTCCGCTAATATAAAATTCATGGCCCTCTGCTCTGTTTGTACCTTCTGCATACACAATAACTTGAGTTTCTGTAGCGTAGTATAGTGTAGTCTTTTCAAGGCATTTTGCATGACAATTAACCTTAATTTGTTCGGTGCTTACTAGGTACTAAGTCAGTTGGAGAGATGAAAGTAATCACAGTAAAGAGCATGAATCACGTGTTCGCCCAGAGACCTTGCAACTACTGTCTGTTGGGTAGCAATGCTTAGAAGCAATCCCTTGTGAAGTGGAGCTGGACTGCAGGGCTATTTAAATCATACGCCTAAAATCAATTTAAAATGGTAATTAAAGCATAAGAAGGACTTTTGAACTGGAAGGAGAAGTCTCACAGGTGGCTTAGTTTTGAGTTCCTGAGAGGTGGTCAGGGTAAACGGACGCAGAAGAGAGGAGAGAGAATTCCAAGCGAGAATGATTAGAGCAAAAGGTGCCGTGGAAAGAAAGGTCAGGTCTGTATAGCAGGCCATCCACAGACAGGAGAGAGCATGGCACTGCACACATTCCTGGATGTTAGGATGTAGACGCTCTCGCTATTTTACACGGAGGATCTGATACTTTCTACTGCCTACATAATGAAGTGCAAACTCTTTAGAAGAGATCCCGGACTGCAAACTACCGTTTCTCCTGTCTTGCTGGCTCAGCAGGTGCTTCCTGCTCTGCTACCTCGTGCCTACCTCCATGTGCGGCCTCGGAGTGCCCTTTCATCAGATCTGTACTGGGCCTTTCAATTTGGATGCACCAACCTCTTTCGATGTACAATTAGAGCAAGAATGGGAATTTCATGACCAGTCATCCCTTCTGGAAAACAGCGAAACAAAAATCACCCAGTAGTTAACACTTGCCAGAGCCATTTGCAAAAGTAAGTGCCATTTAGCCTGTTCGGTTCGTGGTCAGCCTTAAGAAGAGCCACCCTATTACTGATGGCTTCATGCAAAAAGAGGGAGCACAGCCATTAAAGGTGACCAGTGTGACACGGGTGTTGAATTACTTTCCTCAGTGTGCTAGATTCCTTGCTTTCGCACTATGAAGACAGACAACTAGGTGGTTAGCTTGAGTGTGTACTGTGCATGTTTATGTGCTATTATTCATGAAGTTAAACACAATCTCAGCCAAGTCATGGTTTGTCTCACCTTAGTGAAGCATTTCTTTGAAAAATTTCAGGTACTGTAATTGCATTTTAAAGATACATAATAAATTGCTATTAGGCTCTGGTTAGGAAGTTTGCTGAGGTGTGAACTGACCATTTTATTCCTTGCTCTTTTATCAATAGGTAGTGCTTCAAACCCCAGTCTTCAGGAGACAAAAAGATGCATTGGAATATCAAAGGCTGTAGGTTTATTACTATACATTATGAATAATTTAATGCAGTAACAAAATAACACACTGATAAAAGCCAACAAGTAATATTCTATTCATAGCTGACTGGATAATCAAAGCCATTGTAGGTGCTTTTTCTAATACTAATTTAAAATTTGCATTATGGCTTTTTGCCTTCTCAAATGATAACTTCCTATTTGATGAGGGATACTGCACACCCTTTTCGAATCCTTTACAACTGGGTGCAAAAGCACACTTTTACTACATACAACAAAAGGAAAATAATTCATGGATAAAGAGTAATATTGCCTAATCTACCTCACCTTTTCTTATTCTACTGGCCTAGTTTTTTAAAAAATTCTACTTTCTATAGGTTTCCTGTAAAAATCTACAGTGATCATACTGACCTTAGAACAAACTATATATAGCATCTTTTGGTCATAAAAGAGCTATAATTGAATCACTGAGATTGGCAATCTTCAAATAGATCATGTATTTATCATAAAACTGGCTGACTACATGCTATAGATGGAAAATTTCCTGACTGCAGTTTTTATTGATGAATGCGGTAATACAATTTTTTAACCTTCTCCATGAAACTGGCCTACTAGAAGTATTAAGGGACTTTGTCAATTGCTCTTAGATGTTTACATTGTCTCTATAATCAGAGAACACACTATTTACTTTGTGTGGCAACAGGCTAGAGTTCTATTGGAGAAAACTGGACCAGGTTCTTGTATGACGTTTGAATGGGCTCTTGGAATCACTTTTTTTTTTTCCACTTTATTTGGCATCTGAAAATCATGGCTGTGGAATAGTAGACAAAAGAGCAGAAGTCCAGGGTCACTTTCTGGTTCTGGAATGATGGAGATCCCTAGGCAGGCACGTTGCTTTTCAGGAAGGACTTGGATAACGTTGAGGACATTAACCATCAGGGACTCACTTGTCACTAGGGGATTTTAAAAAGCCATCTCACATGCCTTTTCTCACCTAAGCGTGTGCTTGATGAAGGAGAGAATCAACAAGCTTGAATCGGCAATCACATAAAACAAGTCTGAGGACAGCCAAGAGAAGCCTGCTGAGAGAAATCTCTTGGGACTGCTTTGTAGGTGCAGGAAGGATGGAGATTTAGAGAGGAAAGGTTGCTCCCACAAGTGAAGGTGTGGGTGCGAGTTGCTGGCTTCCTATTTCTGCACCTCCATTTCAGAAATTACCAGTCCTTGAAGTAGCCTCTTTATCTGATCAGCATACATTCATATCCGAGGCTTTGAATCTTTATGTCAGCCAGGAACAGCATCATAGAACTATGCCATCTTTTAAATAATCAAAGCAGGAATCTCTGAAATCAGGTGGTAAAATACACAAGTAATGAGGTTGATTTCATTCTGTTTCTCTCAGAGCAGCTGAACCAAAAAGGACTGCACAAAAAGAAAACCTAAGCCTTTTGTGAAACGGCTTGAGCTGGGAAGCATGCATTGTTATTTAAACATGAACATTAGCTCAAAAATATTGGAAGATGGTTAATAGAAAATACATGGGCCTATAGGAGAACACATGTGGGTGTTATTCAGTCTGCTACCCACCAGGGCAGCAACAAAGCAATTACAATTGCTCTTTTTCATTTTCCTGAAGAAAAGCTTCAAGTTAAATTTTGTATTTAAATACAGATACTTAAACTCTTTGGGCCAGTTTTTTTCTGACAATGAGATCTAAAGCTTATTTGCATGTCAGCCAATGTCTTGTCAAATAACATCCCAGATGAAATATTCTTACCCTACTTAACTCTTTGAAGGAAGTGATCACAAATAGTTTCTTCAGCTAAGAAGTATTTGTTAGACATCTGATTTATGCAAGGTCCCACGATAGTCTCAGAAAGTAAAACAAGAATGAAGAAGACCATATTTTTCAAGTCTAGGGATTTATGATCTAACAAGGTTATTAACAGTTTTGAACTATATTTCCTTTCATTAAAAAAAAAAAACATTAAATTAGCAGACTTTACATTCAGCAAGTCCTATGTAACTAAAAGTGCTGTCTGCTCTTCTGTGGGAATGAAAGAGAGGTGACACTCATTTAACACCTACTACATGTCAGTCACTATGCCAGGTACTTAGACACATAACCTCCTTTTTTTGGAATCGATTTCTCTTAAAACAATTTCAAATCTATTGACACATGGCAAGAGGAATAGTGCAAGTACGCTGCAAGCTCCTATTGGTCATTTCCCCTATGGGGCTCTTTGTAGCAAAAGGCTCAATTAAACCATATGTTGCATGCCATTGTCATTTGTGCTAACATCCTTTGATTCAGAACAGATCCTCAACTTTGGCTTTTTGAAAGTTACAGACCATGGGGCCAGTGCTGTGGCGCAGCGGGTTAATGCCCTGGCCTGAAGCGCCAACATCCCATATGGGCACCGGTTCGAGTCCTGGCTGCTCCACTTCGGATCCAGCTCTTTGTTATGGCCTGGGGAAGCAGTAGAAGATGGCCCAAGTCCTTGGGCCCCTGCACCCATGTGGGAAGACCTGGGAGAAGCTCTTGCCTCCTGGCTTCAGATCAGTGCAGCTCTGGCCGTTGCAGCCAATTGGGAGTGAACCAGTGGATGGAAGACCTCTGTCTCTCTCTGCCTCTCCTTCTCTCTGTGTAACTCTGACTTTCAAATAAATAAGTAAATAAATCTTTAAAAAAAGTTACAGACCAGATATCTTGTACAATGCTTATCAATTTGGTTTTGCTTAATGTTTTCTCATGATTAGATTTAAATTATGCACGTTGGCTGGAACAACACAGAAAGGTATACTCTCACAGCATCCTATTAATAGGTTATATACAATGTCCATTTGTCCCATTACTGACAATTTCCTTTTAAATTAATTTAATTTTCTGTTTATAACAGAGACTATGTCCTCCTCAATAAACCCTAAATAATGAGAGTATTCCTAAGGTGCATTACGGTTTTGCTGCGTGTAACTGCTCTAGCATGAAACTACCCTACAATTTTCTGTTTGCATATCTTCATATGCAGTGATCTTGCTTGCACACATCACATCATCTCTGTATTTTCACAGACACAAGGTGGGTATTTGATGCAGTTGTGGGATGCTACCTGGGTGCCTGCATCCCATGTCTGGGTGCCTGTGTTTGTTACCTGCCTGGGCTTCCAATTCAAGCTTTCTCCTGATGCACATCCTAGGGGCAACAGGTACTCATGTAACTGATGAGGTCTCTGCCACCCGCATGGGAGACCTAGATGGAGTTCTAGGCTCCTGTCTATGGCCTGGCCCAGCCTCGGCTGTAGCAGTCATTTAGGTGGGTGAACGAGCAGCTGGAGGATGGATCTCTTTCACTCTGTGTCTTTCAAAAAAAAAAAAAATCAAAGATCCTAGAATTTTTTTTTAAGAACATTCTCACAATGTTTGCAAAGACATTTATTTAATCCTCATTTGCTAATAAAGACATCTGCCTGAGGTCAATCATGTGTTCATACACATACACATATGGAACCAAGATGTGAAAACAGCCCAATGGCATATCAGGATTATCATATATGTCATATATTTAAAGCAACCATTGTTAATATCTGTAAGTAAAATAAAATTGTATGAGGAGTGTGAACTATGGAAATAACATTGTCTAATTTTGGTCAGGAAAATGCTTTTCTCATTGTCTTCATTATATTCATCTCAGTCATTTAAAAATGTGTGCATGTTTGCTGATGGCTTTTTCTTCATATTTTCATTTTTACTTTCCCTACATTATTTGTTGCCAGATGATTAAAATTTTATATGCAGTATGTTCTGTTCAAATTAGTCCTGGGATAAATGCTAAAGGAACTGTATCGTGTTTCTAGTCACTAGCTGGCTATGAATTCTGTGGAGGCCCTTCTTCCTCCCTCCCTGCCTCCCTGCCTCTCTCCCTTCCTTCCTTTCTTCCTTCCTTCCTTCCTTTCTCCCTTTCTCCCTTCCTTCCTCCTTTCATTTCCTTCCCTTCCTCCCTCCCTCCCTTTTTCTTTCTTTCCCTGTAAGATGTACTTATTTATTTGAAAGAGAGAGAGAGAGAGAGGAGCCAGGACTCCAACCAGAATTTTGGGATGCAATGTAGGATTGCAAGAGGCAGCTTAACACACTGTGACCCAACACAGGTTCTGTGAAGTAGCTTTCTTAATTTCAGTATGCCTTGGTTTTATTTTCTGTACAAATAAAAAGAATGGCTCTCTTGGATTTTACACATATTATGAACATGAATATGTGAACAGATGGGAAGTATTTGTTTTCTCTTGTTCAACTTACACTTCACTACTCAATGAAAACTTGCACCATGCCGCTTAGGGTGCGGAGCTCCTACTTGCTGCGATGGCAATGTGATCCAGATTCTTGTCTGCCGGCTCTAGGGATTCATGGTAGCTTCCTCTGAAACTTCCAACCCAAATTCTCCACTCCTGCTCTTCTGCTGTTCATGAAATGGCTCTTGCATGCCCTCAGGACTCACAACATAGGAACGCCAGGAAATGGAGTGGAGAGAAGGGTGCTAAGTGGTCTGGAGAGGAAAGTGCTTTTGACGCCTGTCACAACATTTGCGGTTGTGATATGCAAGCTTAATATAATATCTCAATGGGTGACTGCTAACTGAAGCTCATCATACACAAATCTCTTCTTCCTCCAGTCTCTAGCACTTCCCCCTCTCCATTTCCTCCCACCATGCCCTTTCTCCTAGATGCATTTCAGGTTCAACTAGGCTCTGTTCTCTACTTCTCTTCAATGCCTGAATTTCCTCAGTAGCAAGCAGAAATGTGCTCTACAAGGTCCCAGGTAGCATAAAGTTGCATGGAGCTTACATTTGGACTTATGGAGAGATATTGGTGACTTTCCAGAGAGTAGCTTCTGAAAAGGGAGGATGACAAGAGTATAAAAAACGCCGTGTCCTGGGAAGGCACAAGAGGTATGGTGGGGCCACGCAGGGGAGTGGAGGGATGCGCCCGTGTAGAAAATACAAGCGGTTCTTGAAGGGATGGACTTGATGATGATGCATCTGTTGGTGTGTTACCATGTAGGTTAGTAGTGTAGCACAAGAAATTCTCTCTCTCTCTCTCTCTCTCTCCCCCTCCTTCTTCACCTTTTCTATCTCTCTCAATCTGTCTATCTCTAGCTTTATTGTTGAATCATTCATCTGTTCTCAGAAAGACAAGCATTTGAATTGAAGGCAATTTTGCAGCAGTTAGAAATAGGACTACAAAGATAAATAAGGGTCAGTTTCTGCTATCTAGCAATGTCACATGAGTAGTACAGTGGGGGGGGGGTTGTTATACAGGACAACTAATTTTATTTGTCTTAGAGAAATACTTTGTCTTATTCTATTCCATCCAGTTAGGACTAAAACATAAAATTTATATTTATTATGGGAATGAAGTATCAAAATAAACAGATTCTTAGTTCAGCTCAATGGATACTCATTGCTAATTTCTGCCAAACTCAGGTCTATGGCTGTTTGTGATTACATGATTTAGGGAAATGCTGCTTATTTGAAGTGGATTGGTATAATGAGCAAAGTCAGTGGACTCGGGAGCCACAAGACCTAGATTGAATCTTTGTTTATCCTTTCTGTAGTTCTGTCAATGCAAGTAAATCCTGTCTGTCCTTTTAAACTATTGTGAAGATAAAATTACTGCAATGTGTAAATGAATTACCTGACCCCAGATCTGAGTCAAGAATAAATCATTACACGGTAAGTATTATCAAGGTTAGATTTTTAAAAATATGTGCATAGAGAACCCATTAAAAATCTTCAATCATCAGTCGAGCAACATTTCTTAGTAAGAGAATCCATTTGGGATTTAACTAAAAACTCTTATGAACAAAATAATATGCCATATTTGTCTCAATTTAGAAAAAAATAGTAGTATAGAACAGGGGAAAAGACCCTACCCCATCTAGAATTCATCTTGTTCAAATCATGGCCTTGTTACCGGGATATGGGAGTGCAATGCACTGCAGGTTTTGACCTTGGCCTTGATTTGAGAGTCTGCTTCACGTCTGGGGTAGTTTCCAGATGATGTTTTTAGCTGCTCTGAAAGAAAGAGGCTTTTTTTCATGGCACCAGTTTGGGTTTTGCTTAGGAATGGAACTCCCAAAGTAGCTCTGGACAGAAGCATGCTGGGATGGCTGAATCTTTTATTTTCTCACTATTAGGGTTTCTAGAAGATTCCCTGAGATATGCTCTTTTTCCATTTCACATATCCCTTTTACCAGTGGGCATCCCACTAGCTTGTGCTCACTGGCAGAAGATAGATTCTGATTCATGAGGGGAAGACTCAGAGAGGCAAACTAACATTGGCCCATCTGGGACATTTCTAGGAACTCTGAAAATCTTCATCACATGACATTTAAACATAAACCAGAGGTTGTAAATTAGAGGTTCATAGTCAGATCTAGACTGGAGCCACTTTCAGTTTGAATTATATTGTGTTTTTAAAATATTTTGATTAATTTTTCACATTAAAATTTAAAAGATTCAAATAAACATCTGGGTTTCTAGTTTCTCTTGAAAAATAAGGTCCCCAGATTGGTCCAACATCCCTGTAAGACTCTATTGCACATTTATTATTTGTTATTTTTTTGAAAGATTTATTTATTTGAAAGTCAGAGTTACACAGAGAGAGGAGAGGCAGAGAGAGAGAGAGAGAGAGAGAGAGAGGTCTTCCATCCAGTGGTTTACTCCCCAATTGGCTGCAACAGCTAGAGCTGCGCTGATCCGAAGCCAGGAGCCAAGAGCTTCTTCCGAGTCTCCCATGTGGGTGCAGGGGCCCAAGGACTTGGGCCATCTTCCACTGCTTTCCCAGGCCATAGCAGAGAGCTGGACCAGAAGTGGAGCAGCTGAGTCTTGAACCAGCGCCCATATGGGATGGCAGCACTTCAGGCCAGGGCATTAACCCACTGTGCCACAGCGCCAGCCCCACAGTTATTATTTTTTAAATATTTACTTGTTTGTAAGGCAGAGTACAAAGAGAAAGGGAGAGTCAAAGAACCTTATCTTCCATTGGCTGGTTCACTCCACAAATGTCCAAATCATTGGAACTGGAAGAGGTCAAAGCCAGGAGCCAGGAACTCCATCTAGCACTCTTACCTGGGTGGTGGGGACTTGGGTCATCAGCCTAGGTCTTCTCAGGTACGTTAGCAGGAAACTGGATTGGAAGCAGGGTAGCTGGGAACTGCTACTCTGATATAGGATGTGGGCTACTTAAACCCCTGTTTAACTGGCTGTATCCCTCTATTGGACAGTTTTTAAGGAAATGGATATTGGCCTTACTTCCTGCTTCTACCTCATTCTTAGCTATGTTCTTTGGGCAACTTGTTAACTTCTCTTGCGTCAGTTTTCTTGACCTTAAAGTGGGATGATAATGAGACCTCCTTCATTCAGGTTGTTAAGGAGTTTGAATGACTTATTGTCTGTAACCCAGCCAGAAGAGTATCTGGCACTCACAGTAATTCATATAAGTACTAGCACTTGTCATTGGATGACTTAGTTGGACCATGGGTTTCTAATATGCTCCTTAATATATTTGCCTAATTTCATAAACAATTTTATAATTTGCCTATCTCTTATGG
Source organism: Oryctolagus cuniculus (assembly GCF_051225735.1). Taxonomy (NCBI): domain Eukaryota; kingdom Metazoa; phylum Chordata; class Mammalia; order Lagomorpha; family Leporidae; genus Oryctolagus; species Oryctolagus cuniculus. Next base: position 63,394,145 of record NC_142868.1, on the reverse strand, counting down.
ATGTTTATATTTTAAATTCTTTGACTCTTCATAATTTTCCCCAAATAAAAAAGTAAATGTAGATTACCCTGATTCCACATACTACAAATAAATAAACGATTCAAAAGTTAAAAAAAAGTGAGAAAAAGCCAATATCCGACAATTTCTTAAAATATCTTAATTACCATTTGGAAAGCAAGATACATATTTTATAATTAACTTATCTGCCAAAGACAACCAGATTAAAGAATATGATATTCACTTTCACCATAAATAAAAGTAGATCACATGTGACAAGGCAAACTTTTGTTTGCCATTTTGCTATTTTTAGATTTAGTTGTGAAACTCTGAGGGCAGAATGTAGATATTTGTTATACAAAAAGTGGAACTGGACATAGATGAAAAGAATAGAAACAGATTTAACAAGAAGAGTTCAACTTCTCAAAATAAAAAACACTACTCTGTATTTTTCACTATTTTGGTTTCATAGGCTTTTTGTCACTAGAAACAATGCGTTAAATAGATCACTGAAGGAAAATCAGAAGCCCTGGTTTCGAGTTCTGGTATGGCCACTATCAGAGCATGCCCCTTAATCTTTCCTGACCTCACAGAGTCATCTATAAATTAGTGCATTCCTATGTTATGTAATGCAAGACTGTTGTCAGCATAAAATACATGAATTAAGAAAAATTATCAGTATATTTTAATGAACTATCTTAACAATTGTTTTGGTAATTTATGTGCACAATGAAATAACTGAGTAAATCACATAGTTTTATATTTTTCAGTATTTAATGTTTTCTCAAGTTTATTGACATATTTTCTTTTTTTTCTTTTTGAAAATATTTGTTTATTTGAAAGGTACGCTGACAGAGAGAGGCAGAGAAAGAGATCTTCTATCGCTGGTTCATTCCACAAATGCCCACAAGAGCCAGCATCAGGCCAGGGTGAAGCCTGGGGCCTGGAACTCCACCCAGCTCCACCATGTAGGGGGGAAGGATCCCAATACTTGAGCGGAGCCATGTCTGCTGCCTTCCCAGGTGCATAAGCAGGAGGCTGGATTGGAAGCCTGGAGTAGCCAGGACTTGAACTTGTGTTCTGATGTGGGATATGGGTAACTCAAACAGCAACTTAACCTGCTGCACCCTAACTGCTGCCCCTGACATCCTCTTCATGCTCAGCATATCAGATTAAGCATGAGCGATCTTCAAACAGTTTAGGGAAAGTACAAATTATTTTTAAAAATGTGTATGGCTTTCAAATTTTTTTTGTCATCAAAATAAACTTGTATGGACTTGGTATAACATGTCTGAACAAGATTTAGTTTGAGACACTAAGAAAGATAAGTCTTGATTTTGGAAAGATGCCCCATCAGAGCAACATGAACTCCATAAAAATTGAAGCAAGAACAAACATCAAATTTACGGTGAAGCTTGGGTGGAAAAGTGATGAAATCACTGAGGTTTTATGAAGAGATTTTGGAGACCATGACTCAAAGAAATCAGCAGTTTACAAAGGGATCACTCTTGTCACAAAGAGAAGAGGTGATACTGAAGATGAAACCTGGAGGGCTAGCCCATCCTCAGCAACTGGCAAGGAAAAACTTAACCCTTGTCCCTGCTAGAGTTGAGGAGGACCGACGGTGAACAGTGGAAATAACAGCCAACACCACAGACATCTCAGCTGAGTCAGCTTATGCAACTCTGACTGAAAAATTAAAGTGTGCCCAGATCAGCTGCAGACAAGAGCAGAGCTTCCACTAGAAATTTTAAACAACTGGAATCAAGATCCTGAAGTACGTCTTCCAAGAATTGTGACGGGAGATGAAACATGGTTTTTTCAGAATGACCCAGAAGGCAAAGCCCCATTCATATTCTGCCTAACAAGTGGTGGCAGTGGTCCAGTCAAGGCAGAATTGGATTGATCAGGAGCAAAAGTCATGGCGACAGGTTTCTGAGATGCCCCAGACATTTTGCTGTTGACTTTCTGGAGGGCTGAAGCATGACAACATCTGATTATGAGAAAGCTAATCTAAGCTCCAGCACTTCTCTGCCCAGGAAAGCTCCACCGGAGTCCTCCACCATGAGAACGCCTCTTCTCATTCCTCTAGTCAAACTAAGGCAATTTTGTGAGGGTTTCAAAGGGAAATCATTAGATATCCTCTTTACAATCCTGGTTTAGCTCCTTTGGTTCCTTCTTTTTGTTTCCCAGTCTTAAAAAAAAAATCGTTCAGGACTACCCATTTTTATTCACTTAATCATGCATAATAGATTTCATTGACATGGCCAAATTACAAGGAATCTTAGTTTTTCAGGGATAAACCGTTGACATCATCATTTCTAAAAGTGGCTTGAACTTAATGCAGCTTATCTTGAGAAACAAAATTTAGTTTTTAATCATTTAACTTCATTTCCCATGAATATCAGAATTATCTTCCCAGATCGAATCTTCCAAAAACAAAACAAAGACATGTTAAATAAAGTAGGAAGAGATCTCATAGGTCTCTTCCCAACAGCCAAGACTATGTCTTGTACCTACTAACACATAAAGCTAACTGAAATTGATGCTGGACTTCAGTGTGCTCCCCAAACCACTGCCAGCAAAAAGCTGTGCTTTCTAGTGGTGAGATGCCAAAGGAAAAAAAAAAAATCACCCCATTCATTATTCTGGACAGATCAAAAATCTCTCCTGGGAGGCCTGTAAAAATCTACTGCAAAGAATAAAGCTATAATATACTGTCAGCAACAATTTGCCTTGGCAGGGGTTGGACAATATGATCTAACAGTCCCTTTTATTTCTAATTTCTATGATTCTGTGTTTTTCAAGCCTTATATAGTTCTCTTAACCCAATTCTGTTACATACTGAGCCAGCATCTCACAGTGTTTGAGTTGGTCTCCAGTATTATCAAATATCTTTGGAAAAGACAGAATGCTTTGTTCAGCACATTAACTCATTACTCTGAACGAAACTTTTTATTTACACGCAAAGTATTTAGTTCCTGGGGCACTACAGATAGTCCTTTTCTACTGGATCAACATCAGCAAAGATTTAGCACCCTGGCTCAAATGCTCTCATTATGTTTACTGCTTAGGAACGTCAGGCTCTCTTTTGTCCTGAGCTGGGTACTGGCATATCTCCCTACAACACAGATCTTCCTCAAAAACTCTTAAGATCCTTTAGTATCTCCAGGAAAAAGGCTAAATTCATTAAGAAGTTTTAGAAGAAATTACACATGGAACACGTAGTTGTTGCCGGCACAGTTTTGTGGGTTGAAGACACAATGGCAAAACACAACACGCGCAGAGCCACACCTCATGCGGCTTGCCTCCAACTGCAAATCAATCCATCAACATAATAAAAAGTAAAGTGTAGAAGAACTAGAAGGTGATGAGAGCAAAGAGAAAAATCAAGAAAACAAAGACAGGATATATATGGATCGAATATTAGGATAGCCAACGAGACCTTCTTGTTATTGTCATGCTTATCATATTGTACTATTCTCGCATTTCTCTCTATGTTCTCCACTCAGAGAAAAAGCATCACCGTCTTAGCATCTTTGCATCTTGCATATCAGGAAATGCTTAATAAATACTGGTTAATAAAATAATAATACGGTGTGATCAATACAACTTATTTTTCTAAAGCCCACACACATATGAATATACTTATTATATTTAGGAAAGATAAAAATGGTAACTCATATTTGGGAGTTAGATTCCTAGGAAAGGTACAAAATGTAAGTTCAATGGAATATTTCTGTTTTGTTTACAAGGCAGCTCCAAGCGGATGGACCCACAGAAACTCAATGATTTCACTTTTAATTTTTTTTGTTAATAGGATGTTAGCACAGAGAGAACAAATTCAATGTAATTTATACATAAAATTCTAAGAATGTAGTAAATTCTCCTTCCTCCTGCCTTAAAAAGATGACTTGAGAGACAAAGAGGGAGACAGGGAGAGAAAGAGTGTGCACTTCAATTGCATCTCCCAGTTCACTCTCCAGATGCCCTCACCGGCCAGCGTTGGCAGGGCTGAAGTTAAAAGCCAGAACCTTCATGTAATGTGGGTGGCAGGGATCCAATCACTCGCTGCACCACCAGCTGCCTCCCAGGGTCTGGAAGATAGTCAGGAGACAGAGGTGGGCAGAGTCCAGATACTCTGATCACCGACGCAGGAGTCGTCACAACTGAACCGTTAGCTCAAAGGCCAGCCCCTCAAAAATATTTGAATAAATTAGTAAAACATTTGGGCAGATGAAAATCCAAGTGCCATCAAAAGAAAAGAGTAGACCTCCCCCACAGCAGTTATGTGCTTGTGTTGCTACTTCACAGAATCTGAAAGTGATAAAGTACTATTTTGTCCCTTTGTATCTGATAAGGTAAAAAAAAAAAAAAAAACAAAAACCTTTTATTTCATGAAGAGAATGGACCAACAGACGCTACTAGAAATACCTAGCATGGATGTACGCATGCTTCCTTAAAGAATTGATAGGAAATGATTGAGTTCACAGCTTAAATTAAGACACCAATACAGACAAACAAACAAAACAATTCCACAGGCTCCTGTTGACAATTAAAATAGCATTCTTCTACCTAACATACTTGAAATGCAAAATTCCCAGTGGAATAGAGAGGGGTCAGAACTTAATATTTTTAAAGGACATTATTGCTCTTTAAAAGATTAATATCAATGCGTTTTGGATGGTTTCTCCTGAGACAGTTTTGCATGTAATGGTAACAAGAGGGCAATGGGAAGGAAAAAGAGTCTGAGAGTAGGAAAAAGGTGAGCAGGTGAAAAATTTTCTTGTCTATTTCATTTCTTAACCAAGTTCAGATACCATTTAAATTGTCTACTGTCAAAAATTTATTATAACATGGAAATATCCATTAATATCTTTCCAGAATCGCACTACTTAAAACACAATAGAAAATAAAGTCTCGAAAAATAACGGTTAGTAAGTTATTTGGTAGGAAGAAGAATTCTAAATCATAAGACCTGTGTTCAAGACCCATCTTCACCTTTCTGTAGTTCTCCATTCCTGGACCCACCACTAGTTTCTTTTTTTAAAGTTAATGAATTACTTAATTGGAAAGACAGACTTTCAGAGAAAGAGAGAAGCAGAGAGATATTTTTCATCCACTGGTTTACTTCCCAAATGGCTGCAATGACCAGGCCTGGTTCAGCCTGAAACTAGGGGCCCAGAACTCCATCCAGCTCTCCCACATGAGTGCAGGAGCCCAAGCACCTGGGCCATCCTTCCATGGTTTCCCAAGTGCATTAATGGGGAGCTGGATCAAAAGCAGAGCAGCTGGAACTCAAATCAGTGCCCATATGAGATGCTGGCATTGCAGGCAATGTGCATATCTATTCCACCACAACACCAGACCACCCAATAGTTTCTTTAAAATGCAACTCTTGGAGGAGGTGTTGGGTGCAGGGGATTAAGTCACCACTTTGGGTGCCAGCATCCCATTTTGGAGGGCCTAGGATGGAGTGCCTGGGATTCAGTACTGCCTCTACTTCTGATCCAACTTCCCACAAATGCAAATTTGGGGAGGCGACAGGTTTTAAGTCCTTATTACTTATGTGGAGGATCCAAATGGAGTTCCTGGCTCCTGGCTTCAGTTTCTTCCAGACCTGCCTGTTGAGCCATTCTCTGTCTCTCTTTCTCTCTCAGCCTTTGAAACAAATAAATGTACTTTAAAATAATTCTCTTATCTAGTTAATGGGGATAATAATTAAGATAATAATTAAGAAGTCCTCCATAGGTTTTTGGAAAAACCAACTGGGAAAGTGACAGCTTATTAAAAAGAAAATAGGGGGGCTGGCACTGTGGCATAGTGGGTAAAGCTGCCACCTGCAGTGCTGGCATCCCAGATGGGTGTACCAGTTCAAGTCCCGGCTGCTCCACTTCTGATCCAGTTGTCTGCTATGGCCTGGGAAAGCAGAAGATGGCCCAAGTGCTTGGGGCGCTGCACCTGTGTGGGAGACCTGGAAGAAGCTCCAGGCTCCTGGCTTCGGATGGGCCCAGCTCTGACCATTGCAGCCATTTGGGGAATGAGCCATCAGTTTCTCTCTCTCTCTCTCTCTCTCTCTCTCTCTCTCTCTCTCTTTCTCTCCCTGCCTCTGCCTCTCTGTAACTCTGCCTTTCAAATAAATAAATAAATCTTTAAAAAAAGATTTATTAAAAAGAAAGTAGAAAAATACTTTTACAAATGTTATTTATGTGTCAAACAAGGAAAAAGAAATGTTTTCATTGCTGGCTTATGCAAGCACTAAAAATGGAGAACACTTAATTACAAGGTATTTGTGTTTGCAACATATATATAATATTTATAATATAAATATATAATATATAAAACTTTTATTTAAATGCCTTTATTTTATAATTTAAAAATATGCACACCTCTGGTTATGTTGCCTTTCCCCCGTGGTTATGATCTGAATCTTCACGTTTCCCCAAAAGCAATGGCCTGAAATTCTAGCTCTCAGCATGATGGTGTTAGCTAGTGGGGCCTGGGAAGGTGTCGCACATGAAGGCAGAGCCCTCAGAAATGGGATTAGTGCCCTTGCAAAGGGGTTCAGAGAGCTACCTGTCCCCTTGGCCATGTGAAGCTGACAATGAGAAGATGGGGGCCTAGGAACCAGGAAATGAGCCGTCCCCAGAACACTCAGTCTGCTGAAGCCATGATCTTGGACTTCTTCTTGTGAGAAATTAATGCTTGTTTAAGGGACCCAGCCTATTGTACATTTTTGAAATAAAGCCTGAATAGACTAAGACAGCCTCCAGTATTGCAGGATCTCTGGAATTCCTGGTATTAGCTAGGATTAGATTTCTTTCCTATGGTTCTCAGGTACTGTATGTATGGTCAAAATTATTCTGGTTGTATAGATGATAATTTGAAAACTACACAATGAAAATATTTTGTTAATGTATTGAAATATTTATAGTTGTTTCACTTTGTGAATTAACAGGTATGGCTTTGAGTATTACAGCTTGCAATAAACAGAAACATTATATGCATCACAACTATGTTAGCTGACTGGTGTTGAAGTCACTATTTTCAACCAAAACCATGTACACTCCCACACTTTACTGTGTGAATTAACATATCTTTGCTGTTTTAGGAAAATCTCATTCAGAGAGCTGAAACTGCAAATAGCTTCATTTGTTTCAGGAATTTCCTAAAAGTACACAACTAGCTATACTAATAGCTCAACCAAGTTCATTAAATCACCAAGATTCACTTTGAGAGGCTTGTGTTGTTATGCCCACCTTAAACCAGTAGGTCACAAACTTGCCCAATTTGTTCAAAAATTTCTAAAATCTCATAAATATCTTTTTTTTCTTTCCTCTCCAAGATACCACTAGGATTCTGTAAGCATAATAATCACCTATTGCAATAAGCAACAAACACAGCTTTGCTTCATCAACAGGTTGTTTTGTGAGCTATATTCTTGGAATTGGCATCTGACAAATTTTAAGAGATTTGGAAAGATTAGCCGTGCTTTTCTTTTCAGTTTGAGAAACTATTCTATTGAACATTTCAAACTGAACTATGAGGACGAGAAATTAAATTATTATCTACATGAAGTAGGGCTTCTAATGCTTGACTTGCACTTCTCTTCAACACACAGAATTAATGTTCATCTTTATATAGAAAATAAATACTTGACAAACTAAAAGTTCTCACAGCAAAATTAGCTAATCACTTCTACAATCCACATGACCTTTGGTAATATTCCTTGAACTGTGCTATGTTTGCAAATGCAATTGGTGTGTATTCTGGATTCTACATGCATTATAATATGAGAGATATCTTCCCCTTTGGAAGAATTGCAATCCAAGATACAAGGACCAACACAAGCATTTTTTTTTTCTAATTTCACTGTGCAAGTTTAACTCTTCTCACCTGAAATGGGTGTTACACATATGATAGTGAACAGACTTTCATTATCTATCTATCAATCATTCACATTTAAAAAGAATCCTTCATGTGTATATTTTAAAGTGAAGTACTAAAAAATGGAAATTATGCTTTCAGATAAAAGCAGTTCTAAAAATATTTAAATGTAGGTTTAAATTTAGATAATATAGCAGTAGATTTCACTTAACAGAAAGAAGATTTGAAAGCAAAGGGTGGAAAAAGATCTACATACTGGGTTTGTGCTTGGGGAGGTAAAATACCCAGAAGGTCTGTAGATGGAGGCCTTGAGAACTGCCTCTTGATGAAAAGTGGACACCATGACTAAGATGAGACATCTGCTCCTGAGCGTGGCCTGTGTGAACAGCTGAATGGTAAGCCAGCTTTCAGGCTATTGCAAACTCTTCTCATTTAGATAGTAGTACTAGAGAAATCTGTCTCCCATGCCATACCACCACCACTGCCTCCCCAGGAAAGACTGCTGATAGATCACTTAAACCAGAGACCAGAGAACCAGAAGAATCTCCACTGGGGGCTCCCAATTCTCTGAACTTGACAGCTGGTCAGATTTCAGAGCATAAAGATGCTAAAAGAGGGAGAGACACCTAGGAGTACAAGGAGCAGTAAAACTCCCATGAAAGTATTTGCACAAAAATGTTTTGATGTCTGGAAGCCACTGACCACTAATTTTAACACTAGCAGCCACAACTTGATTCTAGCATGGTGTTGGTCAACATTTTAACCTGGCACAGGAACAAAGAGCTTTAGTTCCCAAGAATTCCATAAATGATACTAAAAAAAGTTATTTTCATCATCTAGAATAGTATGTCAAGCAGAAATATTTACTTAGACCCCAAATCACCAACTTCATTAGCTGCATGATAGAGGTCAAAAAGAAAATAAAAATAATTATTGGAATAAAAGAACAACTGAACTTGTCATTCCTGTCTCTCCCCAGTGCCTTCAGTCATTATGCTAGTGCTAAATTGGAGGTTGTACCCAGATTACTAACTATGTAGGGCCATGAAAATACTATTGTTTATAAGGAAACAGTGACATAGCATATGAAAGTTTTTGTTGGCTACAGCACCACCGTGACAATGTAAGAGAACATATGCCCACTATGTTCAAACTGCCATGCCATCCACGAGGCTGAATTCCCAAATATTACATTTTGAAGTGTCTCAAGTTATAGCTGTTAATGAGAAAAGATTGGAAGGTACTGGAAGAATTGGAAATGGAGACCAATGCAGGCTAAATATTATGCTTTGTAGTCATGTTCACAGCATTGCTACCTCCTCTCAATATCTGCACGTTAATATAATTGTAAAGACTGACAAAACGTCCTCTATTAATGGTGTCTGTGCAGTCTGCCATAGGATTGACAGTGGCAAATGTTATTTTTGGGCCTGGTTCCAAGGCTCACTCTAACACTGGTGCCTGTGGAAAGCACTTAGCAAGATTGTCACATGCCAGAATGTGACCATCTTTGGGTAACTATTTTAAAATTGGAAGTATTTTTGTTTACATAATATTTAATGAGGTTAAATATTGAAAAGTGTGTCTCCATTTACATATGGTTTAATAGGTTTTCCTCTTTGGAAAAAATAATTCTAAATGTCAAAATTCTCATGGAACTCCCATTTTTAGTAGTTCTACTTTCGCTGCATGTTGAGTGAAACTAAAATATTGACTAAATATACTGTACTTCAGAAATGTTTTAGGTGATTTGTATTTTATTTATTGTAACACCTATAAGCAATAAATGGTATTACACAGAGACAAACTATTTATTTAGCTCGCAGAATATGCTTGTTGGGAAAGATCCATATGTGTACTAAATCTGATATTCCTATAAATATCCACAACTCGCAGGTTGAAAACAACAGGCTTAAAGAACAGTAAGGGGGAAATCACACACCTGAGTTTCAAACCACACTAGATGATGTACACACACATACACTCAGGAATATATCACCTTGAGCAAGTCACATCTAGGTATTTTGATAATTTCTAATAGTGTTTTATTTGGGGGCATTAAGGAACACAAGTTAAGTAAAGTATTTACACACTGCTTGGCACGTTGTAGGTACTCCACAGCTCTTGGTTCCCGCTCTTTCACTTCTCAAGGTTTGAAAATTTCATATTCCCAATGTGTGTGTGGAAGCCTGAATTGACTCAAAATATAAACTAGAGATTAGTCACTCCAATAGAAAGATTCACAGTAGGCTTACGGTCCACCATAAACTGTGCTTGTGTATTCAGTCTACTGTCCAGTTGGTGGATTTTTCCCATCTGATCAGAAGCCCGTCCTTTGTCGAAGTGTCGAGACAACCCAGGTAAGGAATACCTCACATCTGAAAGAATGCTATTGATTGAAAGGAGGATTTAAACACACTGATGCTTATTAGAGACCTGAAAGAGGAAAATCAATTTGTGAAGATAGAATCAATACTAGAATAATATTTTGGGGTCATTTGATAAAATTTTGTTGCTTTTGTTTAACAAGGGGAGCATACATAGAAAGTACCCAATGATACTTTCGCACAAAAGTGTCTTAGGAGTCTTAATTGCTGTTTCATCTTCTCTCTTTTCAGTGTGGTAGAAGGTGTTTTTCAAACAGCAGCATGTGGCGCCAGGGCAGACGCCATGGGCACTTGTGTTGGGAGTATTAGAACGCTGCTGCTGGCATGGATTGTCTGAGCAATTGTAGATGCTGAGATGTACATCTTCTGTTCTTCCTCAACTCTTCATCTCTGTGCAGTATCTGTCTGTTTCTCACCCCCTCCTGCTCCACACCCTGCTCTTCCATATAGTGCACTGGGCTCTGTCACCACAGTAAACGGATCGTCTCTGGAAGGAACATTTTGCCCACTAGCAAAATATCATGTCCACTTTTAACATTTTCAAGGCTTTTCCATATCCAAGGTTGAAATAAAATATCAGAAAACAATTTCTAAAGGAGTTTTGTCCTATGTGCCTAGCAGGAGAGTGAAATTCCACCAAGTTTTTTCATTTCTGCCTAGGCAAGAAAGCCTTTTATTACATTGTAATGTAGTTAATTTTATAGCTTGGGTTCTGAGTGTGCCTTTATTTGATAGCTGTAGATGTTGTTCCACAAGTTCCTTGAGAATTTCATATTCAGTCATTAGGAAAACTGCTACTTACTGAGCATCTACTGGGGAATAAGTCCTGCACCGAGCTCTGTTCATGCACTTAAATTTCACAAAAACTGTCTAGGGTTAAGTACCAACTTCATTCTCACTTTACAGATGATGAAATTAAAATTTAGAGAAGTAAGATGCCAAAGGCAACTCAATAATTGTTAAGCCAAGAGCTATGTGTGTAAATTCTATCTTGATTGTTTTAGAAGTTTTCAAGAGTACACAAATGATTAAAATGTTTGGGGATGTTGAGGGTGGTATGATAAAACTTATTTTCTGTAGTATTTGCTTGAGAACAGTTAAGAGAAAACTGAATCTCAGACCAGGAAATTAAATAATGTACAGCATTAAGTTGATCATCATATGTCCTCCTGATTTTCAGTTCAGTAATCACAAATTTTATGTTTTCAAGTCGAATGCCAAGGTAGAGAAGCAGGAAAGACAAAAGATCCTATGCATCCAAACATAAGAGCCTAATTTCAAGAAGGAATGGGTTAGATTGCATTTTAGCACTGAACATGTGACATAAGAAATAATGCAAGGTTTCCTTCAAAGTAGAAGAATGACATTTTCCTTCCAATTGAAAAAATAAGGTGATTAATTTATTAATAATAGGAATAAGTTGCCCACATCTTTGATCTTTTATCCTATGTTTTGTCCTAGAAAGTAATAGAAATGCCAACCTCATCTTAGCTATTGTGGCACAAGCAGGGTTTTCTGGATTACAAACAAAATTTCTCTCTGCTTTTTCCCCACTTCTTCTAAATTGAACCCAGGAGGGCAGAGGTGGGGCTTTGATAAGATTCTGCTATTTGTTGAAAAAGTAGTCAAGATTTTTCAATTTGACAATTTTTAGGTTGACAATTTCATTCCAGGCTCCTTCTGTGTTTCTCTGCTCCTGTTTTAATTATCACTCAGAGTAAGTGTACTGGATACACACTTATCAGCTCCTCATTTCCCCTGTGGACCACACTGTGGGTTACAAAATACAATTTCCATTTTGTCTGCTGATGGCCTAAATAAGGTACACACAAAACAACAAGGATGGGCTTCTTAATTTAGCAGGGTAAGATGTTCATATAACAGTGGCCCTGGGGGTTAGATTAGAGGAGAAAGAGAAATAGATTCTACCTCAGTGGAGTTGAATAATTTCCAAAAGATTTAGCACAAAAGAACTGGGCCATCCCACTCTATGCACACTTTGAAAAGCCTAACCATAATATAGTAACTGTTTCATATTCCCAAATACACAGAACCATGGTATATAGGCAATTATATCTTACATATGTAGAGCACAGCTATCGTAGAGGCAAAAAATTGTCAAAGAAATATTAAGGCACAGCAAGGTTGTATTAAAATATTTTGGGCTATGATGTCATGGACCATTTCATTAAATTCCTACTATTAGCATGTTTGGTATATAATAAATACTATGACAAGATATTCTAATATAAAAATATACAAAATTTTAAAAATTACTTAACACATAGTTTTTAAAATAAACTTTCCCACTAGTGAACTCTTTTCTCATCTCATTGCCTCTGAATATGTGACCTTTTTTGAAGAACATGCAGTAAACATTGTAAGTCATAATTCTTATAATTATTACTGCTGTTAGCATCAGCAAAATTTAATGAGTGCTCATCATCAGCTAAGTCCTAGGGATCCAGATAATTGCACAATATGGCCAGATTTCAGTAAGTTAACAGAACAGAGAGAGTATATATGAAAAAGATAAAAAATACAATGGATGAAGCCAGGTGGATTGGGGTTATCATGAGGTCTAAAGCAGGAAGTGCAGCTTGAAGTGGATGTTGAATAGTCCAGACCAATGGAAGGACAAAGGAACAGTAAAAGCACTTCATTCATATATTTTGTGTAGTATAGAAGCAACAGTGTACTTTGCTTAAGCCCTTTGATGCCAAACAGATTTAAAAAATGAGGGATGATAGTGGAAGGGTTAGGACATTTTATAAAGGGTGATGTCCACTGACCTAAGCATGGCATTTGTGCCTTATGTTGGAAGCAGTAGAGAATGCTGGAGGTTTGTGAGTAGAGGAAGTGATACCAGGGAGTTTAATGTACAGAAACCATTTATCATTGCTCTGACTTTCTAGAGGAAGCCATAGAGAAGGTTAAGACAAGAAGACTATGTAACATTCTGGTTGTGTACACTTGGCATCCTCTTGTATATATATGTGACATTTTCTTGTTACTACATTCATATTCACATCAAACATTTATCTACACTTCTGGAAACTGAGATAAAGGACAGCTTCACACAACAATGTAAGAAATATTCCAAAAAAACCCCATATCATATTGCTCAAAGAGCAGTAGACTTTGAGTCACAAAATATTCTAAATAATAGAGATGATTAGAGTATGTTAGGAGAGAATCAGAGAAAGAACATGTGAGTTGGCTCTGAAGAGGTATTTATGTCCTTAGTTTTCTAATATGGAGTTTAAAAACAAGTAGTGAACAACTCAAGTAGCTTAAATTTGACTTAAATGCATTGATTTTGTTGTTTATTTTTCTTCCCAATTAGACACAAATCAATTTGCACTCTCTGCAAATTGCTCGACAGTGCAAGGGAGTGCTGGTTGATATAAACTAGTTTAACAACAGTGTGTTCTTGATATTTCAGAAATGCACTTGCACTGACTGAAGAAGAAGTGACTGTATAGTCTCAATTGTACCTGGAATGTATTCTTTGTAACAATAAACACAATGAAAAGTGCTTTCTAAACCTACTACCGCACACAATTGTTACAGAACAATTCACTCTAAATAGACTTACTGCATAGTAATTAAATTTGTTAATAAATTGAGGGTGAGGCAAAAGCATAGTTTATAATATATATGACATCAATATTGACCTCCAATTTGACCAAAATTATTAACTAAGGTTTATGATAAATAAATATAACTAGATAAATTAAAGAAAATTGTGATGTTATATATATTTTCTATCCTTTCTTGCATTTGAAAATTGTGATTTCAAAAAGAATTTTAATCAATGAAATTATTATGCCATATCAATTCACCCGCAGAATTGAATTTCCTTTTTCTTCAGAAAATCTAATTAGTCTGCTGAAAGCATCTCATTCTTTTATTCATTCATTAGTTCACTCAACTATTCAACAAATGTTGATTATTCATATAACAAGTACAGGTCATCCAGGTGAACAATGAGAAGTAAATAGGTTTTCCATAGAGCTTACATTTTTATAAGGAAAAACAGGCAATAAACATATGGGATGTATAACAAGCCATTATACAAAATGCATGCTGTGATAAGAAGTCTTAGAAAAATTAAGCAAGAGAAAGAAAGGTCCAGGCCTGTCAGGAGCTGCTTGGAAGCATTGTCCATATTGTACAGGATAGCAAGGAAAGGCTTTGTTGATGAAACATCAGTAGAGTTAAGAAAATCCTGAAGGAAGTCTGATTCACATAGGAATGAAACTACACTGCCCTTGATTTTCTAGTGATACATTTCCACACACATTAGAAAATACTTCTCATGACTACACAAACACAATACCCATTTGTGAATAAATGCTCCAAACTAGTCATAAACAGGTTAAAATGTCTTCTTGGTGTTTAGCCTGCAAAGATACTTAAGAAGCAATCCCCAAACTTGTGTTTAACTCATAGCTGCAAGATTTCTTAGACATGTGCCATTTTTTTTCTGCCTGACATCTATGTATTCAACTTCTCTTAGAACTATCTTAACTTTGCTTTGAAATCTGAGCATCACCCATGCTACATTGTGACTGAGACTCAGCCAATCAGCACACCCATTTCCACAAACTACTGAATCAATGCTTATAATACAAGACAGATGGAAGAGAATCCTTGTGTCACTCTAGGCACTGTTGGTGGAGCTATTGGACATGGATTCTCATTTTGCTGGGCTTCCTTATCATAGGATAGGAACTTGGGATGTGAGCCTAAAGTTTCTGTTGTTCAACTTGTCTCGAGAAAAGAAAGAGACTGAAAAAAAGCTGAAAGAGAAAAAAAGCAGATCCAAGAAATGGGCAGAAATCCCTATTACTAGTTTGCCAGCTGTCCCTGAAGCTACTACCTGTGGACTTCTCTTTATGAGATCCAGGAAATCACCATATTTGCATGAACTATTAGCATTAACTTTCTTTTTTAAAAAGATTTTATTTATTTACTTGAGAGGTAGAGTTACAGACAGTGAGAATAGACACAGAGAAACGTCTTCCTTCTGTTGGTTCACTCCCCAGATGGCTGCAATGTCCAGAGCTGTGCCAATCTGAAGCCAGGAGCCAGGTGCTTCTCCTGGTCTCCCATGCGGGTGCAGGGGCCCAAGCACTTGGGACATCCTCCACTGCCTTCCCAGGCCACAGCAGAGAGCTAGATTGGAAAAGGGACAGCGGGGACTAGAACTGGCACCCATATGGGATGCCAGCGCTGCAGGCAGAGGCTTACCCTACTGTGCCACGGCGCTGGCCCCAGCATTAAATTTCTTACACTTGCTAATAAAAAACCTCATGAGTCATACAAAGAACCAATCTCTTCAGTCCTATTTACTGTGCAGGCTTAACAAGAATATTTCAAAAGTAAGAATGGTTGTTCCACTAATCTTTGATCAGCCTGCTCTTATGCATTTTGTGATGATTATCATTTGGTACCTGTGAGTAATGTAAAACACTGATGATTTCTGCTCAAAAATATTTTATATGCAGTTAAGAAACTTACCTATTTCTGAGAATTTGCAAACATGACGGAAGTGAACTTTCTTCTGCTGAACACACAAGCCTGGAGGTTACTGGGCTTACAGGTGTCTGAATTGTATAGTCCAAATCAAGGAAAACACTACATAAACCTTAGGAGTGCTGTTTTCCCCATTAGATATAAAATATTCATATATTAAAGCCATAAATTACACCATTTTTCCAAGGTTCATCTCTCACACTTGTGCCTAGAATCTTGATTTTTGTTGAATATACTACACATCTTTCTCTTTGAGTCCGTGCAGTCTGCAAATGTCTTCTCTGAGCAACTAATAAAACAGTCTAGTATTCCTGATTGTTATCCCTCATTCAATTGTAACTTTACCTGCTAATTAATGATTTTTCATCCATATCTGGAAGAATTTTAAAATCCTCCTAAGTGATATGTTTATGATACAATAGTTGTTTGC
Source organism: Oryctolagus cuniculus (assembly GCF_051225735.1). Taxonomy (NCBI): domain Eukaryota; kingdom Metazoa; phylum Chordata; class Mammalia; order Lagomorpha; family Leporidae; genus Oryctolagus; species Oryctolagus cuniculus. The sequence continues at coordinate 63,377,903 of NC_142868.1, read as the reverse complement.
AGAGAAAGCATTCTGCAATAGGTATGTTTAGCAAAAAAAAAAAAAAAAAGGCAAATATTTTATCAGAAAAATAGACAAAATGTGTCAATAAGCTAACATTAAGAACTCATGTTTTTCTCTTCCTTCCTACGTCTCTCATTCTTTCTATAATAAAATGATCTCAGCACTCACACTACCCTCTGATTACAGCAAGATTGCAAGACCTCTGCAGCTTTCCTACTGCAGAGCTATTTCCAACACCACACTGATCCTGAAGTGTTTGCCATCTCCTTAAAGCACCTGCTGTAACTCCCAGCCATGCCTCCCGCCCTGCTTTAAAAGCTAGATCTAACCCGGTAATCACTCTCAAAGTAGGAAATACAACAATTTGAAGAAATGCAAAAGTATATCTTTTATTCTATTAAATGGCAGGTGCTGCTGAAAGAGGTTATGCCTCAACACTTGGTTCAGGTAAGTAAAGGAACATGGTCTATTGGTTGCAAAGTGGCTTCATTTTTAGACTAGCCAGGGTTACTCCTATATTTTCTCGTGCATTTTTAAATGCTCATTAAAATGCCTTCCAATGTCATGATATTATTTTTTACTTATTTGTCCCTGGTTTGCAGACACAGCATCAGGTAGGTGAAATCACTCCCTCCTTCTATCTCCCCTTCCCCAGTTCCTCTCCACCAATGCAGGCCTCTACAATAGCAAACTGTGCTCAGTGGCCTGAGTAGCTGAACCCAGCCACTGAGCATGGTTGACAGCCACAGTCACAGGCTGTGAGTGTGCTACTGTGAGGAAACAACGAGCAAGTGCAACGAGCAATGAGCAAGTGGGGAAATCTCCATCCCGCTGGTACTCAGTGAACAGCCCTAGGATATCAGACACAATTATATCCAAATGCAAAAAGACACCATGATTTCAAGAACAAAAAGTCATATAGACTCAAATATAAATTAATCCAGCTGCCATGTTGGATTACCCACACCACTGCCCCTCTTTCATTAGCAGTGATAATTGAGCAATGACTCTGAGTTTAAATAATGGTAGGGTTAGTGGTGGATTTGCCTTATCTGTCTTGTAAACTCCCTATGCAAGCAGGATTTAAAAATATTTCATTATCTTCATCATCTTTAAACACAACCCACTCAAGCCATTTTGTTTGTAAAGGCTGAAGAATGAAACTAGGGTGGAATCTCTTGGCTGGTCTATCATTTTCTATTTTTGTCTTCTAGATCCCCTGTAAGATTTTAAGAATAGGACACAAGAATTAACACTCCCAGGTGAGAGAGAAGCAATGTAAATGGCTACTCGTTTCTTTCTTGAATTATATATTTTCATTCTTCTCATCTGGTTTAATGTTTGTCCTTTGCCTTCCTTTATGAGTTTATGAGATTTAGAGTGAATAATTTATAATATTTTCTAAATTATTTTCCAGTGCCATGATTAAAATAAGAAGCTGAAACAATCAGCCAGAGGTATAGCTGAATGAGCAAGAGAGAGTTGATTTCTGGTTAAATCCATTCCTGTCTCTAACTGTGCAGTTCTACAAAGAGCATTCCCAAGCATGTGGCTCTCTTGCATTAAATTCACCCAAAAGTCATAAAGCATATGACTAATGATGTGACCCTATGGACTGTATATTGATACCTTCACTATCTTAAATACATAACTTACAGGGAAAGCTAAACAGAGTAAGTCAGAAGTATAATTAGCAAATGAGACCACTCAGAAAAAAAAAATACAAAACAGAAGATGTCACATTTTCTTTCCTATTATATTTTCTATTTAGAGAATTTTAAGAATTGTTAAGTACAGTGACACTTGGGTAAAGTCAAGCCTGGTGGGACAGTTTCTTTTTTTTTAATGTTTATTCAAAGAAAAAGAGCCTTTGTTAATGTGCTTTCCTTATTACTTTAATTTTCTGTTGGCAGATCCCTACTCTCAGACCCCTGTAGACTCACTGGTCCTGGAAAAAAGCTTTCTTCTTCAGTCCCCTGAGTAGGCCGGTGACAGCTGAAACATGCAGGTAAAACTAACACAGAATGGTTATTTCTGAGCCAATTTTCCACAGTGGCAGAGATGCGAAGGCAGGATCGCTGGCACTGCTGGAACCTTTCTCACATGCCGTCACCCCGTCTTGCCTAAAACAGCACAGGTTATTAGGAAGTCCTTTGGGGGGATCATTTCGTTTTCATTTTGTTTCGCTCCCCCTTAGACTTCTGAAAGTAGCATTAACATGCCCCCTGCTCAAATTCATAAGAAGAAAACAGAACTTCATAATTCACCAAGTCAGTAAATGCTTATTTCTTTGGCAAAATAAATCACCTGTTTCCTCAATTCAGACCAGAAGAAAAAACACTCAAACATCCCCATAAAACCAGAGCAATGGACATGTACAAAACCATCTGACGGAAACGGCCCGTGCGCTGAAGCGAGAGTGCTCTGCAGTCGGAACCGTCCTCAAGTACACCTTTGGTACTGATGATTTACTCCGCTCTTCAACCTGAATTCACCCCATATCTCCCCGAGGGCAAGTGCCTCCCCATTTGATGACTGAAAAAAGCAAGCCTGAGAGATACCAAATCATTTACTGCAGCTACATCCCTGGTAAGAAGAGAGGAAGAGGGGTTGTCGCTACGGCACAGCCACAGCGGGTTTAGCCGCTGCCTGGGATGGCAGCTTCCCGGATCGCAGTGCTGGTTTGAGGCCCGGCTGATGTGCCTGTGAGCCAGCTCCCTGCTGGTACACCTGGGGAAGCAGCAGATGCTGCCCCAAGCACTTCGGTTCCTGCCATTTTACATGGGAGGCCCCGGCTGCTGTGGCCACTTGTCAATCTCCCTTTCAAACAAATAAAATCAATAAATATATATTTTTTAAAAAGAGCCAGAAAGTCTAAGTTCAAAATCCAGGTTGTCTTCATATTAAATCTGTAGTATATTGAAAAACAACTGAAACTGTAAGTATTTTGTACCATCCTAGAATATTCCTAGCTGCTAGAAACTAGGAGAAAAAACACATTTACATATTGTAAAAATTCACATTCATACCTATAATTTAAAGAGAATATCATCTGCTTGTTAGAAGAATATTTCACTTTTTATCTTCATGGTAATTTAATTTTAATTAGTAGTTATCAGACATCATTGTGTGTCTCTTTAACTAAAATTTAAAAATCAAGAATTGTGAAGATAATTTGAAGCTTAGAATAAAAGATACAAGCCTCATGTTATCATGTATAAATTAAACACAATCACAAAAGAAAGTCACATTAAACAGCAGAAATAGTCATAGTTGGTTCATTGTTCCTTTATTAATATCTAAAATGATGCAATGTAGCTGATTCCAAACAGAAAGAGGGCCTCCCCCCGCCCCCCACCGTTCTGTGAAAAGTCTGATAACACAGGGTGTCCTACAACCATCCTGCCAGACAGGAGGATGTCCCAGGGGCTCACCAGAATCCAGGCCATTTCATAGGATTACACACTCACACATGCACACATTCTCCAAACAAAAATAGGAAAGAGACCTCCTCATCACATATGTAAACAATGCATACAATTGGTTTAGACATTCGGAGATGTGGATGATAAACCAAACTCTGACTAGCAGGGCCAAATCCAGCAAGTCAGCCTCTTTGAGCCTCATCACACAACGTTCCGGAGCTTGTAAGAGCAATCTCACACACTCGGATGGTCATGACGGGTCCGTGGAAGGAAAGCTTGCAAGAACCTCCTATAATTGTAAAATCTATTCAGATGCATGTATTATTGTCATAGCTGATATTTATTTCTGAAACTCCCGCTATGAGATTGTTGCTCAAACAGCTGCCCACCTGGAGGGACACCTCTCATTCCCGAATCCACTGGTCCAGAACAATTTTCCTCCATTTCAAGTAGGTTTTCATGATTGGGTGGTTGCCCTGCATGACAGGCAACTAACTCTATTACTGTATTTTGAGAAAATCAGTCATAAATGGGAAGTTGCTTATCTTAAGGTGAATAATGAGTTGGGAGCATACTTTAACTGTTGAGTGATGCAGTGATATCTTGACTTTTAATAAAGGTAATATAAAAAATCAGGTGGAAGTAAACACATTTAGGTAAACATATTTTAAGACAGACAAATGGAAAATCTAAAATAGCATTATTTTAATAACTATAATAAATATATGAATATTTTTCATCAGATTTTTTGATAAATTGGCTTCCTTTAAAAAACAACCAATAACAGTAATTCTGATTGCTTTTATCATTAATTTTCTAAAAAATAATGTTTCTTTCTCCAGATTAGAAACAGGTCATAAATACTGAGTTCTACACAAGAGACATGGGCTTCAACCTCTTCCAGTTCTGACTCATTTCCTACCTCCCAATGCTAGCAAGCAATGGTTATTTTACTTATGTATTTAGGAGGAAGGAAGAGGAGAGAATGAGAGAGAGAGTGGCAAAGGGAGAGGGAGAAGGTGGGGGAGAGAAATCTCCACTGGTTTACTTCCTAAATGCTTGCAAGGGGGTGGAGGCAGAAGCCTGGAGCTAGAAACCCAATCTAAGTCGCCAATGCAAGTGGCAGGTACCTATCACTATTGCCTCCGGGATCTGCATTAGCAGGCAGCTGGAATCAGGAGCTATAGCCAGGTGTTGAACCCAGGCACTCTGATGTGGGAAGTGGTCATTCAAGCCAGCATCTTAACTGTTAGGCCAAACACCTGTTCCAGCCATGGTTATTTTTTAAGTCTCTAAACAGATCCTGAAATTTTAAACCTTTTATTTTCCCTCCTTGAGCAGACCAGAGATGATGTGAGAATTCAGACTGAGCCATAGCCCCATCTCCTGGAAGTGCATCTCACTCGCAACTAAAGGCCTGGAGACATTCAAGACGTTTCTCACTGGAGCACTCAGGCTCAGACTGCGCGCAAGGGACCCCGTGCGTCTCACTCCCTGAGAGACGGTAGTCTTCACTCAATCCGAATGAAAAGAACAGACGTCTTAGAAAACGTTCAGCTCCAGAGGGAACGACTTAGGCTGAGCACGCCCATCGCTCACCACAAACCCGTCTGGAGCGAGCAGGTACGCCGCTGGAGACAGGTCTACAGCCGGATGAAAATGCCCATAGTCAGATGCCAAACCACAAATTATTCTCCTAAATTCATATTTGGGATGCACTCAAAACTTCATTTAGTGCCACTTTCCATTTTAAATGAAAAATTACAACCTGCCCATAATACCTGGATACTGGCTAACAGTTTTTGTTACTGTGTTTAGCTATAGCGCTTCTGTTTTTCTATTTTCATGTTAGCAAAATAAGCTATGATTTTGCAAACCTTATTTCTTATTTTACATGTTTATGTGTTGTTATATTTAAATTTAAATGTGCCTGCTTGCTTACATAGTTTATTTTCTTTTGATGTACTATTTCATTTATTTACAGAGTCTAATTATTTGAAACTAGTGAACTCTTTGCAGAAAATAACCAGAGGTTCATTCAAAATGGCTTTGATTATTTTTCTTTCCTGATGGTTACCAACTTGCTCTAAAACTTTAAGAGAGTATTCATATTGTTCATGTACATGTAAGAAACAAGAGGGTGCATTTTACTGCTTCTAATTATTTGTCGCCATGCTTTTCTCTCTTTAAGATAACTTGCAGCTATGTAAAACTTGAAGGATTCAAGTTGTGTCTAAATATATAATAGATCTCCTAGCCTTCTCAGTTCTATCTTGTATACCATAAATACTTTTACTGGCACATTTGGAATTTAGAAGGATGTAAGCCTTGCTAATCAACCTGAATCAGTTGTTTATTTACAATTTATTCTGATATGAGTAAGCACAGTCAGTGAGCAATGGAGACTTTTTTTGTTATTCTCCTTGATAAACGTTCCTCATTTGCCATACTGAGCACTCAGTAGTAACTGTGTATACACTTCCCTTCAGTCCGTCCATATTCAGTCTGTTAAATTTGGGCTGAATAAAGATAGAGGTCAGCTTACTCTGTACTGAATGTCTGATTTGGAAACGGAACAAGATGTAAAGAACTATTAGTTGTAAATTAACTAAAGCTAGCACTCTCATACTAATAAAATAAGCACAATGCATAAAAAAGTATAATTCTTCCAACATGATGAGGATATAGTCCTTTGGCAGGATGAATATTGTGAGGAAAACTAAAAAGCACTACATGCTATTCATTGTTCAGGGAATTCAATATGTACAGTCTACACTTAACACTAGCTTGACCATGAAACAACACCACTGGATGCTTCAGGCCTTAGAATCATTCTGAGGAAAACCAAGTATCATTGTCAAGTACTAATGAAATAAAAGATAGAAGAGATTACACTAACTTTGTCCTGGAATCATAACGTAGTTCTTTAACAATATGCCTGGATATCTGTTTCCATGCTAATTGTATATCTCTTTTTCATAAAAATAAAGTGGAGAATGCATGTGTGTCAAGCTTTCTATTTGCTTGGGACTACATGAATTTTGGATGACATGGGAATTGACTTCATATTGAAAGCCTGTACTCCAAATCTCCCCATCCTGTATGTGGCTTTCTTTGATTAATATGCTTCATTCAATGCCCATAAAGAAGCACACATTTTAGATTAGCATTTTCTCTGGGCTTTTTGATGACTGGCTTGCAGCCAAAGCACTTATCCTGCTATTCAGGATATATTGTGGAAAACCATATAACTGCACCTAAGAGTCTTTAATTGCTAATTGTTCCTAATAACTGTTTAGTATATAATACAAACAATAATACATGATGTCAGTCTAAATTCCAAGGTTGTTATTCATTCCCAACTTTCTTCTCTGTTAGGTTCTCTTCCATTGGTTAATGACGTCAGAAAATCCCTGGGAGGAGTAACAATCTTGGCTTGGGTAAAGGGAAAGTTCTGTGTTAAAAGAATAACAATAAAAATAGAATTTTGAGCTATAGTCTGTTACAATTCACATGGAAATATCAAGTACTGATCAAAATAAAAAGGGGTACTTCTGTGCTTCCAACTACGATACACATTTCAAAAAGCAGAGATTAACTGCACTGTGGGTTATCGGCAAGTTTGGAGCCCTCTTCTGTATGTCACGTGCACTCAGAGAGTTCCCTTATGCTCTGGAAATCACTCTCTCCAGGTCTTATTCTTAACGACTGAGACAAGCTTTCATTATTTCCAAGGAACTCTCTCACATGGAAGGTCATTGAGCTCCCTTCTCCTCATAGTGGCTCACACGAGAACATGGAAGCCTTTCTCTAACAGGCAATGGGAAAAAATGTGCTGAGGCCAAGCTCTGGCTAGCGAATAATCCTTCAAGTACTTCTCCCTCTGTTCTGTCTGCAATTTCAGTACGATTTCCAGCACTTGGGGTTTAAATGTCCTCTAGCCCTTTAGAAGCTGGCATCTAATTGCTTCTTGATGCTGCCAAATGACTGAATGTTTTCTTCATTGACTTGGTTTCTGCCAGATTCTGGAATAGACAGTAAGCAGGATAAGAGAGACTGGGGAAGTATAAAACTCAGAGAACGGATAGAGCAGATCTGGGAGTCAGAGAGTGAATAGGGGAAGAGTCAAGAAAAGCCAAGGGAAAAAATAGAAAAACTGTAGACTGGTCAAAGAACAGAGAAACAACACCCAAGCGAAGTGATGGTAGGGATAAAAGGTCTACCTTCATCTGAGAAATACTTAATGGAGCATCTATGTGTGTGTGCTTTCTGTATGTTGACATAGGCAAAAATAAAGACCCACAAAACAAAAAACCACTCACTTCATCCCCAACCATCTTTAGTCACTAAAAGCATGACACAGTATTTAACAGTACTCCTATTTCACATTTTACTTAATATCTAATTTTAAAGGGTTGCAAAATGGGTATACTATTTCACATTTCCCGTTTCTCTACCCTTTGTTCTGGGATTTAGAGGCTTTCTCCTTTAACATATGGAGCTCATTTCCCTTCCCCTTCAACCTGACCTGCCATGTGACTCAATTTGGCCCACAGATTCTGATGGAAGTGATGTTGTGCCTTTCTTCCATGCTTCTACTGGCTTTCTTGGAATCCTGCCCGGCTGCCATATGAGGAAGCGCAGCTCACTGGCTGAAGTTTGAGAGACCGTGTGGAAGAGAGATGACTGTTCTTAGCAGAGGTGAGCCCAGATAAGCCAACTCCCAACTGACCTGGCTGATGACAGATGAGGCTTAAACGAATCCAACTGAAAGCAGAACTACCCAGTAGAACCCTGCCCAAATTCCTGATCAATACACTTCAGGGTTAAATACATGGAGCTCAAGCCATTACATCTTAAGGTGATTTACTATGCATCAAAGATTTACTGTATCAATAACCAACATATATTTTGGATAGCTTAATAACTTTTATGTGGTGATAAGTATATTATAAAAACTGTATTTGAGAGTCACCTTTTTCTTACAATCTCCTTTGCAGATGCTTCAAAAAGTACATGGAAAAATAGAATTAAAAGATAAGCTCATTTGATACAAAAATTAAAATCCATGCATATTTTTAAAAATAGACATTTTTCCTGAACTCTGAATTTCCTTCATATATATCTCTCAAGAATTGTTACATGAACACTTGGAAATATTAATTATATTTATGGCTCAGACACTAGATGTTTTAAGATAGTTTGGAAGTTATCAATCTGTAATTCTTACAATTTTTGCTTGTTTGAGAGGTAGAAAGAGAAAGTGACAGTGAGAGAGACAGACAGAGAGATCCATTGTTTCACTCCCAAAATGCTTGCAACAGTAAGGGCTGGAAGCCAGGAACTGGGAATTCAATCCAGGTCTCTCATGTGGGTGGCAGAGACCCAATTACATGAGCTATCACCTGCTGCTTCCCACGGTGCACATTAACAGGATGCTGAAATCAGTAGCAAAGTCAGAACTTGAACCTAGGCACTCTAATATGGGATGTGAGTGCCCCAAGTAATGACTTAACCACCAAAGCAAATGGGTGCCACCCTTACCCCTCATCTCTTAAAATTCCATTGAGGTTATGTATATGGCACAACATAAAGTCACTTCTTTATTTATATGTTCAAAGTAGACAATAACTTCATAAAAATAAGGATTTTGTGTCTTCAATTCTAGCAGGTTATTTAAGATGTATTTTAGGCAAACACTTGGGGAAAAGAGATATCAATGTGGATTTTAAAATCTATTGAGTTTCTACACATTCTCATCTGTGTTCTTCATAGCACCTGAATGATTTAAGGATTCAATAACTACTCAAGAAATTAATAAGTCAACCAACACCAGGCAGTCTGGCAGTTTATTTACCACCAGGAAGTCTCTTGACCCCAGTGACTGTGGTAATAAACAGATAGGGTAACACCATTATCTAGTTCTGTCATGCACAATTAATTTATCTATGATTAAAATGGAAATTACAGCTAAGCATTGCAGTTAAATAAAGGGTTACAAATTGCACCTGAGTTACAAAAAAATTATACCATTTGCTTATAAGCAGACACTTGATATTCTTTCAATTGAAGAAAAATGTAGAAAGAAATGGTTTTACATAGTAATGACTAATATTAAATGGATGGAATTAGACTAAATTTCAAAGGTTTCTGTTGCAGTCAGGATTTGAGCAGGAACTATTTGGCACACTGATATTGAGTCATTATAGAGAATGAAGGCATGAGTCAATAAAGGTGTGGCAAGGCACCTCATTGAAATACTCTGAGAGTAGTGGTGTGGAGCATTATCGAATTCCATCCCTAAAGCAGTAAAGACAGGGAGCAGCTGCTGACAAGCTACCTACAGGGCGCTGTGGCATCCTCCTGAGGCAGTCAGTGTGCACTGCCCCGACAAGGAGGATGCAGGAACCCTGGTCTCATTCTTTTCCATCCTCTCATCTCTCAGTGCCTCCCGCTGCCGAACACAATGAGAAGCAAGGAAAAGGGCACAGTTATATCTGTGCAGTTTGGCCACCTACACAGACAGCAGACTAGAGGAGGGTGTGTCTGGCACATTTCCATCACACACACTCACACACACTCACACAACCATGAAAATACATGACAACGAGCATTTAATTCTACGAGAATTGAGGCATACCTAACTTTGGGAACTACTAGCATATACGATGATATTTCTGAAAGCCAGTGGCAAGACTTAATAAAAAGATGTGATGTCCATCTCTTGGCTGTTTTCATTTATAATCACCCAGGAAAGAGAATTCTAAAAAATTGGAAATGACTGGAAACATTAAAAACAGAATGGGATCCTGATATCTATTTCCTCCATAGTCAATTCTAAGTTCTCTCAGAGATGCATTGTTGTTATCAGCTCTTTTGTTCGTTGTCATTTCTCCCAACATCATCATTATTTTCTAACTTTTTGTAAATATTTGTGCAAAACTTTTTTTTTCTTCTCTAACAATCTATAGAATTCCTCAAATCCCTGAGAAGGAATGGACCAACTCATTTTTGTTGTCATTTCAGTTCTGCCTGTAAAAAACTTCTAACCTGAAGCAAGATGAATTTTTTTCCCTAAATTTCTTCATCTATTATAGTGGAGATAATAATAGACCCCTACCTTACAGGGTTCTTGTGATGATTAAAAGAAGTCTTCAAGTAAAATATTTGCTACTCTGCCTGGAACAATGGAAGCACCCCGAAATGTTAGCTGTTAAAATAGGTTGAATACTCCTTACCTGAAATGGTTTGGGACAGAAGAATTCATGACCAGAATTCATTCATGCTTCATATTTAAGATAATTTAATGTAAATTTTTAAAGTTTCATGCTGTGGAGCTTTCCACTTGTGGTTTCATGTTGATGCTCTGAACATTTCAGATTATGGAGCATTTTGGATTTCAGATTTTTTCAGGTTAGAGATGCTCAACCTAAAGTAGTAATATAGGAATACTGATTCCAATTCTTGCTATTTGATTCCAATTTTGCTTCTATAAAAACCCAACTAACTGTTAGTGTATTTGGCTACTTGGTGAGACTCCGAATGTGACTTGGCCCAAGGTGGTGTGAACCCATAGCCAGGCATGAGTCAGTCAGGCAATAAGCTTAACAAAGGCACACACATCTGTTTCATCTGGGGCTTTCTATGATTTTCAGAACAGATTTTACTACCTAGCATGGTTTGGCAGGCAGAACAGAACGATCTGGGGCCATGTGTGAAGCTGACTTAACCAGTGGGAGAGTTCGCAGTGTGCCCAATTTCTTTTCTTAAGGTTGGCACAAATTGTAAAAAGACACACCCATTTTAAAAATCTCAGAATTAAGATATATTCCCAAACAGAATGCATGGTCTGTGGATTTTAAACTCAGCGCTTTAACTATTCCCTGGGTGCTCTGATACCCCTCCCCAGCCACAATCTAAATCCCTTTCTCAGGCACAGCTCCACTCCCAGCTCATTCCACATGCTCTATGACTCCTGCAAACAAAACATCTTCCTTGATAAAAATATAGATTATTAGCTTTCTTTGTTTGGAGGCAATCAAACACTACAAGAAGTGAAATAAATGTGCTAAAGACAGATAATCAGCTAATTGAAGCTTTCTCCTCCAAATACCAGAAGAAACTGAAAGAATATTGATTGAGAGGAACAAGGGTAAGGGTACAAGTACATTGTTGGAATTGGAAGTCTCCATTTGAGGGCTATTGTGAGAACAGCATCAACTTGTTTTGGGGCCATCTGTACTCTCTCCAAAATTAGAGAAAATTGAGTATACTCTGTGGAATTGTCACTCAGATATTAATGTGACTTTTTATATTCTTTGTATGTCTCCTTTGAGCTGCAGGAAACTGCTCCAAGATAGAAACCCACAGGCCATCTTTGCTTCTTGTTAATCTTTGTGCATTGCCATCTACTCCATCACTAAAAATATTGCTGCCTTCTGCTTGCTAAATGAGTTTGATGACATCAGTAGGAACTTTACTATTCATGGTCAGTTATGAATGTTTCAAATTCTCTGAAAGACTGAGAGCGCTGAGAAGTCAGGAGGCATGTGGTGCGAACTGGACAGAAAAGCTAAAAGAAATCAAAGTCACCAGAATGAGCAACGTTATGTAGAGATACCACAGAAGAAGAGCATGGAACAGAAAAGTGGGCAAGTGAGACAGAGAAAAGGTCTGGGAATGTTGGGATCTCCAGAGGAAACCCAGAGCTGCCACTAACTGTGTTGAGTAACAGTAAGAGTCGGAGGATTCCCCTTGTTGTCCTATATCAACAACAAAAGCATCAGTATTGGTAAATTTCACTTATAGAGAATTTACTGTATGCCAGGCATCAATATAATTATATACATAAATATTTAACTTTCCACACAAATCTGCATGGTAAACAGGTTCCATGCCCTGTGCTACAGAAAAGGAAATTGAGGCACACAGAGGTTAAGTGTGAGGGTACTTCCAAAAATTCGTGGAGAGAGGATGTGGAGAAAAGAGAACACATGCACACAGCTGGTGTGAATGTAAGCTAGTACATTGTGGAAGAGTGTGGCTGCCCCTCATAAAACCACAAGTAGAACTACCATGTGATCCAGCAATTCTAGTTCTGAGTATACATCCAAGAGAAAAGAGATTACTCTATTGAAGAAATGTTTGCACTCCCATATTTATTGCAAAACTATTCACAATAACCAAAAGTGCAGAAACAATCTAATAGTTCATCAACTGAAGAACGTATAAAGAAAATATGGTACATCTACACAACTGAATATTATTCAGCCATAAAAATGACAAGATCTTGTTATTTGTAACAACATATATGGAGCTGTAAGCCGTATGCTGAGTGAAATAAACCAAGCACAGAAACACCAGTACCACATGATCTCACTCATATGTGGAATCAAAAATCTTGATCTCAGAGAAGAGAGGTTTTCAGCGGCAGGAGAGAATAGAGGGGAGGCAGGGGTAGGGAAAGGTTGAATAATTATATAAATTATAATTATACAACTTCTATAAGTAAGAATTCCTGGGAATTTTTACATACTAGTGTGACTTTACATAATGATACTATACTATATGTTTCTCTTTAAAAAGAACAGCGAGAGGCCGGCGCTGTGGTGCAGTGGGTTAACGCCCTGGCCTGAAGCGCTGGCATGCCATGTGGGCAGCGGTTCGAGTCCCAGCTGCTCCACTTCTGATCCAGCACTGCTATGGCCTGGGAAAGCAGTAGAAGACGGCCCAAGTACTTGGGCCCCTGCACCCACATGGGAGACCTGGAAGAAGCTCTTGGCTTCCATCAAGGCAGCTCCGGCCATTGCAGCCAATTGGGGAGTGAACCAACAGATGGAGGACCTCTCTCCCTCTCTCTCTCTCTCTCTCTCTCTCTCTCTGTCTTTGCCTCTCCTCTCTCCTCTCTCTGTGTAACTCTGACTTTCAAATAAATAAATAAATAAATCTTTAAAAAAATAAAAAAAAAACAAAAAGAACACTGAAACAAAGGATTTTGAGTGACTACCATAAGAAAATGGAGATAGATATGTTGACCCTAATTATAAATTATGCAATGTATACATGTACTGAAACACCCTGTAGGATCTCATAATATATATAATTTTGTGTTTCAGTTAAAATATTATTTTTATAAAGATTCTAAGCAACCAAAAAGTTCATAGAAAATAGAATTAAAAGAAGGATAATTTGGTGCAAAACAGAGGTTTTATTAAGTTGTAAATGTGTATTAGAAGACTGTCAGCATAAAAATGAAGACACAGGAAAGAAGGGAATATTCTAAGCAGAGAGTGAGGTAAACAATGACCAGGACGAGGTGGAAGGGGCTCAGATGTTTAATAACGGAGTAGAGACCATGCTGCACATTATGGTGCTCGTGCTGCTAACGCCCCACATTGCAGGGGTCAGTTGTAGTGCTGGCTACTCTGCTTCAAGTCCAGCTTCCTGCTAACGCACCTGGGAAGGCAGTGGAAGATGGTCCAAGTGATTGAGGCCCTGCCACCCATGTGAGAGACCAGGATGGAGTTCCTGGATCCTGGCTTCAGCCTGGCTCAGATCTGCTTCTTGCAGCCATTTGGGGAGTGAACTAGTGGATGGAAGACCTCTCTGTCTCTCCATCTTTTCCTCTCTCTGTACTGTAGCTCTCAAATAAGTAAACACATAAACACATATTTTTTTAAAAAGATGACAAAGGAAACTTAGATATCAAAGAAATTAAAACTGTTAAGGATGGACCAGGCAATGTTGAAATTTCTAATTTCTAACAAAATTGAACAAGTAAGTATCATGGAAGTCATTTCTCAGAGAAAGGATAACATGGAGTGTTAGGAGCCGAGGTTTATTGGGAGTAGTATGAGGACAGAGAATGCACACAACCATTTAGGAGGAAAACGGTGGACTAGGAATTCAGAAATAGGATTGTATTTGCAGGAGACATGGTGTCAAGTGAAGACCTTCAAGTAGACAGGAGCTATAAACGCTGATGAGCTGATGAGAAGAAGCCTTAATGGCTTTCCTAGTGGGAAAACCTGAAGATACAAATTGACAGTGCAAAGTGATTGAGCTAGTTGGCTATGCATCCAAAGAAAAGGGGGCACTGCTTGATCTTAACAGCAATGCCTCTTCCATTGTAATAGGGTGTGAAAGCATCAGGCTTGTGGGTTTGTCAGAAAGGGTTTCACATAGCTTCACATACGCCTCTACTCCCAGGAAAATTGCTATCTCTTAAGTAAAATATTTGTTCAGAAGCAATGATATAATTGCAATGAACCCACTTTGAGAGGCAGTAAGGGTGCTGAGTACACTGATCGGACCCATGATGGAAAGGATAGACTGCTATATACACCACGCATCTGTTAGTCACTTAGTAACCATCTCAGTTATCAGCTCCACTGTCATAGTGTCACAGCACTTGTGTTCAAGTATTCTTTATGTAGAAGTCTAATGGTACATCATAATGCATATGTCACTCACCTCACTCCATCTCTTAATGTTGGCCCTGTATTACCTCACAACATCATCTTAAGAAGCGTGAGTATACTACAATAAGGTATTTTGAAAGAGAGACCACATTCACATACATTTTATGGTGTATATGAATATAATTGCTCTACTTATTTTTTTTTTATATTTTTGACAGGCAGAGTGGACAGTGAGAGAGACAGACAGAGAGAAAGGTCTTCCTTTGCCATTGGTTCACCCTCCAATGGCCGCCGCGGACAGCGCGCCGCGGACAGCGCGCTGCGGCCAGCCCGCTGCACTGATCCGATGGCAGGAGCCAGGTGCTTCTCCTGGTCTCCCATGGGGTGCAGGGCCCAAGGACTTGGGCCATCCTCCACTGCACTCCCTGGCCACAGCAGAGAGCTGGCCTGGAAAAGGGGCAACCGGGACAGAATCCAGCACCCCGACCGGGACTAGCACCCGGTGTACCGGGGCCGCAAGGCGGAGGATTAGCCTAGTGAGCCGCGGCGCCGGCCAAATTGCTCTACTTATTAGCTGTTGTTGCTTTCATCCTTTTACTGTGCCTGATTTATGAATTAAACTTTGTCATAAATATGCATGTAAAGCAACAACATAGTATATTTAAGGTTAGACACTATCTGAAATTTCAGACGTCCACTGGGAGTCTTGGGACATATCCTTGGGGAATCAGCAATTTAAGAACGGTTGTTCAATTTCACACATCTTTAAATTCCCTAGGTCCTGGTGTGGTGCTTTGTACATGGTAGGAGCTGAGTTGATTGGTGGTAAATATTCCAGTCTGCTAACAAGCAAAACAGTTTGTGTCTAGTTCTATGCATTCTATGGAGGATTCAAAGGACAAGGACAGAATTTTTAAAGCAATTAGGCAATTTAGAGTCTTCTTGAACACTGCTTGACTTGGAGTGTTCTAGACAGTTATAAAGTAACCAGTCCCTCGAACATACTTTTCTAGAGCAGTTATACCACAGCACAGTTATGCTTCATTGTTAAGCATCAGCACCCTTCAGCATCATTATAGACTGTGAGAGTGTTGAGAACAGGCATTCTGCCTTGGTGTCATTAATGTTATCTCATTTAATTCCTTCAACAACATGATGTATACTAAATTGTCCCATTTACCCTTGAGGAAATTGAAGCTTGCAGAAAGTTAAATAACTTGTGTAAGTTCATACATCTTAAAGGAGTTTGGATTCCAACCCAGGGTCTCCTGACTTCAAATTCTGTAGTCCCCTAACGCTAGTTTTGACCTTTATTTCCTTCCTTCCTTCCTTCCTTCCTTCCTTCCCCCACCTCAAGACACAAAAGTGATATAGTGGGCCAGCGCCATTGCTCACTTGGTTAGTCCTCCGCCTGTGGGCGCCGGCATCCCATGTGGGCACCGGGTTCTAGTCCCAGTTTCTCATCTTCCAGTCCAGCTGTATGCTGTGGCCCGGAAAAGCAGTGGATGATAGCCCAAGTGCTTGGGCCCTGCACCTGCATGGGAGACCAGGAGGAGGCACCTGGCTCCTGGCTTTGGATTGGTGCAGCTCTGGCCATAGCGGCTATTTGGGGAGTGAACCAATGGAGGGAGGACCTTTCTCTATGTCTCTCTCGCTCTCATTGTCTATAACTCTACCTGTCAAATAAAAAAAAAAAAAAAAGAAAAGAAAAGTGATATAATGACATTTAATGAGTATTTCTTAAAAGAACAAATAAAGGGTATTTAAGATGGAATCCATACTGTCCTTTGCTAGGCTATTATGTCAATATATGGGAGCTAAAATTAAAAAAGAAAAAATCAAAAACAAAGACAAACTTGCCTGTGTGTATCAATATTGTGACAAATATATTTGTGTCAAACTTTGTTTTATATCTTTGTCACATCAATGATTAAGAATGTTATACTACTATAGTTTTAATGATCTGTAATGATCTGTAATGATATTATAACATTTCCTGTGTAGGGGTGAAATGGTCATCTTTCCACTTGATCATGTTTACAGCCCTTACCCATATGTCCGCTGAATGAGGGAATTTTACTTTTACTTGTTGACTTCTTTATTAAGCAGAACATTAAGCCCTTGACTGTGATGTTGATTAAAATGATATTCCAAAAACTAGGGAAGAAAGGAGAGAAGGGGGAGGAGAGAAGGGGAGGGAGAAGGAGAGAGAGAAAAGGTGGGAATGAGAATGGGAATATCATTATATTCTTAGAATTGTAGGTATGAACTGCATTGAATCTATTCTCTTTGTATTAATATTACGTAAACTTGAAAAAATAAAGTATCAGAAAAACAAAACAGAAAGCAAACAAACAAAAAACTAAAAACACTAGGACACACTTGCCTCTTGGTATTCCTTCTGTGAGTGATACTAATAACAAATCCGAGCACATAGCGGTAATAATTCCCAGTAATGGAATGCATAGCCAAAGTACAAAAACAAAAATTAAAAAATGAGAGATACTGAAAAATCAGAGCTTGATCTTAGAGTTTATTTCACACTTCTCTACATTTAATTTATGAAGAGAAAAATTACTGTGATAGATATAAGCTGGCAGTTGTGATCATTAACAGGGAGCTATTGCCCATGGGTATGTAATAAAATGTGGTACATATTGATTCCTTTTAACATTAACTATTTTGAGGTTGTGATTGAAAATTACTGTTGAATTGCAGATAACACTAGCTGTGCTCCACACACGATAAATATTGTAAACTGGTTATAAAAGCAGTTAAGGTATTATTATGTTTGTGTCATTAGATTTACTTTACTGACATAAACAGTTCAAAACAACACACATTTATACGTAATTTAAATAGTATCTATTCAACTTACTTTAACAAATAGCACCATCCTTAGTGCTTTATGCAAATGCACGAATGCAGGCTTCTTTCAACTTGACTGAGCAACCATCTCTCTTCTATTAAACTGCTTTTCATATCATCTCAGGAGCACACTTTCAAAATTAACTTCTTTGTGTGTTAGAGGAATTGCTCCTCCAATGAGCAAAAAAAAAAAAGAGGAAGAAATCAACCAAAAAGATGGAACAAAAGAAAGGTAGGCTTACTGGCTTTTGTATTCTATGAAACAGATTAAGGAAATTCAGAATCAAGCATCAGAATGCTCCCAGCTTTGTAGCAGACAATGTTTCCGTGGTACCTGGATAAAATCTACATTAACATCAGTCAGTTATTTCTTCCGCAGTGTCAGTTTTAACCGCACGGCCTAGTGGAGAATCTGCGTGGAGTCAGGATAAGGGCAAAATTCAGGGCAGGTGTTCAGTTCTGCCTGCCACACCCTGTGAGGTCCTAAATCAACATTAGAAGTCATCTTGGCTGTGAATGGAACCTATGCTGCTGAGCCATCCAGCAGGGAAGTATTCTTTCTGAACCATGTCTTCTGAAGTTCTTGCGTACACTGAGTTCTCACGTACACGAAGTGAATGTTTGTTAACAGCCAGTGCATATTTCCTGGTCACATTTAACTCTCCACATAGAGATGGACACACTTTGGTTCATTTCACTCTCTTACAGCCCCTGAAACCACTGTCTCTATCTTCAGTTCTTCTCTGTGTAAAATGCATGAGGAGATGTTTGGGACCAAACTCTTGTCCTCAGCCTTGAACATCCAGTGGCAAGGTAGCTGGGGTACCTCCCTCAATAGATTCTCATCTGAGAGCTAACAAGGTGGTACGATGGGATAAGCCACCACTTGAAATGGCTTATCCCGTATTGGAGAGATGGTTCTATGCCCAGCCCTTCTGCTTCCGGTCCCACTTCCTGCTAATGTGCCTGGGGAGGCAGAGGGAGATGGCCCAAACCCTTGGGCTCTTGCCACCCACATAAGAGACCAGGATGGAGTTGCTGGTTTCAGGCTTTGGCCTGGATCAGATCTGACTGTTGTGGGCGTTTGGGGAGTAAACCAGTAGATGGAAAACACTCTTTCTCTCTGTCTCATCGCTCATTCTCTCTCTGTCACTCTGTCTTTCAAATAAAGGAATAAATAAAGCATTAAAGTTCTATGAAAGAATGTGCTGAGATAATGGAAAACTTTTGTATCACTATAAGAGCAACACTGATGCATTTTTATAGTCAGAAAAGAGAGTCTGTTGAATTACTCAAGAATTCAAACATAAGCTCCATGAGGGCAGGATTTGGGCTTTTCCTCTTCCCTTCAGCACCCGTAATGCCTAGCAATGGACACTGAATGTCAAACACACTGGATACATTTTCAAAAAAAAAAATATATATATATATAACAGAAAAACCAGTGTTTTCTAATTTTTGGGAAAAAAATACAAACAGCATTAATTTTCTTTTGCATGTGACTTTTTGGTTTATGGACACTACAGCAAAACTAATATGTGGTATGATGCTTATTTCATATGGACACACATGTATTTTGATATACCAATTATGATTTTTAATTGTCTACTTGAGGACCTGTTGCTAGCTACTTCCTACCTAGTGCCATATTTTACAACTCAGTCCTCATGTTTGTTCTCTGTTGACTGCTCTGTGCTGCTTGGCTTTTGAGTTAATGCTGGCTCTCCCACATTATTACAAAGCATGTTCACTACGTCCTTGAAGCATTTCTTTTGTCCCTATTCAGTCGGAATGCCCATCTTTAGTTGCCCACTTGGAAATTGCTTTGATAACCTGCTGTCAGCCATTCTCTTTACATGACCAACCTATTGAAACTGAATTACCATAAGTATGACTTTCTTACTAGTGTACTGACAGTGCTTTGGGCCCTCATTAATGCAGATCGTTTTGCCATTTAATTTTAAATATAGCATACAGGGGAGAATTGCCTAGGAACTGGATAGCTTATCAGTGACAGGCCTGACCATAGCTCAAAGAAGTGGAATCCTTTGCAGGCTGCCATGCCCTGAGTTCTCAATGAGAATTTCCTGGGAGGAACCAGAATTTGTTCTATCACAGTCTCTCCTCTTCTCTCTACTGGTGTTTTTCTACACATCCTGATTCTAACCCTTTGTCCCCACTCACCTTATCATCCAACAGGAAAAAATAGGATGTGAAAGAAACACCTAATTTACAGTCATTACAGGTGGTTCTCTAATCAGGTTTCATTCAGATTTCAGCTCCCTTAGATGTATTATTCTAAGAAATAGTAAGATCTTCATGATCCTTCAGTGGATAGAAGTGCTTAGTTTGGGTATATGACTTACTGAAATCTCTTTATTTCTTACTTGTACTTACTCAGCTCTCTGCATGTCTTTGTATTATCTGTTTATTATCTCTGTTATGTCAGATGCCAGGTTGGAGAAGAGGTTCATAGGATAACATAATTATCTATCTATCTAACTAAAAGGAAAAGAAAAATTTTAAAATAAATTTAAAAGTTGGAGGATGAATGGCATAGCTATGGATAGCAAGTCTGGGCATTTGGTACAGTGGTTATATAATGCTTGGGATATTCTCATCCCATATCTGAGTGCCTGGCTTCACTTCCAACTCCAGTTTCCTGCTAATGCACACCCTGGGAGGCAGAAGGAGATAGCTCAAGTAGTTGATTGCTTGCCATCTACACAGGAGAGACCCAGATCAGGTTCCACCTTCTGGCTTCCACCTAGCCAAGCCCTGGCTATTGCAGACATTTGAGGAGTGAACCAGTAGGTGGGAGATCTCTGTCTCTTTGCCTTTCAAATAAATAAAGTAAATTTTTAAAGAAGTCAAAGTATGCTAAATATTTTTAAATGTCTGTGGGTTAGGGACTGGAGAAAGGAATGTCTATAAATGAGGAAATGAAAATATCTACTCACTCCTACAGTTCCCTGCATACTTGCAAGAACAGCTTTATCACCTTAATCAATTATATGCAAAAACAAAACAATCATGATCTTGCCTCTTTTCAAATCTACAAGGGAGCATGATATCAAAGATTTGGGGTGCCTACCCCCAAGAACAGTAAATGAACTTTAACACATTAAATAATAAAAAAATTATTTAAGCATCAGTAGACAATGTCATTCTAAACAAAAATGCTGCTCAAATAATTGAAGGTACATTTCTTTAAGCCTAAACAATTCCTTTCATTTTAACCACCTGTAATGGAAATCTACAACTGCAAGGACATGTCCCAGTCAGCTTAAACAGAGAACAGAGAACATAATTTAACCTTTCTCTGATGCCCTGGGGTTATCACTATGAACATCAGCTACTGCATTTTGCTGTAACATGATGATGCCCTCAGGGACGACTGAGTGCATATACAACTGTCCAACTTGACACAGTGAGTTCAGATTCCTGATCTTTCAGAGTTTTAACTTGATTTTGTTCAAAAACCATTTCAGGTTTTTAAATAATATTTTTGTAACTATCAAATGATCTCTATTTACAGCAAAATCCCCTACTTGGCGATTTGTTGTGGACTGAAAATCCACAAGTACTTGAATCATCACCTGCTCCCTCCCAGACTGCCCATTTGCAGCAAATAGATCTGCAGTGGAACAGGAACCCAAACCTAGACTACATATACATATCCCCAGACTGTATGTACAGATGTGTGTATACAGTATATATCATGCATGTGAGAGAGCTTCCAAAATTTCATGGGAAATGTGCATTATGAAAAAACCATGCATAGACTTCATAACATTTTGACACAAGAAAATCTTTTAATTCAATTTTGATGAACTTAAAACAATATTTATTTATTTATTTATACTTTTTTGTGATGGAGAGAGATGGACAGAGACATCTTCCTTCTGCTTGGTCACTCATCAGATGCCTGCAGTAGCCATGGCTGGGTCAGTCAGAAGCCAGGGGTCCAGAACTCAATCTGCGTTCCCACGTGGGCGGCAGGGACCTGAGTACTTGAATCATCACCCAGGCACTCCAGTCTGAGATGTGGCTGTACTCACCACCTCACCAGATGTCCACCACTTCCATGACTTTCTTTCTTTTTTCTTTTTGAAAGACAGAGTGACAGAGATACTTTTTGATTTGTTGTTCACTGCCTCAAATTCTCGCAACAGTACAGCTGGGCCAGGCCAAAGCCAGGAGCTAGGAACTCAATCTGGGTTTCCCACATGGTTGGCAGGGACCCAGGTACTTCAGCAATCATCTACCGCCTCCCAGGGTGCACATTAGCAGGAAGCTGGATTTGAAATGTACGCAGGACTAGATTCTGATATGGAATGTGTGTGCTCCAATAAATGCTTAACCCACTGTGCTCAAATGCTTTCCCTCTCTATGAACTGTTTGAAGTACTTTCATATATGTTGTGTGTATATATACATATACACATATTTTTCTCATTTTTCTATTGATTTTCTTTATTTTCAAGGAAGAGAGAGAGAAACAAAGTAATCACCCACCTGCTTGTTAACTCTAAATGCCTGCAACAGGCAGAGCTCGATCAGGCTGAAGCCAGGAGATAACACTTCGATCTGGATTTCCACGTTAGGCGGCAGGACCCAACCGTTGGAGCCATCACCTGCTGACTCACATGGTGTGCATTAGCAGGAAGTTGAACTGCATGCAGAGCCAGGACTCAAACACAGGCACTCTGATAATGGGTGCAGGTGCGGGCATCCCAAGCAGTGTCTTAACTGTTATACCAAACACCAGTCCGTATATAGGTATTTATGTGTACCTTTGAGAGAGGACCTAACTAGCTTTTGTATTAATAATTACACATCCCTTAATATGTGATTTTTGTGCTACACACTGTATTCATAAGGCTTGTTATTTTCCCCACTTCCTATTCATAACTGTGTTGCAGTCAGGGCTTCTCAAATGTAAACAAGCATTGGAATCACAAACCCAGCTGAAAATGCAGAGTCCGATTCTATCTGGGTAGAGGGTTGTGATCTTGCATTTCTAAGAAGCCCCCAGACCATGCTCCAAGTAACATGATTTGAGGTGGTTTGGGTAATAGGATAATTGATATAGATCAAGACTCAGCAAACTATGTAATTTGTGGACCAAATTCAGCCCAATGCCTCATTTTATGTGGCTTGGGAAATAAGAATTTTTTTTGTTATTTTTAAACATTTGGGAAAAAATTAAGTAACATATTTTGTGACTCACAATAATTACACATATTTCAAGTTTTAGTCCATAAATGAAGTTTTCTTTGAACACTGCTGTACCAATTGGTTTACATTTTGTCTAGCACTGCCTCTGGGCTACAATCATAGGGTTGAATGGCTGTAACAGAGATACTGTGATCAGCAAAGATGGAAGAAGACACTGACTATCCTGCCCTTTACAACAGCTTGAAACCTCTGATCCAAGTGGCAGCACTTCATATTTGTAATACACTTTGCAATTGTCAAGAGAATTTCCTTCTCTTTGGTCCTATTAGTATGAGACAGATACGGTTGGTGCAGGATCACCCTGCCCAGTTGGGTGAATTGCTCTCTGTCCATGGATCCCAGGGGGAAGGAGACACTTTCAAAATCACACAAACAGCCTTTAGGTCAGAAAATGCATAATAAAGGTGGCATACAACTAGTCCCCAGTTACCAACAGGAAACACCAGGATACACCCCAAAGGCAAGTGCCTTTCCTTTCACCATACACTGATGTGCTGGTATAATTGTTGTAATGATATTTCAAATTTTTTTCTCTAACCAAATTATTTGAAAATTAATGGCATTTCAATCACTTAGATATAAATAGTGATCTTTTTCAAGGCAAAGGCATTTTTAAAACAAGAAAGTGAGGGACCAGCATTGTGGCGAAGCTGATTTAGCTGCTCTCTGTGATGCCAGTACCCTATGTTGGAACACTGGTTGGAGTCCCAGCTGCTCTGCTTCCAATTCAGCTCCCTGCTAATGTGCCTGGGAAAGCAGTGAAAGATGTCCCAAGTACTTGGGCCCCTGCCACCCACCCAGATGGAATTTCAGGCTCTTTGCTTTGGCCTGTCTCTACTCTGGTCTTTGCAGCCATTTGGGGAATAAACCAGCAGATGGAACATCTCTGTAACTCTGCCTTGTAAGTAAAATAAACAATTAAAAAAAAATGATAAAGTAAGCCCAAACCAATCTCAACATTTTCCTCCAAAGTTTTAATCTCAAATAAAAAATGGAACAACAGATTTCCCATTCATTGCGAAACATCTATTCATCTTTCAAATTCAAATAAGATTTGGGGCAGCGGCAGGCACTGTGACATAACGGTAAAGCTGCTACCTGCAGTGCCAGCATCCCTTATGGGCATCAGTTCGAGTCCTGGCTGCTCCACTTCTGATCAGGCTCTCTGCTATAGCCTGAGAGAGTAGTAGAAGATGGCCCAGGTCCTTGGGTCCCTACACCTATGTGAGAGACCAGGAAAAAGCTCCTGGCTTCAGACTGGCACAGCTCTGGCTCTAGCGGTCATCCAGGAAGTGAACCAGCAGATGGAAGATCTCTCTCTCTCTCTGCCTATGTCTTTCCAAAACTCTGCCTTTCAAATAAATAAATAAATCTTAAAAAAAAAAAAAAAAAAAGATGGCCGGAGCTGCAGCTCAATAGGCTAATCCTCCACCTGCGGCACCGGCACACCAGGTTCTAGTCCCAGTCGGGGTGCCAGATTCTGTCCCGGTTGCCCCTCTTCCAGGCCAGCTCTCTGCTATGGCCCAGGAGTGCAGTAAAGGATGGCCCAAGTGCTTGGGCCCTGCACCCCATGGGAGACCAGGAGAAGCACCTGGCTCCTGCCTTTGGATCAGCACGGTGCGCTGGCTGCTGCGTGCTGGCTCGGTGGCCATTGGAGGGTGAACCAACGGTAAAGGAAGACCTTTCTCTCTGTCTCTCTCTCTCACTGTCCACTCTGCCTGTCAAAAAAAAAAGATTTACTGGCTGTTTTTCCCCCAACACTGGCTTACAATAAAACAGATTCCATTAAAATCCTTAATTCCACTCTTTGGATGTATTGCAAAATGTGAATCTTGGGCTCACCACTTTTTGTTGTTATTAAGAGTGATATTTTAGATGTGCTGAAAATATTTTTTAAAAATCTTTTAAATTATTATTTGGGACATGCTCAGGCTGACTTGCCCCAAGTGGTGGAGTTGGAAGCATACCAGGGGATTCCAATTCAATCCCATCGAGGTGGCATGTACCAATGCCATCTCACTGTTCCAGGTGATCAGTTTCAGTTCACAGTTGGTCATGGTGAAGGGACTGGGAGTCAAAGGGAGCACATAGACAAGTCTAGTACCTGCTAATGCTAACTGATGGAGTAAATAAAGGGGAGAGTGATCCAACATGGGAAGTGAGATACTCAGCAGACTCCATAGAATGGCAGATGTCCTAAATAGCACTCTGGCCTCAGAATCAGCCCTAAAGGCATTCGGAGCTGGCTGAAAAGCTCATGAGAGTATTTCAGGCATGGAAAGCCAAGACACTCTGGCAAAAGATCTCTGCGAGTGAGATCCCAGTGGAAAGAACAGGCCATCAAAGAAGGAGGTACCTTTCTCTGAAGGGAGGAGAGAACCTCCACTTTGACTATGATCTTGTCTAAACAAGATAAGAGTCGGAGAACTCAGAGGGCTTCCATAGCCTTGGAAACTCATGACTGGAGCATAGGGAGATTACTGATGCCATAGACAGGAGTGTCAATTGGTAAAGTCAACAACAGGAGTCACTGTGCACTTACTCCTCATGTAGGATCTCTGTCCTTAATGTGCTGTACATTGAGATTTAATGCTATAACGAGTACTCAAACAATATATTTCACTTTGTGTTTCTATGGGGGTGCAAACTGTTGAAATCCTTACTTAATGCATACTAAACTGATCCTCTGTAAAAAAAAAAAAAAAAAAAAAAAAAAAAAAAAAAAGAAAAGAAAGAAATTATCAATTCCCAACTTGACTCTCACTGGGATTAAACATGACAATAGGTCTGCTCTGATTTCATCATCATCTAAAAAAATCATCTATTATTTTTCACTTTATGTTTCTGTGTGGGAGCAAACTGTTGAAATCCATACTTAATGTATACTAAGCTGATCTTCTGTATATTAAGATAATCGAAAATGAATCTTGATGTGAATGGAAGGGGAGAGGGAGTGGGAAAGGGGAGGGTTGTGGGTGGGAGGGACGGTATGGGGGGAAGCCATTGTAATCCATAAGTCGTACTTTGGAAATTTATATGCATTAAATAAAAGTTAAAAAAAGAAAAAAAATATGTCTTAATTACATAGAAGCTATAATAAAATATTTTGTCTGTCATTTTCTGATTTTACAAATAAGAATGAACCATAGTAATAAAATGATTCATCATTAAGTTTATGGACATAAAGTAATGTTCTGGATTTAGTTTTTCTCATTTGCCACCAGCACAACTAAGAAAACAAGCACATTTTTACCTTCAGAAATGCAGTATCATAGGCAATGCAAATTCTACCTTATTTCATGCAAATCTCTCTACTCTCTTATAAGGCTTCAAGTCAAATTTATCCTCTGTTGGATGACACATTAAAATTCCTTAGACTGAAATATGAATGCAAGGAAAACTGAAATCAGAGTACAAAGACACTAAGGGGTTGGCCAATCAAAATATATATATAAAATGTACAATACTGGTCATGTGTTGACAGCCAAATTATTTGTTAGTGAATACTGTTGTTGTTGGAAAGAGGCTCTTGGATTTTAATTCTGTCCTTCGGAAGAGCGCCGAAATGTTATCTTAAAGAACCAGTTTTCATTTAAATGTAATTAAATACTCTAGATGGTTTGACTTACTTTCTTGCATTAATATTCTGCTTTTCAATATTTTGTTAGAACTTAACCCGGGTAATTGGCATTGACACTTCCGAATCTCAAAATTTGCTAGTGTTTGGCAATCATCACATTTCTAAAAGACATACATTTTATTTCTTCCTAATTAGCTTCCTGTTTTCCACATTACTTCTTTACTCATTTTAGAGAGACAATGAGTGTTTGGACATAACATTCCTTATACCGGGTTCTTCAAATTTCCCAGGGAGCTGTTTCCTTTGTCTGGAATCTTTTTCTCACCCTACCCTATCCTTGTCCAATCACTCCATGTCCCACGTGGCAAAGACTGACAGGTTGTTGACCACAGCATTTCTTTTTCCTGTCTGTGGCACGCAGTTAGATTCTGTTTCCCAGTGCCCATCCAGTTACTTGATGCTGTGTGACTAGGATCTGGCCAGTGCAGTAGGGAAAGAAATGGTGTGCATTATTTCCAGGCCTATCCCACTCCTGCCTCCTAATCCCAGTACCTATTTGTCAGTTCTTTTCATCTACTTGCTGAATGAAAAGGATCCCTAAGATCTTTAGGAGTCTTAGGAGGGAACTCTTACAATTGGGATGGAGACTGGTTCCTAAGTGACCACTTAGAGAAAACTGCTCAGCAGCCTTGATTTGCAGGGGCACCCATTTTAGATTTTTGTGCAAATAAATTACCTTTATTGTCTTTCTTTTCTGGAACAGAGTTAATCACATCCTGGTCCTCAATTTGTTATATAAAATCAGTTAGAGACGGCCATCTATGAAAGGAAATTTGCTTCTTGCAATAAAATGCCTGGTGAAGGGTTCAAAGGAGCTTCCTCTTGAAACTTAAATTCCTAAAGACCCTGACTAGGCTAGAGCTGGCCTAAATACCTTAGTCCTCACTAAATTCTGAATAACAGGAAAGCAGTTTCAGGGCAATATTTACTCCTATACATCAGCATATTGTACTATGAATTACATTTGCTATTTACAAAGTAATTATTTATTGACTGAACTGACTGAGTGCTTAAACAACAAATATATCCTATTGAAGTTATGTGGCTAGTTTGTGAACAAGTCTTATTTGGGAGCAATTAAAACATATTAGCCCAAGAAATGCTTGCAAATATCAAGAAATGATTCATGGCTCTCAGACAAAAATGCACGGGGTAAGGATGGGCATTGTAAGCACAGTGGGTTAAACTTCTAGTTGGTATGCCTACATTCCATATTGGAGTGTTAGTTCAAGAACTGGTTACTCTGCTTCCAAGTCAGATCCAGCTAAGGTGCCTAGGAAGCAGCTGGTGATGGCTCAATTACTTGAGTCCCTTCTACCTACAAGAGAACCAGAAGGAGTCCTCAACTGCTAGCTTCTGTCTGGCCCAGACACAGCTATGGTGGGCATATGGGGGGTGAACCAGAGGCTAGTTTAGAAGATCTCTCTCTATCTCTCGCTCTGTCTCTGTCATTCTGCTTTCAAATAAATAAATACATCTTAAAACATGCATCAAGTATTTCTAAAATTTTTAACTTTCACAGTGGAATTCACATATATAGAACAATTAATTAATGGATTTTCTTTTTATACAATTTGACAATTGATAGACAACTATTTTAAATTACTACAATTATAATATTAAAGAGGGAAATTCCCCACATTATATCTCGTCTCTCATAGATGCTTATTTAAGACAACATTCAAATGACAATTGTTTTCTGAATTCATATCAGCTTCAATGAATGGATTTAGCCTACCTCATGGGTGATATCATGGGTGATAGACAAACTTTGGTCAGTTTTAGCCATTCATATTAATCCCATGGTGATAAATAAGTTGCTTGAAGGATAACTATTATTATGATTAGAATAAAGGCCAATCAGAGAATTGTGTACACAGGCATGTATAGAAAGATGGATTGTGTCGTCTGTAAGATTTTCTCCATTGAGCTCACAGTACTCAAAAGAAAATATTGAACTTCTATAAAGACATCAATGTTTACAAAGGTCACAGAAAACAAACATCAATACACTGTCCCAACTACTGAAAATTTCTGCTAACACAGATGCAGAATCAGAAAATCTTCTATATAACTAAATTCTAAAATATGGTACTATATTTAGAATATAACAAATAATAGCCATTTTAATTATGGAAAATAAATCAACTTTTAAATTTAGTTCATTTAAACATAATGTTCTAAGACATGGTTAGTTCTATTTCACTTGATGGTTCATTTGTATTATTCACATGTATCTTTATTTTTATTTATTTATTTAGATTTTATTTATTTATTTGACAGGTAGAGTTACAGACAACGAGAGGGAGAGACAGAGAGAAAGGTCTTCCCTCCGTTGGTTCACTCCCCAAATGGCCACAATGGTCGGAGCTGCGCGGAGCTGCGCCGATCCGAAGCCAGGAGCCGGGTACTTCCTCCTGGTCTCCCATGCGGGTACAGGGGCCCAAGCACTTGGACCATCCTCCACTACCATCCCAAGCCACAGTAGAGAGCTGGACTGGAAGAGGAGCAACCAGGACTAGAGCAACCGGTATGGGATGCTGGCACCAACAGGCAGAGGATTCACAGGGCTCTATGGTGCCGGCCCCGACGCATATCTTTAAATCTTACAAAATTGTGCTGAGAAACTTGTATATAGATGAATCCTATAGAAAGCTCATAACCTCACAGAAAGAGGTTACAATTAGACAAAACACTAACAAAAATTATGCCATCTGGCCAGGAACAAAACAAACAAAATCTTCCCCAACTTGTACACCTAAATTTAGATTTAGAATACAATAAATTTTACGGTAAGGAAATAAAAAAATTTTCCCTTTAATGTCGCTCATATAATAAATAATAAATATTCATGTAATTGTGCTATTGAGGATCTTAACCACAATACTAATTATGAGGTTATTAATCTTCAGGGCAACATCTGTATACTTCTACCAAGATCGGAAGGTGATGTGGTAAATTGCCATAGCTTCCTTTTAAAAAGATAAACTTTTGAGATAATGATAGCAGTTCATTAATTTTTAATTCCATGATGTCTGCCACATAATACATGCTCATAAATATTTCTTGGATAGATGAATGAAGGAAAGGAAACAAGATGAGAGGAAATGAAAGGGACATGTCGGCAATCTGAACCAATCCAGATTGAGTAACTAGTTCTGTACACTAAGCACATATTAAATGATTTAGATAAAGATTCCAGTAGTTTGTGTTTGTTTTAAATACACCCACTGAAAAGATAAACATAAAATCTTAACTACCTCCAAAGATTCCAGTGTGTCAGTTATCAAGCAAGAAGCACTATTCTTCATAGCACTATATATAGTATATTAGATGGGGCATTTTTCATATATATAAACTATATTTCCCATGAACATTATCCTCTCCCAGCACATTATGTATTTTGGATGATCAATAAATAATGAAGAATAACAATAACAACAACATCAACAAAGCCCTTGGGGACTATGAAGCTTGCACTCAGGCAAAGGTTTGAGCCAACAGATGGTTTCCTCATTGTGCCCTGAAAGCAAGCCCCATTGCCTTGCCTAGAACCGCTAACGGCAGTAAATCCCTGAGCTATTGGCCTTCCATCAAAAACAGTCTGCATCCGGTCTCAGGGAGTTCACAATGAGGGACTTTTGGCAATGATGTCTCAGTTGATCACTCCTGTAATGGGGCAATTATAGTCAGAGAGGTTGTCTGTGATGTAACCCAAGCCCTCATTTCTACACAGCTGTGCAGACCATCAACTCAAATTGGACCAAGAAGTCAATTGGGAGCC
Source organism: Oryctolagus cuniculus (assembly GCF_051225735.1). Classification (NCBI taxonomy): domain Eukaryota; kingdom Metazoa; phylum Chordata; class Mammalia; order Lagomorpha; family Leporidae; genus Oryctolagus; species Oryctolagus cuniculus. The sequence continues at coordinate 63,347,523 of NC_142868.1, read as the reverse complement.
TATTCAGAATATGGGATATTTATTGGCTGAGGATGAGGAAAGCCTATTTGTTCAGCCACAGTGGAATTTATCTTTGTCAGTTCTGGGCACAGACATTGGAGCATGTGCAAATAGCAGCACCACTCCTGCCAACCGGGCTGTTCTGGGCTCTCCTCTGACCCGACTCTCTTGAGCCCTGTCTGTCACTCCTGTCTCAGACCAGCCTGCTCCAGGGCTTCTTTTGTCCATGCTCTGACTCCATGAGCTTGAACACATCAACCCTTTAACTTTTTTGACTGTCCAAATGGACTTTTCAGGATTTTGATGTTTTATCAATATATGTGGATAAAAAAATTGCAAACAGCAGTGAGGTCAGCTAACATCAGGCAATAGATAGATAGATAGATAGACAGACAGATATTTTCTTGAGTTTCTTTGATAACCTTTGGCCACTGGGAAGAAAAATAGAATTGGAAGTGAGATTCCCTAGAGACAAGAACTGGCACAGTGGGTGGGCTGCTGGAGCAAAGTGTTGGGATGGTGTTTAATGCATCTCTGTGACACCTGCCCACAGGTCACAGACTATGGAAGGAGTCGAGGGAAAGTAGGGCAAAAATGACAACCTGGAAGAATATGGAGGCCTGATTAAACAGAGATCATGATAAGGATGAAGAGTAAGTTGGCAGGAAAGGAAATCAGAGAGATGCAGAGACATATGGTGGTGATCAGAGGGGAATCAAACATTGAATCCTGGCTATGAATGGTGAGAAGTTCTAAGTTCACCTGTCTCTCTACTTCTCTAGCCCATGTACAAGTAGTTAATATGAATTTTGAGTAATGAAATGGATGTACCAATGGGCGACCAAGAACATTTCCTTAATCTGCTTATACTGCAAGGGCTGTAAAGCCCAAGCAACAGGAAAAAACTAGTCTTCATGTATATGAAAAATAGGATCTAGTGTACCAGACTCAAGTCCAACATGAATTTTCAAAACATGTATGTCAGTTGGTCAATGAGTATGACTATTTAACTAAAACCAAATCCAGCACTGTCTTATTAGAAGTCACATGTGAAATATCCAGATGCATATGTACTCATAAAAGTTTTTTTTGTTTCTAAACAATAAATATTCAATTATTTAAAAAAGGCAATTGGATGGCAATGAAAAGAAGTTGTGTAGGGAGAGCAGTTGCCAAAAAAAGGAGTGAGTGTGATAAGGTATGTTTGGAAAAATAAACAATCAGAAAAATAAGTTTGTGTCAAGACCAGAGGGCTGTGTCCTTAGTGTTTCTGGATTTGTTCCTGGAGGTCATATTAGCACAGCTTACAACCATGAGCATGAAACGTCTTAAATTCTCTGTAGTTGGTACACAGCATTGAGTCAATGAAGATGGAATGTTCACGGAATGGGATTTCAGGGGTAATTTTAATGAATAGGTTGTCAGTGGAGAATGTGGAAATTAAATTGCAATATAGTAAGTGATGCATGATGAGAACAGCAAGTGGCGGGAATCTGTTGGGGTGCAAGGAAGAAATTGCTCAGAAATGTAGGAGCTAAGTAACCAGCTCTCAGTCATTCCCACCTTCTGATTTTGTAAGGTGGTTACAGTCAAGACAGATCTTGGGACTCATAAAAGATTAGAAGTGGAAGTTCAACCTCTGTCTCTGGAGGGGAAAATTGGGTAGGAAGCTGAGCTCAGGATGGGCTATGAATGGGAGGATAATGATGCAAAATGTGAAAAAATATATCATATATTTTAAATTTTAGAAGTAGAGAGCGAGAGAACGCTAGTAGCAAGCTGCTACCCACTAGTTCACTCTCCAAATGTCTGAACTGCCAGGGTTGGGCCAAGCTGAAAACCGAAATGGGAACTCATTCCAGGTCTGCTACACTGGTGTCAGGAATCCCATCATTTGAGCCATCACTTGCTAGCTTCTAGGGTCTGCATTAGCAGGAAGCTGGAGTCAGGAGCCAAGGTGTGAATCAAACTCAGGCATTCTGATATGGGACATGGGCACCTAAGTGGTGGTTCAGGTGCTTGGATGCATGCACACCCTGATATGTCTTGTTTTTATATTTGCTTTATACTACTTGCTTATTCTGGTTAACTTTTTTTTTTTTAAACCCCTTTGACTCCTTTTTCTCCTAATCAATCTCAATTCTACAAATACCTATTTTCTTTTTAGGACACCCAACAGAAATGAAACCTGTACTAGAAGATAATAGTGTATTCAATGGTAGTAGAAGTTAATTGGATATTATAAATACTTTCAAATAATTCATATTTCATTAATGATTCTATACTATAGTAAGAGGGAAATAGATCTCTGTTAATTATTTATACAAAGACAATAAAATCCACCAACACCACCAATAAAAACTCATATTTTGGAAAAATTTGCAAAGTTCACTGAACATTCCATTAAATAAAGTAGTCAATTCAGACGCATGTGCTGGATATTACCTCTAACCGCTTCATACTAAGTTCTTGTTATTAGAATTGGTTTTATGCAATTAAAGCCAGGCATTTTTTACAAGTAATTAATATATACAGTCAAGAAAAGCACATTATGATGCATTAAGTTTAGATACAACATCTTGATATTTTTCATCCTCTTCCTATGGAAGGTGAAAACTAAAATGATAATGAATGGAAAATCCTAGAATCATCTTGTAAATCTAAAAGATCCTAGACATCAAATTTACTCCCTTATGTTTACTGATAAGAAACTTTGGAACTAGAATTTATTGAGGGTTATGCATGTAGCTAGTCAAATGCCTAAGACTTTAACTGGTTTCTCTGCGATCTGCAGCACAGGGTGTGCCTCCCTCCCGCCATGCCCCCCATCTTACTGGAAAATAAATGGGAGTACAACTGACTTATTGTCAACCAAATATCTTAAGGAGAGAACACAATGCATTTGATAAGGCAAAGTGCACTAATAAAAGTGCATTTTTATTCTAGGAAGCCATCAGTTACTCTTCAAATTCATACACCATCCAGAATGCAAAGGAAAGAGGCATTGATCTGCAGTCTGCAACTTTCCTAAGTTTTAAACATTCAATAAGGCACTGATAGTGTGAAAACATTATTTAGTTAAGCCAGGGAGTCAATTTCAATCTTAATTTCTTAAAAAACAAATGTTCGCTAAACTGGTGGAATCAATCCTACCTTACATAAAATCACAACAGGGAGGAAAATAAGCTGACTTATCTCGAGTGCAATAATAAACACAATCATCAATACTGTTTCTAACTTGCATTGTAATTTGAGGGCTAATCTATCCATAACTTATCGAAATGTTCTAACACCCACCCAGAGATAGTGGGGCACCATCACAGAGCCTCGCAGATGTTAATAATTCCTTTAATTACTGAAAAGACATGGGCTCTGTTGCTAACACTGTACCAGGATGCAAGCTGAAGAATAGATCTGTGATTAAATTACTCTCTTAAAATAAATGTGGATTGTGCTAACTTTTCTCTCTTTATGTGATGGCTTAATTATGTTGTTCAGTCACAAACATGCATCCCAGAAGAAATTATGCACCACGTGCTAAAATGTGCATTCTAGTTGGAAATGTGATGGTTCTGCCCACATAAGGAGAAAGCAAAGTCTTCTTTGTAAGCATTTCCATTATTCCTTTAGAAGTACACCTTCCCCAAATTTGCAAAAGTGCTGCATTGTTCCAAATAACTGATTATGTACATTTAATATAATCCCACTATTAATCTAATGTTGGTGTATTCTTAAAAGGAGAGCAAAGGAAAGAAATCTTGAGAACAGAAGACCAGTATCTACATTTCTACAAATCCCTGAAGCTGTTCTAACTGGGCTTATTCATCTTCAGATTGAATAATGTGTTAATGGCACAGTAAGATTAATGTTGCTAGATAAACTCACCTGTTTGATATTTGTTTGCATTGTTTAAAAGTGACAGACACATAATTACAGATGTAGATAAAAATATAAAATGATCCAACTTCAAACGTGGGGAAGTTTAGGCATTAAGGGCAACTTCTACACCCAGCTCCTTGAGAAGTTCCTCCAATGTTTTCTCCAAAGCAAAGCCAGAATTGTATTACTCCTTATTACCTCTACACCTCCACCCAAACTGAAATCCTTACCACCTTTCACCCAGATTATTTATCATCAGAGCCTGCTGCTTTGAATTCTGCCTCTCAAAAGCCATTCTCCCACATAGCATTGGGAGTGGTGGCTCACTCATCTCAGCTTGCTAAATTTTCAGATTTTTCAAGCCAGTTGTTAAACACAGCAATTATTAGAAAAATAAATTATATGTACTTACAACTAAGCTATATTAAAAATGAACATAATTACTCAAAACTCACCACTTCTTTAGTGTAGCAACATATTTTACTATTATCTAAACTTTAGAGATTATTTATATCTCCTTTCTCTGCATGGTATAAATAATATATAATGGCAGGCTACTGCAAATCTCTTTCCAACTCCATTTTCGGTGGTATCACATTAATAGCTTAAAATTGGCCTTGGTGGGAATATTTATGCCATGGAAATTAGCAAATGCTACAAATCAGGACTTGATCTACTGTTTTGTTGATCTTCCTGATTTAGCATAAGTAATGGGGCAAATATTAATAATGTAGCTTATACTTAAGGTGTGGTTAAGTGTATGGCCATTATATTTAAAGTAATAACAAAAACTGACGAAAGTCTTCCACAATCAGAAAAGCATTGTCTATCTCAACAAAGAATTTGCTCACATAACTGATGAAAGTGATTTTCCAACATGCACTTTTGTTGTTTCAGCTTCAAATTATCCATTATTGTCAATACAAATATCAAATGGCATTCATGTCAGAATGAGCTGTTTTTGAGCATTTATTGTATCTTGGAGTGTTTTAGGACATAAAAACATCTCATGAATGACTTTATTAAGTTAACTTGAAATTGTCTCAACTCTTCCTCCCTTTATTATGTTAACTTGAAATTGTCTCAACTCTTCCTCCTTTCCTTGCTTCCTTTTTTAGTCCAATGGTATAAATTCTTGGAACTCAGAAATCAGGATCAATCCTATTCCTACAAATGCCTGAGTCACTTATCGCACCTGGATGTCCACTTCAAATCCTTTCCCAGCTAGTATTCCTGCTTTTCTTGCAGAAAATCTCTAGTATGTCCCCACTAATTATCTTAGAGCATTTTTAGAAGCTCATTTAATATATATACTATGAAAACTGAATATGAAATGGAAAATATTAGCAATATTTTTGGTACAACTGGAACTAGAAAACTTTGGGTGATGTTTGTATGTTCAATTATGATGTCTGTATATTTTCTTTCACACTTAAAAACTGCAAATACAAGTTGTCTGTTGTGCAGGAGAATATCATTTAATTGCAAATGCAGTTAGTCTACTAAATACGAAGTGCTTCATATACCATGCAAAATTATCTGCTACAGCATTAACAAAAACTAGTAAGTTAACTAGCTAAACAGATTAAGTACAGACTTTCAAGTTTATGGAGAAGTGAATATGCCTTAATTTTAATAGTATAGAATATTCTTTTATTTAAATTTTATGACTCCTCATCCAGTTTCATTTAAAATGTCAAAATTGTAATGGTAGTGACATTCATTTTATAATAGTGTTTGAAACACATGCAGTAAAAGGGGTTGTAATAATAATACGACAAATTACATGCTTATTTTTCCAGATCATACCTAATAGACTGTAATATCATTTTCAGTCACAGTTCACCAGAGTTAAATTTAAAGCATAATATTAAAGTCAAGTTCCTTCACATCTAATTAGACATTAGAAACAAATGTGGCCAGGTCTGCATTCTGTTAAATATATGCAAATAATCCCTCTGAGGCAATGGAACAATTTAACAACATTAAAGGTAAAAGTAACCCACTGTAAAGGTATACAATAAATTATTGTAGATTTACCTACAGTATTGTGCAACATGACATCTCAGTTGCTGTAGGACACATTGCAGCATAAATTGTACCTAGCTTGTCTCACACTGCAAAATATTCAGGACAAACATAGAATATTTTATGCTTAGAAGCCTAACTTCTGGAAGTTATGCCAGCGAGTGAGGTGGTTCAACAAAGCACCTATCATTGGAGTATGGATAGCACCATTGCAAATCTTGGCAGAGTCATTTATTTTCAGGAGCAGTAGGGAAACATTAAAAAGAATGCATTTTGTTCGTTCTTTGGAAATTCACATAAATAAGTCTTACTGTAGACTGTATTTAGAAATGAGGGCTGTCCTGTCTTTCTTTGTCTAAACCTATCGTCACTAATGGCTGCGCTGTATTCATCCTCAGAAATGGATGGGAGAAGACAGTTCCCTGAGGCTCCATCTAGGTAGATCACGCTTAGGTTTTCCTCTACTTCTGCTTTTTATCATTTTGCTAAAAAATGAGAGTGGGAAGGAAAGGTGATTTTATGATATGCACTAGCCTGCCATGCTATTTGGTATGCTGACTGGAGTTTTCCAGTCAAAGCCTTGTGATTGGCTCTCAATGGACCAATAATATTCTGGCCCTGTCCTTAAGTGTCCCCTTGCTTCATTTAGAAAAGGAAAGTAACAGGGGCCAGACAAACAGTATTGCCAGAAAATGTTTGCATGGAATATTCCTGTAGCTATCCAAACACAGAGAAAATTGTTTTCTTAACCACCATCTTTGTAGATATGACAATCATTGTTACGAGTAATTGATATATACATGTGAGTGTTTAGAAATGAAAAAAATGCCTGCCTCCACCTGACAGAGAGAGAATTCTGGCCTTCATTTATGAATTATAAATATTATCATTTAAATATAAAGAGCTTAAATTGTGGCCATCCATTCTCCTGGTGCCAAGTCTTGAAACATGTTGTCAGCATTTTCACCATTCTCCAAATTGGGCTTTGCTAGAGAAACTTATTTATAGACAAACTGCCATACAATGGGATCAATATAGAGATTTGGCTATTCCAAGTTACCATAATATCTTTATAGTTGAGAGCCAAGAAATTGTATTCCTTGATTTTTTTTTTTAATTTATTTGACAGGTAGGGTTATAGACAGTGAGAGAAAGAGACAGAGAGAAAGGTCTTCCTTCCATTGGTTCACTCCCCAAACGGCTCTACGGCCAGCGCTGTGCCCATCTGAAGCCAGGAGCCAGGTGCTTCTTCCTGGTCTCCCTTGCAGGTGCAGGGGCCCGAGCACTTGGGCCATCCTCCACTGCCTTCCCGGGCCACAGCAGAGAGCTAGACTGGAAGAGGAGCAACCAGGACTAGAACTGGCACCCATATGGGATGCTGGCACCGGAGGCGGAGGATTAACCAAGTGAGCCACGGCGCCGGCCCCCCTTGATGTTTTTTTCTAGCAATACTCAACTTTTAGGGAAGATCCTGCCCACAGAGTATCCCAGAGGCTTCATTTCTGCTGTGCTTGGTATAATGCCAGACTCAAGACTAAGCACAATACTGAGAGCAGGAGGATGGTGTCTTAGCTCTGCAGATTAGTAGAGGGAAATTTGGCATGTTATAGAGGCAAAGGGCCCACCACACCTACAATTAAAGAGAGAGATTTTACCACTGAAATTGAGAATAATTCCAACAGTAATCTGTACTAGCTTAAGTGGCACCTTTATTATCTTTCAATCTCTCTGTGAGAAAAAAAATGGAAGCTAAATTTGTATTTTTCTCACTGAATTCACTGAAGGAATCATATAAAATTAAAACTAAGCCTTATTGCTGCTATTCCGTGACCTATCCATGGGAAATTTCATGCTTAACACTAATTTGAGCAAAGATTCCTTCATAAGGTGAAACAAAGCATTTCATATCACTACTACTTCCATTAGGTCTTGATTTTTGTTTTAGAACAACCAATGTAACCAATGAATTCATTTCAGGATTTATATTTCTCTTGGAAAATTACTGCCGGATAGATGTAGGAAATAAAAGTGCTATGGATATGATTTAAAGAGAGAGCTATCCTTGCAAAATATTGAGTTCTGCATATCTAAGCACTTTCAACTTGCTAGCATTTTTTGGCACATCATCATTTCTCCAAAAGAACAAGGATACTAATATTAACATTTGCTCTAACACCTGATGAGCTGGACATGTGGGGAGCCTTAGAACCTATTTACGATTCCAAGATAATATATGGAAGCCTGTGCATAAAAGAAACAGTGAAAAGGGGAAGACTGTTTCCTAGTGAGGGTGATGAGCAATGCAGAAAAGAGTCTGAAGAAAAGAGTTTTAATAATTGCCCAAACTGCACCTGTACAATTCATTCTGTGAAATAGACCAGAACAAACATGCAATATTTTCCCAAGGAAATGCAGTATTTTTCTAAGATGTTGCTAAGAAGCAGGATACAATTATGGACAATAGAGTATTGCTTAAATTGAATACAACGGTCCACACACTAAAACGTAGCTGTTTTGCACCAAGTATTGCAGAAGGATGTGGACACCCTCGCTCCCACCACAGAGAGAAAGTCTGACCTGGACCGGGTCCCATCCTAACTCAAGGTCTCAAGTCTATTTTAAAAGCAGGGAGGGGTGGAGGTGAGCGTTGTGGTGTAGTAGGTTAAGCTGCTGCTTGGGACATGGGCATGCCATATCAGAGTTCCTGGGATTGAGTCCTGAGTCTCTGTTTCCCATCCAGCACCCTGTGCACTCTGGTAAAGACAGCAGATGATGGCTCAAGTCCTTGGTCCCTGCTGTTAGGCCATCACGAAACACACCAAACACTGGAGTAAAGGAAAGGGTTTATTGGGGAAAATCCAGCAGACCGGAGGGAAGGGGTGAAGAGGGAAAATGGGAGAGGAGAGTATAAGAGAGAGAGAGAGAAAGAGAGAGAGAGGAGAGGAGCTAGCCAGGAGAGAAGAGAGAGCAGAAGAAGAGGGACGAGAGGAGGAGAGGAGCCAAGAACCACATGTTCAGGAACAGGCCCTTTTAAAACTTTGCCGGAGGGCCGGCGCAGGGGCTCACTTGGCTAATCCTCCTCCTGCGACATCAGCACCCGCAGTTCTAGTCCCGGTTGGGGCGCTGGATTCTGTCCCGGTTGCTCCTCTTCCAATCCAGCTCTCTGCTGTGGCCTGGGAGTGCAGTGGAAGATGGCCCAGGTCCTTGGGCCCTGCACCCGCATGGGAGACCAGAAGCAGCTGGCTACTGGCTTCAGATCAGCGCAGTGCGCCGGCCATAGTGGCCATTTAGGGGGGGTGAACCAATGGAAGGAAGACCTTTCTCTCTCTCTCTCTCTCTCTCTCTCACTGTCTAATTCTGCCTGTCAAAAAAAAAAAAAAAAAAAAAAAAAAAACCACACACACAAAAAAAACCAAAAAACCAAAACAAAACAAAACAAATCAAAACAAAAACACAAAACTTTGCCGAATGTTGGGCAGGGAAGCAGGAGCAGTGAATCCTATTAGGATGGGGGTGGGGCTGACACAGGTGGTTGGGCCCTGTGGCCACCTGGCTTCCAGCAAAGGCCCCAGGGGCTAGAGCCCAGGATGGTGTCAGGGTATAGATCCTGCCACAGATAAAATTGCCATTTTCCTAACACCTGCCACCCACATGGCAAACCCAGACTGAGTTCTGGATTCCTGGCTTCTTCCTGGCCTAGCCCTGCTGCTGCAGAAATTTGGGAAGTGAACCACAGGATGGAAGATTTCCCTCTGTCTCTTTGCCTTTCAAATATATAAAAATAAATAAATAGAACTTGAAAGGAGGGGAAGGGTCTCCATAAGGATCTCTATAAAGTCTTTTTTTGTTTCAATATTTGATACTCTTTTAGTTATGGGATCAAAAATTCAAGCAACTCAGGATGTAAATCAGTCAGGCTTTTCAAAAACCAGAGGAGTCAGGGTCGCCATAGTACGACGTGCTCTTTAGGGAACAAAATTTGAAGAGAATGGAAAAAGAGATTTCTAATGGCTTAGAATTAACAATAGATCAAATGCTAGAACAAAGAGCTGTGATTGGGTATCCACAGAGCCCCTTTCCCCTTCAACATTACCTTTTTATTTTCACCTCTGGATTGCAAATAGGAATCAGCAAGAGCGGAGGACAGATACATTCCACTGTGATTCCCAAGCCAGATTTTTAAGTTAGAGTCGCAGCATTTTTCTCTGCAAAACCTTCTTCGGAGCTGATAACATGTGGAACAATGGATTGATTTTAAGTCACAGTTCTTTGTTTTGCAAGGCCCTCCCTCTGGCAGAGCAGCCAGGGAGCCTGGAGGAGGGGTGGGGGAAGGGATGACAAAGAGAGCTCACACCTTTCATAATGGCTTGTGAACAATCAAGAGCTGATGGTATTAGTGAAAGGTTATTATTTGAATTAATCATACAAGTTTAAAACAACTTGGCATTTCAAAATGTTTCTAGGTAGGCGTAGTTTCCAAACTGCTACTGCCACCGAGTGTAATACTTGGCATGTTGGGAGGGGCGTGAGTCCGCTCCGGGGGAGGGGGAGAGAGGGGGTGGGCGAATTGGGCGAATGTCTGGAAGGCTGCCACCACCATCCTTTAAGGGATTGTTTTAAGGGCTACTTAAAATTTTTTTAATTGTAATCGCCATATGAATGTGTAACAGACAAGCTAAACTGTATATAAAGTGTATATTGGATTAGCTTTTTATTTTTTTAATCGACACATAATAATATTTGCACGTGTTTATAGGGTACAATGTGGTGATTGCATTCATGTATACACTGTGTTAACAGGGCCCTCAACAGATCTGGGTGGCTTCATAAGGATTGAAAGGAGAGAGGAAGAAAGAAGGAAGAGAGAGAAGAGAAAACAGGAAGAGAGGCAGATTTAAGATCTGGCTGTGGCTCTGTGTTGATGGGTGATGGGAGAAGAAAGCACCTCCTTCTCTCTGTTTCGGTTCTTCCAATTTTTTGCATGGAAGTATTGGGTGAAACAAATGAGATCACACATGTAATGCTAAAGGAGCATTTCAATGCCATTAAAAATTCAAGAACGATCACCAGAGTAACTGGCCTGAGTGAAATAAATGTGCTCTATCTGCTTCGTGTGTGAGTAATGGTCCAACCCAGAAAATGTTAACTAAGGATGTCCTGGGAACCAGGCATGGATCTAACTTATATATGAGCCAAGGCCTGCGGAACAGGAAGATAAATAAGGTGGTCTTGACATGGAGGGCCTTACCTTCTACTGGAGGAGACTAACACAGTAACAGCCCATTCTGATAATTTCTGGAAACTGATAGGATGCAAAGACACTGGAGAGCTCTAGACTAGGCCCACAGGCTTATGTTTGAGAAGAGCAATTCAGGCCGTCTGCAGAAAGCTATGGTTTTGTTGACAGATTAAATAGCAGGTGCACAGGATCCAAGAGAGTAAGAGGGTATGTTGCAGGCCTCCCTTCCAGTAAAGGGAAGATATAGCTCCTATTAGGAATCAAAGCCAGAGGAGTAAATAGCACCAATTTATGCACATCTTACAAAGGAGTTGGGACTCCTTTCTGTAAGGACTAGAGCACACAGAAGCACACCACTAACAAAGCCACATGTCGTATCACATAGGAAGATGTTGAAGGAATATTGCAGAGTAATAAGAAGGAATGAGATTTTCAGCATGAAGAGAGAGAAGTGTTTTTGTCTCTTCTGGAGGATCAAGACATGTTACACCTCCTGCCCTATTCAAGCCGTACTAAGGGATCACCGGGTCTGCAACACCCACCAGACTTTTCTGTGTTCTACAATTCATTCCCTTTCGCATTCCACAATGGTGAAGTTTTGACATTGGTAGTTATACATAGGCAGTCTGGTTCGTATATTAAAAATCAGCATGTTTGACATTAAATGCTAAATAAGACACAGAATTGGTATCCAAGGTGTCAGTGGTGAAACACTACAACTAGAAATGCATGTGAGTATGTGTTTTTGTGTTTTGGTTCCTAAAGGACAAATCTAGAGAAAAGTACAATAATATTTTGGATGCAATTCATTAGGCAGGGATATTAATGACAAGGGAGATAGTTATTTTTTGGTTCATGTATATAATCACAAACTTTTGAGGTAGAAGGATAATTGCCTTAATAAGATTTCTGTACAATAATCCTTGATTATACTGTCTTTAGTAAAGGTACACTAATGGCACTAGTCGTCCAGTTATTGTCTGATAATGACAAACAAACAAAAAGGGAAATGATAGTTTAAAGGTACTATATTTTAGAGTCTGTGGAGGCATCTATTACTGTGAAGTAATTTATAATTTTTTTAAAAATCTATTTATTTGACAGAGTTAGACAGTAAGAAACAAAGGTCTTCCTTCCATTGGTTCACCCCCCAGATGGCTTCTATGGCCGGCGCTGTGCCTGGCTCCAAAGCCAGGAGCCAGGTGCTTCTCCTGGTCTCCAATGGGGTGCAGGCCCAAGCACTTGGGCCATCCTCCACTGCACTCCCGGGCCACAGCAGAGAGCTGGACTGGAAGAGGAGCAACCGGAACTGGAACCCAGCACCCATGTGGGATGCTGGCGCCACAGGTGGAAGATTAACCAAGTGAGCCACGGCTCCGGCCCCAGTAATTTATAATTTTAAGAACATTTTAGTGTGAAATAACTCAAAGAGAACAACATTAAAATATGTATATAAAATCTTCCAGTTGTTTTCCATGGGACTGGAAGGGAATGAATTTATCAGAAGTTTCAAAACGACTATACATTTCCGGAGCATCATATATTTAAGGACAAATCACTATTGGAATTTTACTAGCTATGTGTGTGTGTGTGTGCTTTCATACAAAGTATCTTTAAAAAGAAAAACATAATGATTGGAGTATCAGTATAATAGGAAGAAATACATTATTTGACCAGCAATGCAAAACATGTCGGCCAGTGTGCCGAAGAGCTGAAAAAAATCCAAACTGTTGAAAATGTCAAATGTTTATGATGTCAACTTGGGAGGTAACTTTATAAATGACTTTGAAGCTTAACAAACATCTGATGACTCTGTGCCAAGTTGGAATGAGAGGCAATACCTAGATGTCTCTTTCTCAGATTCTATTGAATTGGTTTCTCTGCCCTTGTAATACTTATCAGTCAATCACTTATTGTACATCAGGATTCTCACTAAACTAGAATAAAAAAACTTGGGCCAATTGAAGAGGCAGAAAAACCACTTAAAAAGACTTGCCTAATTATTGATAATCATTAATAATGTGGGGGTTACACATTACCCACACCAGTTTCAATTTAAAGCTGATGGATAGCTTGCTTTTTATTGGATTCATAAATGCACATGTAACACAGTAAGATAAAGACCAATATTTCTTTGCCTAGTAGATAAAATAACTTTTTAATTTGTATAGTTCATAACCTCTTGCCTGCCCAGGCATAATGATATTCCAGACAAGAAAAATGATCAGAATATTAGAATGTCAAAAGGCTTAACCTGTCATCATGTCATGAAAATTAAAATGTCTTCACTTAAAATCATGCCTGTTACATGATTCTTTCTAGAGCTTTCCTCACTAATATCATTCAGGTAAGCCTGATCGTGTTTATTTTGCCATGAATACCATTTGCAGGAGGTTTGAAACATTGACTTAGAATGGATACATGCGCTGCCAGATGTCTCTTTGAAAGAAAGATCTGCAGGGATGATCTTTTGTACATTTAATCACCAGTTTTGTTTTGCTTAAAAAACCAATAGTAATAGCCCAAGTCCCTGTGGTCTGTGTGATTATGTGGATCACCTGCAGCGGCTGGTGAGGAGCAGCCATCCACCTTCTGTTTCCCTAACTGAATCTGACTGGGTCTGCATGCATTAGGGTGCTGTAGCATGTTGAATGATCATTTAAGCAGCATTAGCAGAATGGTTCTTTCACACAGCCAGAGACATGTTTTCTTGGCATTTCTCCCCATTTTGTTGTTGATCTTGTCTGCTACTGTGTTGTATAATATAAGGGATAGAATTAAGTATCTGGTTTAAAAAATTAAAAGGAGAAGCAATCGTATCTATCTGTTATGGTGTCAGACAGTTAACTACAAGTAACTCTGTTGAAATCTATAGGCTATGGTATGGATTATTCACCCTGTGTCTGGTCTTCATATTTGGGACACAGAGGTCTATTAAAATTATCATATAAACTTTGAAAGGCATAATAAGAAACTCTATGAGAACAGATTAATTTTTTTACCCTTATTCAGGGCTTATTGTTTTGTGATATGTTATTTGACACGGGAAAGAAAAGTCCTTCATTTTACTATCATAAAATATTAGTGCAATATTTGTATAATGCAATGGCATATATTAAAACCCTGCTAAGACAAATGACCATTATTATAACCATCTACTTCTGAGCTGCAGAGCTGATACAAACTTTCTGTATCTGTGAGGTCATCCTTGCAAATCTTCAACAACAAATCTTTCTGAGTTTTTGCTTTGTGGTAGGCACAAGATTCACACTGGATGTGCATGGTTAATTGTTGCTGATTTCACTATGTATACAGATCATGAAAAAGTATAACATTTTGGAATAAAATTGAGAAAATCCAGGTTGAAAATCACAACTCAAGAAATTAACCTCATTTTAACCTTCAACAACACATTTTAGTATCCAGTATTTACTTGAAATTAGATTATGAGACACATGGACCACTGTACTATTGGCCACCAGAAAAACAGAATTACAAGCAATCACAATAGAGTTAAAATTTTTAAAATTTATTTGAGAGGCAGTGAAAGAGGAGGAGGAGGAGGAGGAGGACAAGGAGGAGGAGGAGGAGGGGAGAGAGAGAGAGAGAGAAAGAGAGAGAAAGAGAGAGAATTAACTTCCATTTGCTGTTTCACTCCCCAAATGTCCATGAGCCAGAAACTCAGTTCAGGTCTCACATGTGGGTGGTGGGCACCCAATTATTTAAGCCACCCTGTACTGCCTCCCAGGGTGCACATTAGCAGGAAGCCAGACTCAGGAGAGAAGCCAGGACTTGAACCCTGACGTGACAACATGAGATTTGAGCATCTCAAGTGGTGTCTTAACTACAGCACCAAACATCCACCTCAGGGGCTTTTTATGTTAACCTTTGACATTTACCCACAGGAATTTTTCATTTATCTATCCTTTATCTCAACATAATTATCAATCCATGCTTTAAAAAACATATGGGGCGCTGGCACTATGGCATAGTAGGTAAAGCTGCCATCTGCAGTGCTAGCATCCCATATGGGTGCCGGTTCGAGTCCCATCTGCTCCACTTCTAATTCAGCTCTCTGCTATGGCCTGGGAAAGCAGTAGAAGGTGGCCCAAGTCCTTGGGCCCCTGCAACCATGTGGGAGACATGGAGGAAGCTCCTGTCTTCAGATCAGCACAGCTCTAGCCATTGCAGCCAATTGGGAGTAACCTTCGGATGGAAGACCTCTCTCTCTCTCTCTCTTTCTCTCTCTCTCACTCTCTCTGCCCCTCCTTCTCTCTCTGTGTAACTCTGACTTTCAAATACATAAATAATCCTTTTTTTAAAAAAATGGGTATCTCAAAAGAGTTACTCTCTACATGTGGCAATCACTGTGAAAATTAATAGAGCTTGCATTTAGAATTTTTCACTATTAAAGAAGTCATTATAAACTAAAGATTTCCTAAGTGGAGAATCAGGAAAGAGTTCATTTACCCAGTGAAAATGTTATCTGGGCACTGACTGTTTCAGTCATGGCCAGATCATTGTGGGACTGATTCACATTTTTTGTGTGTGTTTGTGTGAAATTGGTAGTAATAGAATAGACCACAAGAACTTCTTACTGAGATCTGTTGGGACTTTTTTCTCGCCTAATAATAGAATAATAGTAGTAATTCTGGTAGACATTTCATAATATATGTCATTCTTTTGTTCGGTATATTATTGTAGTAAGTATGATGAAATCTCAATAATGCCACTACTGCCTAATTACAATTACTGTCAGTCAAATGTACAAACTCCTTTTATTCTACAAAAGTTTTTTAAAAAAATTTTATCTATTATTTATGAATATATAATTCGAGAAAGAAGTTGTTTTGTTGTCATTTCTGCCATTATCATTAGTCTGAATACAGCACTGAGCTAATGAAATAATTTTTTAGATTAATAAGAGTTAAAAATTGTAGTGACTTCTCTCTTTTTATTACATAAAAATGCAAATTTCTAGATTCTGTCTTAAGAGTTTTGCAGTAATCTTAAAGAACAGATATATTAAAGTGCTAACATCATTGTAATTGATAATATTTGTAAGGTTAAATTAGAGGTAAGTTAACTTGATAAATATATATTATTTCATCTGTTCCATGTGATATATGGCTTAGAATATGGTTTTCATGTATGTATCATGAATGAATATGTATATACTATTTATTCCATGTGCCATACAATTAAGGTTATGACTCATATTCTAAATCACTTTACAACTCAAGAATAGAGAACATATTCATGAATTTTTCTCCTCTACTCTACCAACTCCTTACATGAGTAAAACTAGAATTTTGTTTTTATTGAAATTTTCCCTTCAGTAAAATCACTGAGTCAGGCATTCTATTTTCAGTCATAGCTTCCTCGACTTTATAATTTAATCATTAAAGTACTTCCATCATAACCATTCTGTAATTTTTCTAAGATGCCAGTCTACAGATACCTCTTTGTTCTCCGCATTGTTTGCCCTCCTGATTGGTTCTCCTGTGTATCCATTGAATATTTCAAGGCCCATTCACTGAGTCCTTTGCTGATGATCTAAATTTAATCATTTTATCCTAAACTTGATAAATATATATAACATTTGCTCCATGGCTGCCTCCAGATAGCTGACTTCACCAGAAAAAAAACATCAAAATAAATGCATCATTAATAATAACTTATTGGGGCTGGCACTGTGGCAGGTAAAGCCATGGCCTACCGTGCCAGCGCTCAATGTGGGTGCCAGTTTGAGTCCTGGCTGCTCGATTTCTGATCTGGCTCTCTGTTATAGCCTGGGAAAGGAGTAGAAGATGGCCCAAGTCCTTGGGCCCCTGCACCCACAAGGAAGACCTAGAAGAATCTCCAGGCTGCTAGCTTTGGATCAGCCCAGCTCCAGCCATTGTGGCCATTTAAGGAGTGAATCAACTGATGGAAGACTTCTCTCTCTCTGCCTCTGCCTCTCTGAAACTCAGCCTTTCAAATAAATAAATAAATCTTTAAAAAATAATAACTTATTTGGGATACTCAATGGTAAGAGTCTTTTGAGGTTTTCCCGACTTCATGTTAGTATCAGTCCAGGTGAGTTAATTATCAGAAAATGGGAGGGAAAAATAGCCCAGAAAAGGAAACAATATGTGCAAAATCTAGGAAACAAAAAACCCATGAACAGCTGGAAGACAAAAGGCTAGTCTTCTTGCATGTGGAAAACAAGAGAGAAACAATTCTGAGTTTGGAGTGGGACTGTTTCATGGGCCATATTTTTTTTTAATTAATTAATTTCCTAAGAAATACAAATTTCATAAGTACAACTTAACGAATATAGTTATTCTTCCCACCATACCCCTCCTCCAACCCACACTCCCATCCCTCGTCCTCCTCCCTGTCCCCTTCCAGGTCCCATTCTCCATTGATTCATTTTCAATTAACTTTGTACACAGAAAACCAACTCTATACTATAAAAATTTCAACAGTTTGCACACACACACACACAAACTGTTTGAGAACTAGTTTTACAGTTAACTCTCATAATACAACTCATTGAGGACAGAGGTCTTGCATGGGGAACAAGTGCTCAGTGACTCCTGTTGTTAATTTAAAAATTAACACTCTTATGTATGACGTCAGTGACCACCCAAAAGTTTCAGATTTGGGAATGTTCTGGATTTCAGATTAGGACTGCATAATTTTAACATCTCTTAAAAAATCATGCCATTTGTCTGCTTAACTCACACAAAGGTAATTTTAAAAGATCATGGAAATGCATATTATGCATAGATTCAATTTTTTTTGCATCAAAAGGACTCTAATCTTTTAATTCTATTTTTCCTCCAGATTGCTGAAGTAGCCTCATATTTTAGAGCCTTTTGACTCTCCTAAAGCTCTGGTTACTTTTACTTTACCTTCTTTCCTCACCATTCTCAGCAGATACAATGGCCATCAAACTCTTGGAGAAAACAGAAACCACCGGATGGTACTCACTGAGCTTTCCAGGGTCAAAAAGCACTTGGATCCAATTTTCCCTACGTTTCTACAATAGTCATTGAGATGTATGTCAGCTGCACTCTGATTCCACTGAACCTCAGTTTTTCAGGAAACCTTTATTTATTGTTTGCTCCAGATCCTCTATCTTCATCCTTTTTTATAAAGGGATCTTCCCATCAACATAAAACAACGCTCATTTCTCCTTGAACCATTTTCCTCCAACCCTATCACCCTATCTTTCTGAAAATGGTTTACATCTATCAGTTCTATTTTCTCACTGACCACTTGCTACTTACTCTACTCCAGTCTCACTTCTACTATCATCACTATATTCTACTGACTGTAACAAAATGATTTTTAAAATGTTTCTATGATTAAAGTAAATTATCACTTCCCAATCTTCATTTTATTTAGACTGCCAGCATTTCAACATTGTTCTCTCCTCTCTCTCTCTCTCTTCCTCTGTCTCTTATTTGAATTCCTTTTTCATATGGAATTCTGGTTTCTTCATCTTTGCTACCTGCATTCACTTATACATTTTTCTTTTTTTTTAAAGAATTATTTTATTTATTTGAAAGTCAGAGTTACACAGGGAGAGAAGGATTGGCAGAGAGACAAGTCTTCCATGCGCTGATTCACTCCCAAATTGCCGCAATGGCCAGAGCTGAGCCAATCCGAAGCCAGGAGCCAGGAGCTTCCTCCAAGTCTCCCACGTGGGTGCAGGGGCCCAAGGACTTGGGCCATCCTCCACTGCCTTCCCAGGCCACAGCAGAGAGCTGGATTGGAAGAGGAGCAGCTGGGTCTCGAACTAGCACCAATATGGGATGCCGGTGCTTTAGTCCAGGGCTTTGCTGCGCCACAGTGCAGGCCCCAACTTGTGCATTTTTCAATTTATCCTCCACCAGGCAGAGGAACACATATTTTCTAAACAAAGTTAAGTCTTCATTGACTCTCCATTTTTCTTAGCAGAGAAGCATATTTTTAGTATGTTCCACTAGAGAATAAGTGAACTGGCTCCTAACATTTATTCCAACGTCAGAATCCTTTTCCTCTTGCCTTCCACATGGCTTTTTGATTTTTAATTGTTCATTGTTTCCTGGTCTCCACACTTATTTTTTTTAATCTGAATTATTTCCTTCTCTTATCTTACCCTAATTAACTCCTACAAAGTTTAGGTGTAATATTTTCATTTGAGGGATATGCTTTATGGAGCTTGGATTAAGCCACTGCTTGGCGCATCAGCATCCCACATCAAGGTGCTTGTTCCCGTATCAGTTTTACCACTTCTGGGCCACCTTCCTGCTAATGCATCCTGGGAAGCAGCAGATGATGGCCCAATTACTTGGGTCTGTGCCACCCATGTAGGAGACCTGGATGAAGTTCCTGGCTCCTGACTCTGGCCTGGCCCAGCCCCGGTTGTTGCTGGCATTTGAGGAGTGGATCAATGGATGGAAGATTGATAGTCTCTCTCTCTCTCTCTCTCTTTCTCTTTTACTCTGCATTCCAAGAAATGAAAATAAAGAAATAAATGGATCATTTTAAAAGAACATACTGTCATTTGAAATGACCTCACTACTCCTTAATATAAAAACTCAGTCAGATATCCATAATTACTCCATGGCATACATTACACCATTATTAATGTACTTCATAACACCTTATAATTTACAAAAAAGCAAATTCTGTGAACAAAATTGGAAATGTTTTATTTGCTATGGTGACTCCAGTGTCTAGATATGAAATAAACTATGGAAATGGGCATTTGTAGATGACCAAGTGAATAGATGAACTGAAACGGGCAGACTGATATTGATTGCCGGATACTGATAAGAGTTCTGTACAATTTCATGTATGGGCCCAAACTTTAAATATTACTAAGCACTTTTGCCTTAATTTGATAATAAATTCTTAATCATATCTGTCATTTAGTTCTAGACTTGGCCCTTGAGGTTATGAGAACATTTTTAGTGTTGCTAACTTCCCCATACTTAGCCCTGGGTTTATGTAATAGGATATGCTCAATAAATGTTTGTTGAATAAATGGCAATAGGTAGAACAGAAGGCAGTTGCACAGATAAATAATCACAATAACTCAGTGTACAGTGGTTTAATTTGTAGACGAGGGAGTAAGATTAGATAGTGAAAAGTTACTGCTCTTTTAACACAGTGAAAGTGAGTAACTGGCGGTGGCTTAATATCTTAAAGTTCATTAACTGTTTCATATTAATAATGTTGACCTAAGATTGCTATTCTCCAATAATGCTGAAACAAAAACAAGTAATTTTAAACCAAAAGTGTGTTTTTGATAAGGATAGAGGTAGAATAAATTCTTGACATAAGGGACGGTTAGGCACTCATGTGGGTAGTGTTGGGGTTGTAGGATCTCTCTCTCTGAAGATTGTTAAGAATTGATGACAGTTTAGGTATAGTTCTGCCTGGAGCCATAGGAACTAATTGGATGACCCCTCTACTTATCAGTTTCTACTGTGAAGAGTGCTACAGGAAATCTCCCTGGAGATGGCCCATAGCAACCAGGACAGAATAGTCATACATCCAGGAACTTCAATAATCAACTGTCACAAAATGCATCCCAGAGAAGAGCTTGCTAGTTAGCACTTATATTTGAAGATTCTCTAAATGTTTACATTTTCCATAATCTAATCATCTTTTATAGCATATATTAAGCTGCTAGAATTATAGCTATTCAGTCTTTGGTGTGATCTAAATCAGGCAGCCGTTTGTGGAGTGGCCACAGGGTAGTTAATGTGACACTGGGTGCTTGGAATTAGTAGCTGTTCTTCAGGTTTTATCAACTAACAGAATAGAAAAAGCCACTAAAGTTAAAAAATTACAAAACAAACACGGAATACACACAAAGATGTACAATCATCAGTAGGTAAACATGAAATTCTGTAAGTACCATAAAAAATGGAAAATATTTATGGAAAAATAAAAATGAAAAAAGACTTAGAGACAATACAGTTTGGAAATAATGTGTTTATCAGAAAGAAGGGGGTACTTACTTCAGGCAGTTGGAAAGACATCTATTTCCAGGAGGGGAAGGAAGATATAACAAGCAGATATTAAGACTATGGATGGGGTTATGGTGAAGAGAGGGTGCAGATTTGATTTATAAGGATTCAAGAAATTAACTGGTCCTTCGAAATGTCTGTCTTAGCCCTCACATACAGAACTCCAGGCTGGGGTGCAGCCACTGTTCCCAAGAACACTATCCCACTTGACACTGTCTGTATCCCAGGTTCTGTGTTGGCAGTGGATCTGTATTGGCTGTATTCTGTAATGACTGTGTAATCTTTTGTTAAGTTACTTGGACTCTCTAGTCTTCAGTCCTCTCATCTATAAAATAATGGTCTCCAATAAGGAAGTGGTTGTCAGGGCTGGCGCTGTGGAGCAGTGGGTTAACGCCCTGGCCTGAAGCACCAGCATCCCATGTGGACGCCGGTTCGGGTCCCGGCTGCTCCATTTCCGATCCCGCTCTCTGCTATGGTCTGGGATGGCAGTGGAGGATGGTCCAGGTCCTTGGGTCCCTGTACCCACTTGGGAGACCTGGAAGAAGCTCCTGGCTCCTGGCTTCGGATCAGCATAGTTCTGGCTGTTGCGGCCAATTGGGGAGTGAACCAGGGAAGGAAGACCTCTCCCCCTCTCTCTCTCTGTGCCTCTCCTCTTTTTGTGTAACTCTGACTTTCAATTAAAATAAATAAATCTTAAAAAAAAAAAAGACAGTGGTTCTCAACTCAGGCAGGAAGGCGTTAGGAACTTTTTGAAACTAGTGGAAATGCAACTTTGGGTCTACCACTCTTTGGGTGCAGTATAATCATTTGGTGGGAGAAAGTCGGGATTGCTAAATGCCCAGCAATGCATAGGACATGGGGATGGGGTGAGGAGTCCCCCATTGTGTACAAGTTTCAAATTTAAATATTTCACTCAAGCCTAAATTATAGCAACATCTAATTATAAACAAAGTCTCGGGCAGTTTTGATATACACAAACATTTTCATAAAATATAAGATTACATTCTGCTTTGCTTGGAATTTTACTAAAAGTTCTTCACCATTTTAGGAAATTGTACCACTAATGGTGATGTTATTCGTGGCGGTTAATTTACCCATCATCTGCCAGATTGCATTTATGGATATGTACTTCCTGTGTCACAACGGACAGGTAGATGCAAGATGAAATGTGTCCACAATGCCTTCTATTGTAATTTCACATGATTCTCCATTGAAATACATACTCTTTTAAATCATTTCCCTTGACTATTATGTTACTACATTACATTTTTTCAAAAAAAATCCCAGTATGTTCATTATATTTTCTATGAGTATTAATTCACCAAATTTGTATAATCAACTATTTGGATTAAAAGGGAGCTTGGAGTCCTATGGGGTTGAGAACCAGCGAATTAGACTAGCTCAAATAACTTTAAGCTCCCAAATCTGTGGGTTTATAAGTTTTTCTTTGATTTCTAAAAATGGACAAACTCTTAGATGACTTTCTTTAGTGATGTTCCATAAATTCCAGAAGAGGAGAAGAATGCACGAAGCAGACTATGTCTTCATTTTATCGCTCTTTCCATTTAGTTCAACTGAGATGAGAGTCAGAGTGTAATTAGGAGAATACTAGTTGAGCATCCACTTCACTGGGTACTAATAAAAACTAAAATATCAAGACACTATTGACTGTTCCAATCACAATTTTTACACATAGACTTCATTTATAAACAACAGATTTTATTTTCTTAACAGAAGGAAGAACTGCCCTTTTGTATGGAAACTTAAATTTTGTCTTATTACACTCAAATTTTGCTTAACATGAGGGGAGGAAACAGGAGATTGAAGCATTGTGATGTACACTTAAAGCACATGTCATATTTCATTATTTTCACTGCTTTGAATTCCAGATAATTCTTCTCTCCTGTGTCTCCTCTGCATACACACATACACACCAATCATTAAAGTCATTAAATCAGGCAAGAGTACACCACCTCTATGGGGATAATGTTGAAAGTTTGTCTAAATATGGTGGTATACAATTATTTTAGTAGTATGATCGATAAGTTCCATTTTATAGGGCTTTTTAATTTGCACATGTCACTCTGTGAGAATAAAGCACAATAAAATTGGACTTTTTACAGTCAAATGCCTCTGTTTTTGTTTCATATTTCACTTCTGAAATATGATCATCTACTAAACTAAAACCTACGAGGCAGAAAGATGTTTTTCCATTTTGCAAATCAAGCAAAATCATGAATGTATGCCAGCCTCTCCAGCAGCTTTGTGTGAGGCACTTCTCATTGCTCTGATAATATGACCTTCAAATGACAGAACTGGATCAAAAATAACACATTTTGATGGTACTTGTAAAAGTAGTGGAGCTTCTGTCAAAAAACACCCAGGATGGCCGAGAAACTTGAATATATACTAGGTACTATGGAGACAGAAGCAGAAGCTAAAGTTTCAGAGTGAATGTTTCATTTCTGTTAGAGTTTACCTTATAAAAATTATTTGACATTTACTTTCAAGCAATGAAAAAAAAGTATAATTGGGCCAGTGCAGTTACTATGATTTAAAGATGTAACAGGTTAATAATGGTGGTTCATGGCATGCTGACAAATTCATTTATTTCCTCACCTGAACATATTTATTTATACTACCTACAGCATGGAAAATCATACGTTATGAGATGTATTTAACATGCTTCATCTAAGAAAGGTAAAACAAGGCTTAGAACTATTCATACTCAAAAGAGTTTTCAGGAGTGGATATTTAGCCCAGAGTTTAAGATGCTTGCGTCCCATATTGGGGTACCTGGGTTTGAATTCCCAGCTTTGGCTTCCTGCTAATGCCAACCCTGGGAGGCAGCAGTGATGGCTCAAGTTCCTGTCACCCATCTTGGAGACCTGGATTGAATTCCCATCTTTTGGCTTTGGCCATGGTGTAGCTTGGTAACTGCATGCATTTGGGGAGTAAACCCCTTCACCTCTCTCTGCCTTTCAAGTAATATTTTTAAATTGCGAGCTTCCCATTCAATTGAAGAGGCTAGAAATATTTGAAGGAGCATGCCTTCATCATCCTAAGCCATGCTACACATTCGTTCATTGAGGAGGGAAGGGTAACTTAAGCTTTAGGGTGATTGTAAAAGTTTTCCTGAAAGAGATGCCATTTGAGCTAGAAAATAAGAGATGTATCGTATATTCTAGTAAATGGCATTCTGGTCAGATGGAACTGCATAGAAACAAGAACTCCATTCTCAAGGGAATAAGGAATAAATTTCTCTTTGATTCTTAGGTAGAGTTGTATTAAAAAAGGAGGCCAGAAGTTAGGTTTATGGCAAAGCAAAGAAGTAGAAAGGAGGAATAATAAATTTGTGTTATATTTAGTAGATAACCAAAAACCAGTAAAGCATGTATTCAGAGACAATTTTTAGAAAGACAAATTGGAGTGGTGAATATTTCTGTTCTTCTCAAGGCTGCGTTCTGGGATTGATAACTTTCAATAATTCTGTGACATTTTGACAAATGTCAGTCTCCAATACTGGATAAATCCAACTATCATCTCTCCCTGTTCCTGGTTCCTGCAAAAGGGTACTGCTGGTTTGGAAAGGACTCTATTATTATCTGAGAGCTTGACACATTCACAGAACATTGAGAGCAGAATTAAACACTCAGCAAAAATTTTAGAAAATGGTCCATACGTAGTCTTCACTTTCTTAAACATTATTCATCTGATTTCTACTCCCCAACTTCATTCCAAAATCTATTAACAGCACAATTCATTGGCCTCTTTCAGTTACAGTCTAGCCAGCATGACTCCAGTGAGAACCTGCTGTGTTACGGACAACATGTTAGATTATTCTAACAGG
This sequence comes from Oryctolagus cuniculus, assembly GCF_051225735.1. Classification (NCBI taxonomy): domain Eukaryota; kingdom Metazoa; phylum Chordata; class Mammalia; order Lagomorpha; family Leporidae; genus Oryctolagus; species Oryctolagus cuniculus. The sequence goes on along the minus strand of NC_142868.1, from coordinate 63,322,514 downwards.
ACTGAAAATATAATTAGTTAAACAAAGAACAACAAATCCGAATAAAAGGCAAACTGTGATACATAAATATCTTAAGAATGTTCTCACACTCAGAAAAAGAAAGAAAAGCTAACTTAATATTGATAAGGTCATATTTCATGGGAAAAAGCCTCATGCTTGCTGAAGACTTGAAAGAGGAGTATGATTTGAACAGATTCAGAAGGTAGGGAAACTATTCTCCAAAGAACAAAAAAAGCACATTGAATGTGCATTAGTATAACATTGTTTATCAAGCTCTCACTCTGGTTTGAGAGGGTGAGAGGTCACACTTCTTAGGAATAGGCTCAAAAGAAGATAGAAAAAAAGGACAGGGATATGGTCAAATCAGAGATGTCGTAACCCCTGACCAGGTAAGAAATACTGTAAAGTATCAGACCTGGAGCTTCTCTGCATATGATTTCTTTTGAAGTAACCATAAATAGTAATTGAAACAAAATGCACTGAACATAATAGGTAAGGACACTCCCCAGATCTGGGGGGAAGAGGAATAGATTGATGAACAGAAAAACAGTGGGGACATTTTTGGATTGTTCTTGAAAGCATGAGATTGACAAGAGACAATTTCACTGAAGAAAGAACAGGCCTTGATATTTAAGCAAAGCATTCAAAATAACACCCCACTGACTGAGAGCAGGCAGGCATTAAAAACAAAAACTCATATCCTGCAATGCTCACAGGGATACTTAGCATTACCCTCCATGGGGCAGCTTCATTCAGTTGGTCTCACAAATTTACAGCTAGTGATTCCAAGCAGTAAATTCATTAAAACCAGGAAATTGGTTAATTAGTTTAAAGTGAAAAACATTTCTGAAAAAAAATGTTTAAACGACATGGATTCCAAACAAATTTATCACAATCAGAACTATGGCACTACACCTATAATGACTAGGAAATTAATTCAAGGTAATAACATGTCAAGTTGTATGTTTCTTGACTTGGTTTTTCTACTTCTGAAAAGAACCTCCTTGTTTTAAAAGTATTGAATGTCCATCTCTGCCACTCCCAGCACATTGCTAACTTGACTTTTTTCCCAACCTACCTTGTCCCCTTGCTCCTTTGTTGCCAAAAAATGTCTAGAGATGTTAGTGTGCATGCTTACATGATAGGGACACTCCTGTGTATTTTAAGAATCCAATACAGAATCCAGTTTGATGGCAATGTGTTAACATTACCCAAACTCAATGCTTGCTTTTTTTTTCTAATGTGTATGGAATTCTATACATTTATGCTTCATGATGAGCTGTTTATCCAGAAAAAAAAATCACACTTTCTTGGTATGCTAAATAGAGTCCATTTGTGTTATTCCCATGGACATAATGTCTATTTTAGAAAATTAAAAAGCACACAAACAGTGAAATAAGTAAATGCTATTTCCACAGAAGATCTCAGCTGCACAGGCTCTCTGATCTCTCTTCAGAGCCGCCCACACCTTTTAAAAGCTCTTGATCTGATCAACACTCTTTCAGTTGAATTTGAAGTAGCAGATATAGCCCAGGAGATAACAGATTCACATTGCTTCCAGCACACTAGAGCAGACAAGAGTAAACTGAATGCTAAGAACAATAGAAACCTAATATAAATACAACTGCTATATTCAATTTAATAGTCCCCATCAAGCTTAGGGGGAAACATGTTGTCAGTAGGATCCTACCTCTTCTAGCATTTAAGATTCAATTTTAACTCTCTTCACTATTGCCACCAGGAGGCAGAACATGACCCAAGGAAGAAGAAACCATGGAGAACGCAATGATTTGCTTCTCTTATGGTCCACAGAAAGACCCTGAGAAAGGTCAGTGGTTAAAGCACAGTATTGAGTACCAGCCAAACAGCAGTTACTACAAAATAAATACCTGACTGATTATACAGACTTCACATTAATACCTGGCCATCAACTTTACAACTAAAAGCAGGGTGCACAACACTTTAATAAACAGCATCTTTAGTGATGTTGCTTCAAAAACACAGTTCTTGAATGTATAACTATACTGATCTAATTGGGTTCTAAATAGTTAATTTAGTATATACATTAATTATTACCAAATTCCAATAGTATTCCTTAAAGAACATATATTATACACAGATACCAAGGAAATTCCTTATAATCGGTATAAATTTATGAATATCAAGTGAATTAATGGCAGTAGAAATGCAGATAAAAAGTAAAATTTTTACCCAAAATTTGAAATTTCATAACCTGAATTCATTTAGTGTTTAAATTATATTAACAGGATATTTATGATATGTATTATTCTTTATTAAAATATTTTAGGAGCCTGGCTGTCACAAAGCCTATCAAAGCTTTTTTTATTGATACTGATGTTCAAGGAATGTATTTACTTAACAAATTTATATAATAGACAAGAAAATCTCAGCAAAAATGAGGAAGTTTCATGGAAAAAGTATTGCTTACAATTAATGCTATTCTTTATGCAAAAATAAGTGTTAGTGTTAGCAGCTCTCAATGTTAGAAAAAGGTCATACATTTACTTACAGGGAATCTAGAAGTCAAAAGAGTGAAAGTCCATCACCAGCCTGCAAATTAACAACAACAAAACCTGAGACAATATTACTGTACTTAGGCCACTTGATTGGATAAGATAGAAAAATGATATTATTATTTATCATTCAGTAATATGCATGTATAGCATCAATAGATATTAAGTCATAACCCCAACTCTTCTTTTCAAATTTTAAACTGGAGCATATCATAAATATATCCTTTTTTAAAAAAACACCATTCTTCCACATGCTAGGCAATTCAAGCTGTCAATCTGATTGCATGCATGCTGAGGAAAACAGCCAGAAGATTAATACAGTAATTGAGAATTTTTAAAAGAGTGGAACTATAATCTCAACAAGCATCAACACATATTTGGAAAAGCAGTTAAGATCACAGAGAAAATGATACATTATGTCATTGTGGTTTTCCAACCAGCTTTTACAAGTCTTCATATCTAGATTCTAATATAAGAGAATCAACAGTCCCTTCAACAGCAACTGATGTAACATTTGTAGTTTGGGTTGCATTAAGCCTCTGGGGCGTCGCATTGATGTCAGCTCTGCTGTTTTGACACTGTACCCAGATGCTCCAATTTTGCTTCAGTGACTCAGAGCTGAGTCTGAATGCCTCAAAGCGTGGGTGAAAAGAGTTATGGTTAAGGGAGGGTTGGATGGCAGTGAACCAGTGTCACCCGCACTGATTGGCAATCCTAGAGCTGGTGTGAAAACAGCATGGTGGTCTTGATTGAACACTCACATGGCTAAGGGCCAAATAGAGCATTTAGGTTCAGGTGTTTTTCTTCTCTCACTATCTTTTCTTTCCTACACTATAATATAATCAGTACATAATAATGTTATGATAAAAGACAAATTCTCTTGAAGATTCTGTATTTTCATTGCAGACCATCTCCTGTCAGAGTATTGTCTGGCATGCATTTCAACGTGTCTGTACTTAGATATTTGTAATACATAGTATCTCTGGGTTGACTTATTCATATTATCAGAAGACTTCACATTGGACTTTGTTACATTTCTTGTTTCCTTTGTCCAGGGAACTATTATGAATCTGCTGGTGCACAAAGCATAGCTGTAGATGTTTAGTCTAGGAGGAGCCTTCTAAAAATAAGATGAGGTTGTAAATGGATAGCAGATTTCGTGCACATTGTATGTCAAGATACTTGACGGAGTTAAGTAATACAATTGTAAAGTTAGATAACAGAAGGCTGAAGCATTAAGAGGCACAGAAAAGATGGAAAATTCATGTTTTCAGATGAGATCTGCGAGGAGGAGGAGAGTCATCTGAGAATGGAGACATAAGAACCCTCTACAGTTAACAGAAGCTGAAGAGAAATTGATTTGGAGAGAATAGGGGCATAATCATGGTGTTGAATAGAGCATTCAGTAATGAGCTTGATTCTTGGAAATGCTGATCTGAAGGTGGGGCCAACAATTCTGAGACCGGCGCACACCATAATTTCCTTGGAAAGGGAGCTACTCCTTACCCCAGATGAGAAGTCTATATGACAAAGTTTCAGAAGATACACTGAGCACTACAATTAAGGTAAGAGATGAATGTACAAGTCTGAGGGGTACATGAAAATGACGAGATTTTAGGAGAACACCGATAGCCATGGAAACATGCCACAAATCAGTGTCAACCTCAACATTAGGGGTGACAATGGTGTGATAGCCTATTTTGGATATATGGCAGCCTGATGGAGCGCCACAGGTTGCAAAGATGTCCACGTGAAAGCCTCAGAGAGGGAGTGGACAAATCAAAGAATCTGAATGCATAGATAATTTGAACTCTACAAAAAAGGTAGAAAATGGTGCCGATTTAGTAATGGCCTATGGTTTAGCAGATATAAAGGAGAAAGTAAATCTCACTTTGGGAATCATTTGAACATTGAGATCTTTGTTATTATGGTCATAACTCACAGTGTTCTGAAGTAGCAACCCAATGTATGATGCTGGAACAATTCTGGGTGTACTGAGGGGGTTCACCATGCCCCTGGTGACTGGTGGGCAGTGTGACTGGAGTGACAGCTGTGGAGCCCATGGCTCAACAAGCTAGGCCATGTCACCAGACTTCCTGAAACGTCTCTGAGTTTTCTATTCTCACAAAGTACACTCCTGATTTCTCATCACACCACTCTCAATTCCTCTCCTTTTTCTGACTTCTTCTGTTACATCCTTTCTGTGCAGCTTCTTAGCAACCTGTCCACACTACCAGCTGAGAAGTCTCCGCAGAAAAACCAGCTCTTTTCAGTGTGGTCTATGTTTTTCCATGATTAAGAGGAGCACTGTTCCTGACTGCTTATTCTTCTATCTTCTCACTCTCACAAACCCCCTCCCACACACCTATGTGAGCATATACTTTTGTCCCCTGAATAGTTTGCTAAACCAGATGGCATGAGAGAGACGAGATAGCCTGCAAATAGTGACCCAACATAAATAAATCAATTTCTGCAAATACTTGAAATGTATTTCCTGAAACTAAATATACTAAGATTGCACTTTAAGTTTTATTATTCTAGAATAAGGCACTTGGAAATTAACCTGTCTGAGTTTATATTCTGCTTCAGAATCATATTGCCTAACCTTCTGACATGTAAGAATTGATTCAGTGGGAAAGTTTTTTTTTTTTTTTGTAGTGAAGGAAACATTACAATCTTTCTGTGATCTGTTATTTGTCTCAATTGCTTAGACTGATTCCATTTTTTAAAATTAACAGAATGTTGTCTGACGTCAGCACATATAACTCTGACAAACAGGAGACTAAGGGAAGCTTGCCTGTGGACTGAGTGCCAGATTCATGATGGCAACGCCATTGCCTATAGGTAGCAGAACATACTTAGGGCTCCTCATGTGAAGTGCCTATGACTCCTTGGCCTTAATCTTCAACTTTAAATTTTCCTTCTTAGATTTCAGGCTTCTTTGCTCCCCCTTTGCACTCTCAGACTTCATAGCCCATCATTCATCAACTTCATTATGCCTATCTGATGAACTTCTTGTCCATTCTTTCATTCATCCATCTATCTACTCATTTACCTTTGTGTGCATCTCTGTGTAGGTGATATTGACTAAGAGAAGTTCCTACCATCCTTTTATGTAAGAGTTAGCCTTCAAATTGTGAATTCAAGATGTTTTTTCAGGAAATGGGACAACAAGGTAAACTAAGAACTAAATCACAAATGATTGATACAGAGGTATAGAAGTTTGAAGAAACTGGAAACATTGTTACGTAGAGTTGTTCATTCATTCATTCATTCATTCAGTATCATTATACACTGTCTGCCACTTGTCTAGATGATGACTTTTTAAAATAAAAATAAAGTCCTCTGTACCTTTCAGTTGGATGGATACATATATAATATGTTAGATAGACATAAATTCCAAGGAAGAAAGCAAAGCGAGTGAGTGTAATAAAAATAAGTGAGCACAGGTTTCAGTTGTAGAGATAATGTCTAGAAAGGTTCTCACTGAGAAAGTAATAGTTGACGAAAACTTCATAAACCAAGACAATGAGTCCATGAATATAAGGGGTGGTGTGAGATGGGGGAAGCCCAGAGGATTAAGAAACAAATAAACACAAAAATTAGAAGGCCAGTGAGTGAGTGAACAAGCAGGAGACTAACAGACGATAAGAATGGGAGAATATGGGGACGTGTCATGGAGGGACTTCCAGTTAATATTAAGGAGGCTAGCTTTTACAAAAACCAAAATAAAACGGAACAAACAAACAGCAACAACGAAAACAGTAAGCCCAGATGTCTTTGGAGGGTTTTAAGCACGAAAGCCACTTCCATTTTGGCAGGATTACTCCGAGTAGAGTGTGGAGAATTATGCTGGGGTAGGGAGGACATAATAAGACAACCCTTCCAGAGGCTATAGTTATGCTTGCTGGTTAGATAGTTCTCTTTTTTAAAAAGGTTTTTTTTTAATTTATTTGAAAGGCAGAGTTACAAAGAGGGAGAGACAGAGAGAGAGAGAGAGAGAGAGAGTGTGTGTGTGTGTGTGTGTGTGAGAAAGAGAGAGAGTGTGTGTACTTTCATATGCTAGTTTATGCCCCAAATGACCACAATGGCTAGGACTGGGCTAGACCAAAGCCAAGAGCCTAGAACTCCATCCCGGTCTCCCACACATGGGTGACAGGTGTCCAAGTACTTGGGCCATCGTTCACTGCTTTCCCAAACACATTAGCAGGGAGCTGGGTCGGAAGTGGAACAGCTAGAACTTGAACCTGTGCACATTTGGGATGGTACATCACAACACCAGACCCCTAGATATTTCAAGTGCAGACAACACACTTGATGCAAATAAGCCTGGATATCAGTAGAAGCCGGGGATCTAAATACAAATTGGGGAGTTATCAGCACATAGAGCCAATGATACCGGATAAATCAAGGATAAAGGGTCTTAAAAGAACAGGTCTATACACCAAATACAGTGAGCATTCCAATCTAAAATAGAAAAAAAATCAAATGAATCAAAAAGATCATTTGGAGAAGCAAGAGGTATACTGTGCAAGACAGGGTTTTAAACAAGGATGAGTAAAATGTCAGATGCTGTTGATAAATAAAGTGAACCCTGAGAACAGCTTCCTCCATTTAACAAAGTGGAGATCAACAAAGTGTGCTTTTTTCTTCTTTCTGGATACATTGCTAGACTATCAGTCTCCCCTGGAACTTCAGGGTGGTTACAAGCCTGTGCCCTGGACAATGCGATCTGAGTGAATACGCCCTGTACGAACTCCAGGTCTCTCCCAAAGAAACCATGCAGCTGTACATGTGACTGGAGTGAAAATTCCCGCAGTAACCATGGAAAACATGTCAGATGGCACAATCTCTAGTCGCTTCAATCTTTGACTTATCCAGTGGAGAGAAACTATCTTGGCAACCTGTCCCCCATTCAGGTTGGTAGTGTATGCTCAATAGAAATGGACTATAAGTCACTGATGACTTGGGGCAGGTCACTGGATCTCAATGTGTACTTTTTTATTAACTGTCTGTAAATTAGTTTTATAAACACAACCTGAGAGTGCATTTGTGAAGTATATCAAGGTAATATTTATAAACTTCCCTGAAATCCCTAGCTGAAAGACAAAATGTCATGTAATATTACTTGTCTAAAAATGAGACCTTTTGTAAGCCTTAATTATAATTTTAAATTCCCTTACATTAAGGAATGGGAATCAATCAAATATAATGAGCAGTGACTATTTGCACATTTTAAGCTCTTTAGGATCAAAAAACGAAATCACCCCCTTCTTTCTTCTTCTTCCATGGTATACAGCTATTAAAATTGTTGATGTTGATGATGGGGGCAGTATTTGTAATATAACTATTGGTAGCAATAATGGTAATATGATTGTGTAGACCTTGGCATACTCCCCTGCTTTCACAGTGGTTTTTAAGCCAGGGGTTAAAAACTTGGCTTACTGATAGGACTCAAGGCGCATCATCAAGACTTGGCAACATCAGCATCTGAAGCAAGAACACAAATCAGCATCTGAAGTAAGAAGTCAGCATCTGAAGCAGCAACACAAATATTAGGACTGGGAATTGAAAGTGCAGAGTGCTTGGGCAGAGGTCTGAACCCTTACAGACCAGAGACAATAGCTTCATTTACTTGTTTATTTATGTACTCCTTTTTTTTTTTTTTTAAACAACTTGAGATGTAGCAGGTCTATCTTTATGATTCTGCTCTTTAGGTATAATCAATGGGATTGTTAACCTTTCTTGGTTAAGATCCAGTGGGATCTGGTTGAAAATAGAGTCACATGCTCCAGTGTGGCTAGGGTTATTTTGCAAAATATTCTGAATTCATCAGGGATAAACAATGAATTCTATAGGCTCATGTCTGAACAGCAGAATAGTGTAGTATTTACATGTAGCAATAAACATATGTAGTCAAGAGATACCATTCTTTGCCACCCCTAATCTTCTGTTGGTGGGATTAGGCCACAATGAACATTTTGCCTCTAATTCCTTTTTATATTAATGTCCCTTGAATCTCAGATTTTTGCATAGTAGATAATTTAAGCTCACGTGTTTAGTGTCCATGTTTAGATTGTGTGTTGGAGAGACATATCATCTGTAAATTTGTTGTTTTAACCCAGACACTTTTAAGAGTGCAAAATGGTGTTTGTATCAGTTGTGCCAAGGGGACAGGCTCCTGTCTTGGGGCCAACATTTATTTGTGGCTCAGCTAATGATGTGCCTTTACATGATAGGGAAGGGCATGCCTTTGGCTATTCTCTTCCAACGTTTAATAAAAGTGGATTTTACTTATGTCCCTGAATAATTCTTTCTAAATGTATTTTATAATAATTGAATCACAGTTTAACTGCACTGAAGGATCTTGCTATATAAAGGAATTGTATGGTGATTCTTATTGCAAATTGGATAATAGTAACCCCAAATTTCTCTTTTGTAAGCATTGTTATAAGTTGAAATTACTTAGCTCCCAGTACATCTACATAATAGTGTCTAATAGCTCTGCCACGAATATTAACTAATTTCATGAAAAAAGTTTGAAAGCATCTACTCTTTTCTTTCCCTCAAATTCCACATCTAATCCATCAACAAATCCAGTTGCATATTGCTTTAAGATCTATCCTGATTCTGACTACTTCCCATCCCCCAAGACCAAGGGGCCATTATCTCCTCTGCTTCAGTGGCTATGGTTTGCAATACTTGCAGATCATCCTACAAAGATTATTTTCATCACAGACCAGATCACCAATCCTACTCGAAACCATTTAATGGCTTTCCGCTCATTTAGATTAAAATAAGACTTATTACTGCTGTCTGTAGGACTTTCCTGACCCATCCGGACTTAATTCCTCTGGAGCCTCCTTTCCTTTGCCTCCGCTCTGATGACGCTGGGTTTCTTGTCCTTGCTTGAGCATAGCAAACATGCCTATCTTCATACCTTTGCACTTGGCAATTGCCCGTGTATTTGCCTGGCTCACATCTTTGACTTCATTTAGTCCTATGGACAAATATCACTTCTTCAGGGAAACCACCTGAGATCATTCTATTATCTGAAAGTTAAATTTCTCACTCCTTATGCTGCTTTATTTTTGTTCTAGTACTTATTTTTGATATTACATGTATTTATTATTTTTGTGCTTCTAAATAGACCTCCATGAAGGCAGGCTCTCTGCTTTGTTTCCTACAATATCCAAAACAACTAAATAAGTGTTGGTATATAATAGGCATCTGATTTAGAATTGCTGGATGGATATATAAATGAATATCTATAAGGGCATATATTGTAGGTCAAATCTCAGACTGAAAACGTCAAAAGCAGTACGGAGCACTAAATGTCTTCCTCACCGACTCTCTCACTCTCAGGACAACCACAAGAAATTGGTCAAAAAAGAAGGATCTACACATTAGTAAACCTGGGAACGTTGAAGACTTGACGGCAAGAAATGAGGAGCTGCACTGTCTCTTTTTTTTATCATAAGGCTTTAATGAATTTGAGAGAGTTCTTGCTGTATGCACTATTCTTTTTAAAGAGTTGGAATGTCTCTCTGTTCAACTCTGTCTACAACAGAGACTTTCTACTATGCCCTGAAGATCATCAGATTAGATCTTGGTCAGCTGATGGAAGGCAAGGCACTCCCTCAGTAAGGGCCTTTCTTGGAAGAGTCCCTGCCTCTGGTACTCTGTAGACAGAAACTGGGGAAGAGGGGCAGCAGCACTCCAGCTGATCTCAATGGCCCTGACGTTGCCCAGGGACGAAGGCTGATCTCTAAGTGGTGAGGCCCAACCATTTAGTGCTTTATAGACCATAGCCTATTGCACTCAGAAGCAAGAAGGCAGGCGGTGCTGGCTGTGGAGCACTGATGGCATGCGCTCCCTGCAGCTCCCAGCTACACAGTAGCCAAACGACCCCACATTCTGCTCTGTGTGTAGCTTCTGGATAGTTTCCAAGTGATTGCGAGTCACTTATCCCAACAACAGAATGAAGTTGTACAGAGCTCGGCATCACTTTCTAAGTTAGAAGCACACTTAGTTCAGGGCTAGACTTTCCACGGGAATCATGGAAAGTAGTTTTACACTGCTTAGAAATGATTCTTAATCATGACGCCTCCCTGCCAAAGAGTGAGGTTATTAATAATGCTAGAAGTTTTCCAAATGCATTTTGACAAGCTTGTTTTTTGGAAGTCTGAATGAAGCGCTTTACTAATGTCTGCACAGAGCTTTCCAAAAGGCTTTATAGCTACAGTTTTTTTTTTCTTCTAAGAACCCAGGTGAAGTTTTCATGTTACAAGTTCCAAAGCACGTCATAATTTTATAATTAATATACAATTTCTATAGCTTGTATATGTTATTTATCTTTACTGTTCTCTATGTTAATATATATTCAGATCCATGATGATATGGTAGTGGCAAGTCTTAATAAAATAATCCACTAAAAATTAATCAACTTTCCTTTGAATTTTGGAAAAGTTAAAAAATATGTCCTTGGAAGAATCATTTTTTTCCTAAACTTTTATTCATGAAATGCATTAAGTTTGTATACCTTAAATAAAATGTACGTGGGAAAAAATATACAGAAGAGAAGGCCTGTTACCATGCAGGGCCCAAATTATTGCTCATATTTGGCAGTATCTAAACATAGCAATAATATTTCCCCTTGTCTTATGGTTTACACTTATAAGTTACCTTTGTGTATGTTATTAGCCCTGATCTCTACAACAGCTTTGGAATTGTAATGCTCCATTTGCAAGGACACTGAGGCTCAGAGAACTTGAGTGACTAGATCACATATATTACATTACTGGTGGGTCTAGGACTGGGTTGGGAATCACTGGACTCATCTTCTAACTGCTGTGTGTCACGTCTTTACCATTGCTCATGGTGGCTTTGGGCATAGTGCTTCTTTATCTGCAAGGTACTTACATTGGAGCTGGGTTGGCTCACGTACATCATAGCTTTGACTTGTAATGATATCAGATTTCAGCATCAGAATACATATAAAGTAAATTGTCAAAAGAGATATAACATTAAATCTTGTGTTTTAAAGTTCGAGATAAACAGATTATTTTTAAAATGCTGATGTACCTCTAAAATGGTTAATGAAACAAATGTCTCATATAAGGCATAAACAATAAGATTAATTTCAGCCTATATCTAGACAGGCTACGTAAGCTCTTTTTAAAATAATGTTTTCCTTTCTCTGACACTTACATGATTTCTTTCTTTCTTTTCGTTATTTTTCTTTCAGAGGCAGAGGGACAAAGAGAGACAGAGAGATAGCCAGAAAACGTTTATGCAGTGTTTTACTCTCTAAAAGTTTGCAAATACCAACACTGGGCCAGGCCAAATCTGGGAGGGAGGAAACCCCATCCAGGTTCCCCATGTGGGTGGGGGGAACCAATTATTTGAGTCATCACTACAGCCTGCCAATGTCTACATTTGTAGAAAGCTGGAATCAGAAACTGGAGCCTGATATCAAACACAGGTTGTTCAAAATAGGATGTAGGTGTCTTAAGAGGTATCTTAATCCTAGGCTGAACTCCCACCCTGGTAAGTGAACTTTTAATTGCAACAAACATCTAGATGGCTTAAAGAAGGGGACACTTATTTTGTGTATTGGTATGTCAATAACACTGTTTTAATCAGAATTACATGTTTATGTAATTATCTCACTTGCTTAATTGAAAGAGTGATACTCCAGAACTGTGCTGTCCAATGTGGTAGTCAGTAAGCACACATGGCTACTGAGGATCTGAAACGTGGATCCTCTGATCTGAGATGTACCAAACACTAAATACATGTAAGATTCTGAAGACGTCATATAAAGAATGTAAACTGTCTTAATGATTTTACATAGATTATATGCTGAAGTCAGATTTAATATAAGTTAAGTAATAAGCGTTGAAGTTGTTTTCATTTATTTCTTTTAACTTTTTCAAATGGAGCTCCTGGAGAATTTTAAACTACCCATGTGGCTTACAGTTTATTTCTATAGGCAAAGCTATTCTAGAAAATATCAAAGACATCTAAGACATGTTTTTTGTCTTTGCTAGGTTGTAAGAGGAGGTTAATGCATGGGAGACACTGACCAGGTATCTGCTCAAGTGACGAGTGCTTGGTAAAAGAAAAAGCATCTCTGAATAAGCTCACAAAAGGGGGAATTCAGTGTGACCTACACTACTTGGGGAAAGTCTAATGCTAAAGCTTGCAAGTGAACTTTTGGATGGGATAAGGATGAAGGACAGGATGTCACTACTATCAGTGCCAAGCTGAGGAAAGCGAGAGAAAAAATTAAAAAGGGCAATTATGAGAAACCTGGCTTCCCTATGATCACAGAAAAGATAATGACTATAACAAATGGGAGCTGTATTTTTTTCCCTCGCTTTTCTCTCTAAATCTCTATTACCTAAATGTTCTCAACTAAACACCCAACATTTTAGGAAGCCACAAGACCCATGCTTTGTATTCCTTAAAAGAAATAATGTTTGTTAATCACAATTGGAGTTCTCTCTGTCTAATTCGCTCTTCTGAATTCAATTTACCCTGTTATTTCCACAAAATCACCCGATCTGAAAGAGCTTTGCAAATCATTATGAGCTCTCAGTGTTATACGGCTTGTTGCTCCACACATTTGTCAAAATTTCTACAAGTAATAACCTGAGAATTTAAGATTAACACATATAAATTGATCACTGATTCTAGTTGGGGGTTATGATACCAATAAGAAAAATGAATCAGTTTTTAAATTTAAATTTAAAGAGACATACATACCCAAAAGTATGTACGTATACAACTGATAATCTGGCTTGTTTCAATAAGAACATGTGCTGAAACCATATGTCAACGAGAACACCAGAAACATACTCTGGAAAAAAAAGTTTTGTTTTTAAATCTGGAATCAAAATGGTAGAGTGAAAGCTATGTTTTATGCTCCTCTGAGAGATTTGTCTAATTCATGTGAGATGCCAAAATAACGAAGTTGTTTCTGGGTTATTGGCCTCTTAATCTTGTATATTAATTCAGGTAACGCACCAGTACTACTATCTTCCATTTAATTATTTTTATTTATGTACCATTAAACTCCATTTTCATTACTTTTGGAGTATAAAAAAGGACAACCCAGGGTATTTGGGCAATGCCATCACCTCATTTGCAATTCTCGGGAGACTCTTTTCTTGGTGAAGACTACAAATGACAGTCCTTGACATTCTTTAAAAGCGGTTTTTACTTCTTTAATTAGGAGTTTCAGGCAGGCCTTCTACTTGAACCCTTAACATTTTCAGACACTCATGCCTCACCTCCCAGCTGACTATTTTCGCTGAATACGTTCTTGAGTTGCAAGAAAGGTGCTTTCAGGCCCTATCCTCTCCTACCATAATCCCTTGGTAATTAAAAAGTCTCTCTGCAACAATAGGCAAATGCAGCAGGAATTCTGTGCCTGTGACTGTCATGCAAATTTCTACGTGGACACCTGAGCTGAGGTTGCCCAGGAGGAAGTGGGTGGCTGGGCTGGGGAGCAACTGAGAAAATGGTTCTGTTAGGGACACCAAATGGGAACTTTCTCGTGCCAATATGACAATAACTTTGTGTCACTGAAGAACATTGGTTAAATAAAGTAGGGTCTCAGAATGCAAATAAACCTCATTCGTAAGAAAATAAAAATAAAATAGGGCCAACCAACTTTCAATGAAACAATTCTTTCAGCAATGGATAAATCCCAATTGTTAAAGGCTCAATAAGAAGAGATCAGATTCCAAACTACTGAACACTCCACAAGTAACAATTTCTTACCCTCCTAGGCTTAAGCCATGGGGATTTTGCACTTCTCTTCCCTCCCCTCACTTCCCAGGAATTATTTGCATAGTTTCCTTATTTTTTTCTTCCGTTTTACCTTCAGCTGCCAGCATTAAAACTATTTTAGAAGTTCTTTAGTGCCACCAACTCAAGTATACTGACATACGGTTTGTCTAATTACTCTGTGTTTACCTATTTGCAATTTGTGTTATGAAGCATTAGTAATTAGGTCACAATTACTGATTTGGGTTGAAGTTTTATTACATGTGCTCTTCTTTTTTTTTTTTTTTTTTTTGGTTTTCTTTTTTCCCCCATAAATCACAATGCAATTCACAGTTTCCAGCACTTCATTACTTTGATATTATGGGAAATGTTTAAGTCCTCACTCACCACAATAATAGAAAATGCCCCTGCATGGTTTTGTTGTAATGATGAATGCATAGCATGCTGCCTACTCTTAAGAACTGATGAGTGAGATTTAACATGAAGGTAGTGAAAACTGTATGGCTTTTGATCTCTTACATTAATCTAAACAAGGGCTTAGTCATATCATAAAGGATAAACAGGATAGAAACCTAAGAAACACTACTTCATACCTTTGGGTATGGAAACTTCTAATCTCAGTGAGACTGAATTTTGGGAGAACTGATTCATGGCCTTATTTTTCCTACACCACTCAACATCTGTATACCAAGCAACACGTGTGATACTACACACTCATGCTTTCATGTCAATTTTACTTCTAAGCCAATTAGAAATACATATTAAAATGATGAAATCATATTTTTAAAGGTTAGGGGATAGGGATCCAGGGATATATGTTACGAATGAGCCTCTAAATGTTTTGCTTTGCTTCACTCTAGATTGAGAGTGAACACTGGAATTTTCGGACACGTAACACATTGAGACATAAGGCCACTTCACCTTGTAGTTCCAAGAATCTTGGACAGGCAAGGAGCATGCCATGAATTTTGATGAGAACTCTGGACTTCATGAACACTTATAGATTTGGGAAACAGGGCCTTGTTGGGCCCCTTGGGTCCCTAGATTTTCCAGAACACTGTGGCAGATTTTTCAAGGAATCACCAAATAAAATGCAGGATTGGTGCTGCAAGTCCTAGGCTGACAACACTCGGCAACTTATCCAGGCATTAAATTCTAAGATGAAAGGAAACACAAGGAGTCACCTGTATGTGAAAGGGCAGTTAGCTAACACCAAGTGGCATATCCTTGGCCAGTTATGTCCACTTTTACCAATTAAGATGATCTGAACAAGGTAGTATAATATTAAATATAAGGGAAGCCATGGGCCAATGAAAAATTTGAGCATTATGGTTAAGCTTTGAGTAATACCATGTAAGTAGCAAAGACAGAGTTTGTTCCAAGTATCTATATACTGCAACCAATGAGTTTTTCAGTAAGCCATTCAAGAAAGGGGAAATATACAAAAATATGTTTCCATTGGAAAATGAATCAAAATATACTTCCATTGGAAAATGCTTGTTAAATCTCCTAAAGCAAGTTTTTGCTTTGCCCCCTGCTTCCAGAGTGCTCAGCTCAGTGCTTTAAATTGGTTGAGACGGGGGTAAAAATCAGTTCCTTAGGTCCTTGTAAACATTTCATTTTTATTTTTAGGAGAAAAAAAGACTATTTTTCAAAAACTGCAGGTGTGAGGAATCTAATATTGAAAGTCTCCTGTGAACTATTTCATAGCTTGCCCCATCAGCGTGCCCTTGCAATAAAACAAATTGGATGAGAAATACAAACCTTGTAGCTTCAGATACTCAAAAGCTTATTATAGCTGAAAATGAGTAAAATATTACAGCCACCAGGCCTATTAGAATGGAGAACAGATCTACCTTGTACTCACATGCAACAGTAACCCCTCTGGAAGCAAGCAAACCTGTGCCTCCGTCGTCTACATGGGCTCCCACTTAATCAATGCTTTAAAATGTAGTTTCAGTTCTTAATTTTAATTACTAAAGAACAATGAAAGTCTTGTGAGAAAAAAAATCTTAGCATAATACAGAAGAGACATGTATTTTATGCAATATTTTCATTCATGTGTAAGGATCACAATCTCTCCCAAAATTCTGTTGAATTTCAGTCTAGACATTCAAAATTGCTCTTATACTTAAGTTTCCAAAAACTAGTACTGAGATAAACCTTCAGAAATATAAAGCAAAAGAAATATAAATCTGTAGTGCACAAATCTATGGAGAACTCATCTGCAACCAATACTTCTTTTCAAGTTATCTAAAGGGTAAAATGTAATTGAAATCTGTATGTACACATGGATTTGAGTATTTGGGACGGGTTATGCTACCAACCGAAAAAATAACCTCAGGATCCTTTTTCTAACTCCTACAGAGAAATAATCTTTGACTCCACGAGGGAAATTTCTAGGTTTCAGAAAGAAATGTATCCTTTTGATAGATATCTCTCTCTCTCTCTCTCTCTCTCTCCCCCTCTCTCTCCCTCTCTCTCCCCCTCTCTCCCTCTCTCTCTCTCTCGCTCTTTCTGTTTCTCTCTCTGTCACACACATACACACACACACAGTTTGCCTACCAAATGAGCTGTGAATTATGATAAGAAGAGATTAGATTATTTCCTGCTCAGGTTTGCCTGGCCTTATGGTAGAGGCTTTGCAGAAAATTGTAAAGAACCACACTCGCCATGGGAGCACCCAAACAGCGCCAAAACACACGGATCGCTGCTTCTGCTCTTGCTTTTGTGTGTTTGCGAGGCTATGCTTCCATCTCCTCACTGAGTTCTCATGGAGTTAGAAATCAGTACTGTCTCCTCTAAACCTATTTTGATAACAAAGTAACACTGATTCCCTTAGCCTCCTTTATAAAGCTTACTTTTCAATAATTTTGCTTTTTATTGTATTTATTTTCCAGGCTCTTTCTTTTCTTAAAAAAAAAAAAAGACATTTATTTATTTGAAAAGCAGAGTTACAGAGAGAGGGAGGGAGAGAGAGATGTATTTCATCTGCTAGTTCACTCCCCATATGGCCAAAATGGCCAGGATTGGACCAGGCTAAAGCCAGGAGCCAGGAGTTTCTTCCTGGGTCTCCCACTTGGGTGAAGGGGCCCAAGGGCTAGGGCCATCTTTTGCTGCTTTCCCAGGCACATTAGCAGTGTGAGCAGCTGGGATTTTAACTGGAACCTGTATGGGATGCACACACTGCAGACAGTGGCTCAACCTGCTACGCCAGAGCAACAGCCCCTTTCTTGGCTCTTTCAAGGGAGTCGATTGTTTTTTGAGCTTGGGTGCACCCTTGGTCTGTGGACGAACATGAAGACTGCTGGAAGGATAGTTCCTAACTGTGGCATACTGAGTCCTTTATATCTGGGAGTGATTCCAAATATTTCATGTGGAGATGAGGAAACTGAAGATTAAAGGGACTAAAGGGCCGGCACTGCGGCTCACTAGGCTAATCCTCTGCCTGCGGCACCGGCACCCCAGGTTCTAGTCCCATTTGGGGCGCTGGATTCTGTCCCGGTTGCTCCTCTTCCTGTCCAGCTCTCTGCTGTGGCCCAGGAAGGCAGTGGAGGATGGCCCAAGTGCTTGGGCCCTGCACCCGCATGGGAGACCAGGAGGAAGCACCTGGCTCCTGGCTTTGGATCGGCACAGCGTGCCAGCCTTAGCGGCCATTTGGGGAGTGAACCAATGGAAGGAAGACCTTTCTCTCTCTCTCTCTTTCTCTCACTGTCTAAACTCTGCCTGTCAAAAAAAAAAAAAAAAAAAAAAAGGGACTGAAGGACATTCTCGAAATTATTGGCAGAACTGTTAATAATATAAAGACATTTTGAGTTACCATTTACTATTTCTTCTGCTATATCATATTTTCTGTATGGTAATATTTCAAATAAATGCAGTATATAATTTTATTTTACCATTACATTATTTGCTGATGAAATTGTTTTTCCATCGAATATTCTTTCCTTTTGCCAGGGTGGATGAAATGGTGAAAGAATGTTCTCCTAATGCAAATGAAATCAACTTTCTAATATATTTGACAGTGATCAAAAGGAAAATAGGGGTGGGTATTTTGGCTTAGCGGTTAAGATGCTTGCTCCCTGGTGGACTGCCGGTTTGATTCCCAGTTCTGGCTCCTGACCCCAGCTTCCTGCTCATGTGGACGATGGAAGACAGCAGTGATAGCTGAAACAACTGGGTTCCTGGCTCTGGGCTTTGGCCTTGGCCCTGCAGAGAACTGTCCTGTGCATTTGGGGAATGAACTAGCAGATTGAAGCTCTCCTTCTGTCTCACTACCTCTTTAAAACAAAAACAGAAACAGAAATAAAGCTTCACCATTGACATTTACTGCAAAATATAATATTGTGACTGCTATACATAATTCTTTCCAGGTTTTAGTAAATAAATATTATCTACAAACTTGCTTAGCATCAAGCTCGACAATCCCAACCTCTCATCATTGGCAAAGTCTTTCTGGATAAGAAACCAGCTGCAACCCCCCAGCTTCTTCTTGTATATTATAGCTTCATAAGGTAATAGGAATTTTTGGTAATTTCCTGCTTAGATCTCCTAGTAAAATAAGTCATTTGTATACTACTTTGCATTTGCCTATTTAGTTAACGAAATTTGCTTAGCACTAACTTGCTTCAAATGCCAGATATTCTCCCAGTAAAGAGAGAGGAGCAATGTGACCTGTTTGTGGTGCAGAGAATTAACCTGCCACCTGCAAAGCCAGCACTCCATATGAGCACTGGTTCAAGTCTTAGCTGATTCACTTCTAATCCAGCTCCTGGCTAATGAGCCTGGGAAAGCTGGGAAAGAAGATCCAAGTGCTTGGGCTCTTGCGAGCCACATGAGAGACCCAGATGAAGTTCTTGGCTGCTGGCTTCAGCCTGGCCTTGGTCCCAGATGTGGTAGTCATTTGGAAAGTGAACCAGAGGGTGGAAGTTCCCTCCCTCTCTCTCTCTCTCATGCTCTCTCTCTCAGTAACTCTGTCTTTCCAATACATAAATCTTAAAAAAATAAAATAAAATCAATCTCTCTTTTAAAAAAGAGAGAAATAAGGAGTGACTGGGAGAGCAAGAGATTCTATCCCTATTGACATGGATTCCAAGGGAATGGCTTGGGTATGGATGAGTAAAATAGTGTCCAAAGTCAGAATCAGAGACATGCGTCTCCATGTTTGGCCAAAGTAAGACATGGTCTGGAGTACAGAGACTGAGTCAAGAGCAAAGAGATGGGAAATCCATGGGAGAGTGACTTGAAACAGAGAAAAGAGGGAGAGATAAGAGGAATGAACCTGTGTTGAATCCGTTTCAAGTTCCAGAGGCAGGTTGGTAGGGTGTTTGACCCATTCAGTGTTCTGGTGGCCACAAAGGGAATAAAGAGGATGAAGACACTGATTTCAGGTTAGTGGTCAGGGGAGGAACATGTGAGAAGGCAACCCACAAATAGTTATAATAACTGAAGTCGGTACTGGGAGATGTTCACACGACAACATGGAGGTACTGCAGAGAAGTGAAAGATTGTGCCCAGGAGTCTGTATTAGTTCCTCCTGTTGCTGGCTCCAAGGATTAGGATTGGGACGTGTTGGTGGTGGGGAGGCATTACTCCCCTACCACAGACTTACAGGAAGTCAAACTGACCTAAGAAGAGGTCACAGAAGATGATACTGGTGCCATGCCGCATGATGAGTAGATGTGTGGTGAGTCAGAGGTTTCCACATAGACAGCATTTATGTTGGGGGTGCGGGGGACAGAGGGATTCCAGGCAGAGAAAACCTTACACAAAACAGAGTCAGAAGTTTCATTCCTTTGCTTCTTTGTCAAATATACAATCTGCCACATAAGCAAACTGGTCTGGTATTCCTAGTCCTCACGGTCATTAGCAGCATCTGCTGCTCGCCTGGAGGTTTTCACAAATTAATATCATATTTCTGTACCTAGCCAACTACTAAGGTTAACTTATTGATCTATCCAAAGGGTTCATTCTTTTCTCTTGCTTTTAAGGTTGAATATGATATTTTCTCTTGTTTAGAGTTCAAACTTCTCATTATTCATAAGGACTGAAAACTAGAATATTAGAAATAGTGCTGAAATATAATCTGCTTCCTCTCTGAATCAACAAGGATTTCCATCATGGGGTCCTGTTAACTCGCATACACTATTTGCACAGTCATCACCCCCCTTGGTGGCATATGTGGAGTTCTATCCCTTCCATCAGGGCATCGTCAAGGCAGGGGTTGACCGGATGTAATCCATTTTTACTTGCTTTGTATCCAAAGGGTCAATAACACCTAGTCTGAGTAAGGGGTAAGTGAAAGTGAATCTGCGGCTGTATTAATAGTGAAAAGGAGGAGCAAGACTTAGGCTATGATCATCTTTTCAGATTGTTGGTAAACTTCTGCCTCTAGCTTGCCTTATCAGGTTCCCTTTCCACAGCCAAGGGGCATTCCTAGCCAACTCCAGGCACCAACAGCATGGGCATATGCCAAAGACTATTTTGAAACACGCATGTTATGAGATCTAGAGAGTATAATTAAGCTACCTCCATCGCACAAACTCAAAACCACTAGTCCTGTTCTGGTTCAAAATTGATTGAAGATGTCTGGAGGGTTCCAGGTTAGGTTGGATACATTTTTCCAGGAGCATTCAGCAACATGTCTGAATCTCAGAGTTGCAGAGAGCTCTCTTAGCACAGAGAAGTCTCAGATCATTCTACATAATTGCAGTATTCCCCTGCAGAGGGTTGATAATTTGTAGTAGGCTTAAACATGTCTATTCTCCAAGATCCCTCAGGTATGAAAAATCAACAAATTTAACTAAATCTCAGAGATGATGTGAGTAAACTCAAGGGAAGAACAATGAGTTTGAGGGTGGGGTTCAACTCTTTACTCTTAAAGTGCTATTTTCCATGATTTACTTTTTTATTTTTAAATTTATTTACTGTCAAAACACTTGACTTGATATATATTATTTAGCGATATTTTATGTTGCTTTTCTAGAATAATATATTTCTGTTTCTTTTGTATTTTGTCCCCTTGAATATGTCCCTACACTCTTGTGCTATTTCTTTAGATTCATCCTCAGTGACCTAGCCTAATTTCCAAGGATAGTTGCATTCCCACTTGCTTTTCAGATTTCTTATTGCCCTGATTTTTGCAAAGTTTGTATTTTTCTATTGTTTTAGTTTTTTCTGTGCATTGGGAATTTTGGCTATGGAGGAAGTTTCTCTTGAAAAGCAACAATGCCATGAGGATTTATTTAGCAAACCATCCACAAAAGATCATAAAATATAACCTGTGATTGTTTACATCGTAACATTGAAATTGGTATCCACAGATGTTAGAGAAACCCTAGGCATTTATACAACAACTAATATTTAAATAGTGCCTGTCACAAACTGAGCCTTATGATGAGAGCCAAGGATGTAAGTGTGAGATGTAAGTATGAGATGAGAGATTTTGGAATAAGATATGGTCCCTGCCACAAAGAAGCACAGTCCAGAAAGGACACAGATATGCAAATAGTTATAATGCAATGTGATAAGTGCTTTTACAAATGTATGAACTGACTCCTCTGGGAACACAGATAAAGGAGCAATTAATTCAGCCTGAAGGAGTTCAGAGAAGTTTCAGATAAGAGGTCACATTTCAACTGGGCCATGAAAGAAGAGAACTTCACCAGGGACATAAGGACATTGAAAAGATGGAAGCAAAAGGGAGAAAATATAGAACAAATGGAAGGATCAACATGAACAGAGGGTCTTGAAAGTTCATGGCTCAGTCTCTGGCACATAATGATCTCCAGTAAGTATCTGTCAAGTAATGACTATATGAATATACACATGTTTGACAAAGTGGCTACAATCTTAGTACCTTCTTACGTTTTGATGAATGGAATTTAGGTAAAAGAAGGGGCATAATTAGGCTAATCGCATTCTGTTTTATAGAGGTTATTAGCTTGAGTTCATCTGCCATGGTTACCATAATGGGCATGAAGAAAGAGCCCCTCTAACAAAATCTCATTCTTTCTCCTTTTTAAGAAGCAATGAGGGAGCAACCCAAAGGAACTACAAGCTTAGCATTCCTTAACTTAGCACCCATAACCCGTGTCTGAACTAACATGCAGCTGAAGTGGAATGATTTGAAGTGGAGTGATTTGAACCCTGGATTTATAGCCCTATGGCTAATATAATACCTAGCTAGTAGAATGAGGTAGGGCAGGTGTTGTGGTTCATCTGGGAACACGCATCCCCTATCAGAGTGTCTAGTATCGAGTTCTGTCTCCATCTCTTCTTCAGATCCAGCTTCCTACTAATGTGCTTGGGAGACAGTGGGTGATGGCTGGAGTACTTGGGCCCTTGCTGCCCATGTAGACATCTGGATGGAGTTCCTGGCTCCTGGCTTTGGCCTGGCTCAGTCTTGGCTCTTGAGGGCCTTTAGGTAGGGAACAGCTGTTGGAAGTTCTTTTTCCACGTCTCTTCCCTTTTCTATGTCACTTTCCCTTTCAAATAAAATCAAGAAAAAAAGACAAAAAAAAAAAAGAGGTAAAGTATTCTAGACAGTCATAACAGCAAATAAAAATCCTCTGAGAAAGGAAGGCTGCAGAATGAACTTGATGGCTGGACTGCAGAGAAAAAGGGGACACCATTGGAGAGGAACTAGAAAAGGCAGCTGAGGCCAGACTCAGCAAGAATATAGAGAACCAGTTAAAAATACAGGTGTAATGGCAATGACAAAATGGAAAGGGATTTAAGTCAGAGTTTCATATGCAGGCATTTGCATTTCAAAACAAAAATCAACTTGCCTCTTGAAAACTTGAGGGTTGGGCAATATTTATGGGAGTTAATATTTCAGTGGGTGCTGGATCAGGAGTCTATATGTTCAATCAAGAGAAGGTAGGCCATTGGAGCCAGTGACAGCAGCAGATTTAGAAGATAAGATAGAAATTGTATACAATTATTAAAATTTTAAGTATTTAAAAATATTTTTAGAAATACCAACTACTTCCAATAGTGGTACTCAGTCTTTCCCTTATCCTTTCAACAAATATTTACAGATTACCAGCTATTAGCCAAGCAAATTTGGCCAAAGCTGTGACAATCTTACTAAAGCCAGATCTAATAGAATGCATATTCTCTTGGGTAGATAAAGACAACAAATACCTATGCAGACAGGATAATTTCAGATAGTACAGGCAAGGGAGGCGGCAGGCAATTACTTTAGATCAAATGTCTTTAGACAAATGTGGTTAGGAAAGGTGTGTTGAGGAAAAAACATTTGAGGTCACCTGAGTGACTAGAAGTCAGCTGTTTAGGAATGGACCGTATACAATGGTACTTCAACGAGTTTATAGAAACACAGAAATAAAAGATAAGCGTATTTTGGTGTACAAACTTGACATGCATGCAGAGTTGCTTCCTAATGCATATTTTCATAAACTTTTGGAAGACTATTTATGTGGATTTCAAAATATTATGCACAAATAGAAACTTGATTTTTTATTTCCATTTGCCATGATCTTAAAAAACATTATTTATTTATTTATAATTGAGAGGCATGCACACACACACACACTCACCCACCCAGAGAGACAGATGGAAAGAGATCTCTCATCTGTTTGTTCACCCCTCAGATAACGAGGAACAAGCCACCTAATCCAATTATCCCTCATTGGTGGCCGGCACCCAGGTATTTGAGTCATCACCTGCTGTGTCCTATGGTGCACGTGAGCAGGAAGGTGGAATTGAGAGCAGAGCCAGGACTCAAATCCACATACTACAATATGGGATGCAGACCACTCTAGCAGTGGTTTAACTGCTACACCAAATGCTTGCCCCTTGTATGAATGTTTGCACACTCAAAATGTCATCTCCGAGTTGAATTTCCTACCAGACGCTTCATCATCTTGCTGGCATTCCTCTTTTCCAGGATTTAAAAGTATTTATTGCTTTTTAACACTGATCTATGTCCTCTATCTACATTTAACTTGCTGGTGTCATAGCAGTGAAATTACCAGGTTCATAAAATGCTTTTCTTCCTTCTGCCTCCAAGACAGAATAGATTCTGGCTAGCCTTGAAAACATTAAAAAAGAAAAAAAAATACAAACCTAAATGATTCCCAAATCCAATTAAACAAATCCTTTCAAAAGTTGTTTAAATAGATTTGTGTTTAAAACAGATCAAAGTCTTCATTATCTATTTCTTTTTAAAATTCATTAATAGTTCAGTATACATTTAATCACTGATTACTGTAATGATTCAAACACCTTCAAATTACTAATATTAGAGTTGCTATTTTATGAGAATAATAAACATATAGAGAGTTATCCTCCAAATTGTTGTATTTTGGGGTGAATAATTCTGGTAATTTTAGAAACTTGTTTTAAATTATTTCAATGTATTTGAAAATTACTCTGGGTTGAAATCTTGAAAATATGTTGCTTATTAAGTGATAATAATGATTGGAATTCTTAAAAATTTGAAATCTGCAAAAAAATAGATACATAAGTAAATCTTTGTATCTTCCTGCATTCATATAGATGTATCCTTATAGAGAGATAAGATGTTTTTACTTAGCAAATCAAATATCTTAGAATTCAACCAAATTGCTTGTGCTACTTCTTTTATGGTATCTGTGGTGTTCATTCTAATTTCCAATGTTCTTGTAGAGAAAGAATCTGAAACCTTGAGGGAAAAGAAAACATACAAATGCTATTAGAGTACACATTTCTGAGCAGCAGGAAGTCAGTAGTAAGTGTCAGAGATTGATCAAGATTGTGTTCTATATATAAACAATTGCCATCAGGTGTGCCCTGGTACGAGGTCATCCGTGCACCCAAGCAGTAATTTGAGCAATTTAGAATTTCAGGCAGCCTGGAGAGGGAATAAATTATTGAAAAGTTTAACTTCAAGTGTAAAATGTATCTTTATGGAAGATTCCTCAAAGAAACAGATTTTGCACTTCTATATTAAATTACATTTATTTGCTGAATCAAATTTTTAAAAATACTTTATTTACAAACTCCCAAAAATATGTTGATATTGCATTATGTTTGCAAATGTTGAAGGTGATCCAAAAGTAGAAAATAGACACATATATTTGGTGCTTTCTACCTAGAGTGATCTATAACATAAATAAGGAAAGTTTTATTACTGAAGAAATGTTGAATTTTACAGAGGCTTTCCTAGTATGTTTCACATCGTTGAAGTCAAACTAAAGCCAATGAATAGAGATTGCTTTATTGACTAAAATATATTTTTATAAGGTTCTTATTTCTGGACTGCTACTCTAAACCATATTGATTTGATTATTGAAAAAAATAGCTAAAAATTCATTCTAGACCCTAGCTCAGAATGATTACTTTTTTATTAGCTTGGAATCTGCTTTTATCAAACTGAACGTTCTGTACTTCAGAGAGTCCACTGTATTGGGAGAGCTTGTTCTTCATGCACATTCTTTTCTCTTTTATATTAGAGCTGTATAGTTTAGATTACATGTCTACATTCTCAAACCTCCTTGAAAATGTGGCCACTTGACAAAATCATGACTAACAGAATACAAGTGGATGCGATGTATGCTATTACAGGTTGTACTCCAGGAAAAGAACGGGCTTGCCTTGCACTGGATTCAATCAATAGGTTGGGATGCAGATAATTTGTATGGAGTTGCAACAGCCACTTTGAGCCCAGAGATGAAAGCATCCTGTTCTTATTAGCTCTTGTTTTTGCATGAAAATTCATAATCTTCTATTTCATTCAAATCATCCTATATCGGAATTCACTTGGTCTATACCTAATATGTCCCTCTGGATCATGAACCAGCTAAGTCTGATGTTTGTTGACATCACAAATCATACTCCTTTGAAGCATTTATTTGAATTGTTAAATTTGTTATTTTTTTGAGTTTCATGTACCTCAAATGCAAACAAAGATTCTATTATTTTAAAACTGAAATGTAGGTGAATATTTGGGGTCATATGGTCATATGGATGAGGTCCATAGACTGTATTTCATGACTGAAATTCAGCATTTGAAGGGGTTTTCTCATTCGGTCTGCCAGTGTGTCACTGCACAGTTGTGACCATGCAGGACTCCTTGTGTTATTACATGGCCATGACTGAAAGGTAGAACTAATCAGGGAAGGAAAATTGAGCAAGAAGAGACTAAACAATTCACATTCTGAAAATGCTGCAGTACAATGAATGGCTTTGGAAATGAAATCGTGACCTAGATAACAGAAACTCATTCCACTTATTTGCTTTAAAGATTGAAAACTCTATGAATCTGCACACTATGTCTATTTCATTTACCTTTGTATTCCCAGTGCTTAACACAGGTCAAAGCAACATGGTAATGTTTGTTGAGTAACTGAGTTACCATATGAATATGTGTGTGTGCGTGTGTATATATATATATAATTTTTTAAAAAGTGAGAATTTTTATTTAAATTATTCACCTGAGAGGCAGAGACAGAGAGAGAAAAAACAGAGGTCCCATCTGCTGGTTTACTCCCAGATTTCCACAGTGGCCAAGATTGGACTGGGCCAAAGCCTGTAGCTAGGAACTCAGCACAGGTCTCCTACATGAGTAGCAGGAATCCCATTACTTGGGCCATCATCACTCCTTCCTAGGGTCTATGTTAGCAGGAAGTTGGAGTCAAGAGCTGAAGACAAGAACTGAACACAGATATTTTGATGTGGGATATGTTGCCTTAATGATAGGCCACATGCCAGCCCCGTATTATATGTTCCTTTGCAGTATTTCATGTGGGATTTGCCCTGTGTCTAGTCTGGTGATTATCATCATAAAATAGTGTGATGGTACAGGGCACACCCAGAACGGTCTGAGTCCTGCAAAATGATGCCTAAGCTGAACTTGCAAAGATGAAAGGAAGGGAAGTAATGATGAGAAAGCTACTCACACATGTGGTGAAGGAGTGTGGTAGTTGATTTGGCAATGATACAGAACATGAATAATTAAATAAAAAGATTGTCTAATGATTAAAAATCTACTCTTAGTTATACACCTCCCAAATTGAAAGCAGATGCTCAAATCTATGTGCCTGAATTTTCAGAGTTGCGTAAGTCACAGAGCAGCCAAAATGCAACCCACTTGAACATCCTTCAGTAAAAGAATGGAGAATAAAATTGTAATATTTACATGTGGTCTATGTACATACCACATAAATTTACAACAGAATAGTACTTAGCCATAGAAAAATATTGATACATGCTACAACATGGATGAACCTTTAAAACATTATATGAAGTTAAATAAACCAGACAGAAAAGATCCCATATTGTATGATTCCATTTTTATGAAAGATCCAGAATAGATCAGCCCACAGGGATATCGTGACAACTGATCGTTTCCTAAGGTTTGGGGAAAATGGGGACACTCTGCTAAACTGGCAAGGATTTTATTTTAGCAGGATGGAAATATTTTAGATGTAGGTAGATGTGGTGGTTGCATAACACTCTAAATGTACTAATTGCCACTCAATTATTCACTTTAAAATATTTAATTTTGTTATGTGAATTTCATCCCAAGCAATTTTTTTAAAAAAAGATAATTTAGTCCTTCAAGTTTCCTCAATATATCTTTTTGAAAAAGAATTTTTCACTAATGTGACAGTAAATCTGCCATTATTTCCAACTATTGTTATTATATTTCCTGAATGTATTTATGTCAGGGTTACAATAATCAATTCATTCCAAACTCTGGTCTCAGACTGTCTTAATTTAAATATTATGTTTCATTAAGTGTTGGATTAAAAAATTGTTTCAGGTACTATTATTAAGAAGTGCTATTATTACTGAATAAGGTAGAGCTAATAAACATTTATGGCTGTCTCTTGGAGATAAGTGTCTTTGTCTTTCTGAAAACTATTTTAATTGTTTAAATAAATATTTACAGTGTATGGTGTGTGAGTGGAATATAAGCAGACAATGTGTGATGATTAAATATGGTTAGTCAGCATTGCTATCCACACACATTTTTTAAAAATAACTTGCTGTAGAGCACTACAACTTGTCCTTTTATCTAACTTATGTTAAGGATCCATTAGCCATGCTTCCTCTACCCCTCTCCCAGCGTTCAGCAACCTCTATTCTGCATTCAGATCGACTTTCTCTTTGGCTTACACACATGAGAGAGAACATGCACTTGTCTTTCGGTGCCTGACTTGTTTCACAGAACATGATGTCCTTCCTGGAGCTCATATTGAGTTGACACTGTGATCAGCACCCAGAACAGGCCTGAACAGGATGGTTGCAGGTTTGGGGCTGCCTCCTCCTGCGAGCAGAGCACCCTTCCGATGCTGCATTATGCCGGTGACTTGTGTCCTCTCCCCCTACACCCAGGGGAAGGCTTCTTCTCGCCGTTACTCACAAACAGGAATTGGAAGATCCTGCTCACTTTCAAAGAAAGGGGCAGCTCATGAATTTTCATCGCGTGCACAGATGCAGATACAGGTCAAGGGGAGTTTCACTGAGTGTCTCACCACCTTCCACTCCCTGAGGGGCAAAGTCGGGAAAGGGCGCACTTGTAAGTTTTACATTTTCAGTAAAGCTGTCAAAAAGAATTAAGCAGAGTGGAGAAAGGGAAGCAATATTTTTGAGTCGAAGCTGAAAAAAATAAACAACTCCCAATATCATTAATACATTACACAATTGTAAATTTTTTTTCTAAGTAATAATATGCAGGGGTAAAGATAAGTTGGTTACTAAAGAAATTATCCATGCAATTTATCTCCAGAGCCTTACAATGGAGGAGGAGAATGATTTCCGGTGGGGCGCTCTGGTTACCAAAGCTGCTACGTAGACTGATCGATTTATCCAGATAAATGCCGTCTATGAGAGTGCTGAGTGCAGAGTTCAGAGTGACAATGATGACAGTAGCAGCAGTAATAAAATAGGATGCATTGCCTAATACTCAGTGTGTCAAGTGATTTAACTTCATAATATTCAATTAAACAAACATTCCTTTGTTACATAATATACTGTTCAGAACACAGACTCTGTACCTAGCCAATTTGTGCGCAGACACCAGCTCCTACCTTCCTTAAACATAATGCCTCAAAATCCTTATCTCTAAAATGGGAGTAACAACTATACATACGTCACACAGCCACTGGGAGGAGTAAATGAATTAATATATGCACATTACTGAGTGCACGACAAGGGTGAACTATTGCTAATATGCCTCCAAGAATTCTGCTCTGTTGATGATTTTGCTAACCCTCACTTAATAGCATCAAATGAGTAAATCACATTAGATGTGGGCAGTTCCGAGACACCAAGAGTTTCCACGTCAATCCTGAGTGTGGTTACAGCAGCTGTGGCTTTACACATGCCGCTCTGGGGGATGTCCCTTGCATGACCCAGCTCTACTCATGCCTCATTGCTAAAATGCACAGGGCAGCTCACACGAAGAGTGATAAAATAGTCATTTTAGATTAAAAGGGCACTGACCAAAACAACTCCCAGAAAGGCAGATTCCTCCATGGTTTTTAGGAAGTGTATTTTTGTCAATTGTAGATGTCATTTCCACAAATTCGCATTTTGGCATTTGGCACATGTGTGTTATTTGAAAGCAATATTGCACATGTGCTGGCTGTTACCATGACATTCTTTGGGGACTGCTTCACACAAATTAGGTGAGAACTTCTCTTTGTAAAAGAATGTCTGTCACTGACAATTACGGTGATGCCCCGCCAATGCCCACAGTGCGAATACAGAACGTCAACATGTATTTCTCAAGTTTCACGATTCAAGAAGAAAACATCAGGCTTGAATGGAAAAAACCAGCTCAGTCTTCCAACTGCCACAACTGTGCCCCCATTAGAAATGGTGGAGCCTGGACTCCATTAGTTAGCATAAGTCACATTCGAATAAAGAGGTGAATAAGCCACAACCCAGCACCATAAAATGGGTC
Source organism: Oryctolagus cuniculus (assembly GCF_051225735.1). Taxonomy (NCBI): domain Eukaryota; kingdom Metazoa; phylum Chordata; class Mammalia; order Lagomorpha; family Leporidae; genus Oryctolagus; species Oryctolagus cuniculus. The sequence continues at coordinate 63,292,265 of NC_142868.1, read as the reverse complement.
ACCGCTTTAATGAAAGAGGGCCTTGTTCTTAATTTATTTGGATCCCAAATCAAATTATATAGTATTAGAGACTTATTTTAGGACTTAGCAGACTTTTTTTGTTGTTGCTTTGGAAAGCCTTGCTTTTGTGCTGAGCTGTTCAACTGAATTTCTTTGTTGAGAAGATAACCGGGACATTTAGGCTCACCATCAGCTTTCTGCAACTTTTCTATGGAATATTTTAACATACATAAGCAACCCTGGAATGTGTGCTTAGGGTTTTGAGTGAAGAGGAAAGCCAAAACTCAAAGTGATGTTTAGTTTATTGTAATTCACAGCGACAAATGTTACGTGTTTCCTGAGAACTTGATATGAACCTTGGCCTTTCAAATTTAAGGTTAATAGTTTAAGTCACAACCACGGAAACTAACATTTAGAATGAGACCATTGGCATCCCATTATATTTGATATTTTACTTGCAATTTTTTATAAACTTTTTAAAGTCATAATGATTTGAATGTAATGTAGCAGGTAAATGTTTACTTATGGTATTTATTGTGGAACTAAGATGATCTATGCAAAAGCATTCTAAAAAGCATTACAGAGTTTTAAAATAGTAAGTTTAATATTTTAATGTTCATGCAGGCAATCCTGCGAATCTGGCCAAATGAGGGGATTAAAAAAGCATTCAGGGTGAAACTATGCTCATTAAGATTTAGATCTAGTGTGGAAATTTAAGTACTGTTTTCTGTCTTGTTTTACCCTTTTGGTTCTGGTGAATGAGAAACTGCCCTGTTGAGCTCATGAGAAGGGAGTGTTCATCCTCTTTCTCTTTCCAGTGTTGGGTTCCAGTTCTCTGCCAGTGCTCTGATCGTCCAGTCGCCTGCTCTCTGGCAGCTGCAAGATCAAGTGGTGTCCTCAGCTCCTGTCAAAGACTGTCTGCAGGGTGCAGGATAACAGCAGAAGCTGCATCCTAAGATAACTTTGTCGGTTCCACTCTGACTCATGTAGTAAAAACCCAGCTAGTAGTAGTTCACAGTTACTGAGCACTTAGTATATGCTAAGTGCTCTGCTTGCACTATTTCTTCCAACCCTAACACAATTAGCAATTCCATTCCACATCTGTTGTAAAACTAGACTATATTACAGCTATCAGCTGCTGATATTTATCGAGCACTTACTATGTGCTAAGTGCTTAATTTGCATCTTCTCCCTTAATCTTTCCACCAAGCTTCTGCCTTTGTTGTAATCACAGATATTTTTACTTATTGAGACATATTGGGAGACCACAGTCACTTGTATTTTCTTTCACATCTCTGTAGATATGGTTCTTACTGGGCTGTGGCTTGCAAAAGAGGTGGCTAAGGAGCAGAAATAAAAGAAGGAAGGAAAGGAGGAAGGAAGAAAGGGAGAACTGATCACCAGGTGGGAGGACCTTGGTTTCACTTCTCTTAATTTCCATGTAACTTTTAAGGAAGGTGTACTTATTTTCCCAAGCTAAAATGGAGGAAATTGAGGCTTGCCAACATTACAGAATTCCATCAAATTCATGAGATCCTCAAATGAGTTATCAAACTTTGAAGCCCTGTGTTCAAATCCCCAGCTCCACATGTCTGGCAGATCTGTGTTGCCATTGCTCCACACTTGCTGACACAGGCTCAACTTCGGGCCTTCCTTGAAATCAAAGAGCAGAGCTGGTTTCACAAGATCCAATGTTAGAGAGAAAAAACAGGTAGGGAATGGACGTTTCAATGTATAAAATACTTTTCCTAGCAGGGCATGGCATTCCCAGGAAAGCCACATACCTTTCGACTACTTGTTGCACAAGAACCATCCTACCGGGTTTGCATAACTTTAGCAACCAGTCCAATGGTGTAGGTCTAATAGAGGGTGACTACCACATTTACTCATAAGTGTGACATAGTCACACTCTCCTTTTGTTATTTTAGTACTTATCTTAATATTTTAGATGCTTTTATTTTCCTCCATAGACAACAACACGGCCTGGTCAGTGTAATTTTTTTTTTAGATTTTATGTATTTATTTGAGAGGTGGAGTTACAGACAGAGAGAAGGAGAGACAGAGAGAAAGATCTTCCTTCTTCTGGTTCACTCCCTAAATGGCCACAACAGCCTGAGCTGAGCTGATCCGAATCCAGGTGCCAGGAGCTGGGAGCTTCTTCCAGGTTTCCCAAGTGGAAACGGGGTCCCAAGCACTTGGGCCATCTTCCACTGCTTTCCCAGGCCAGAGCAGAGAGCTGGACTGGAAGAGGAGCAGCCAGGACATGAACCAGCACCCGTATGGGATGCCAACACTACAGGTGGAGGCTTAGCCTAACTAACACACAACACTGGCCCCTTGGTCAGTAGAATTTGAAGAGAGTCATGGAACACAAATATACTGTTCTTGAGGGGTTAATTTAACTGCTTTCCCCTGAACTTTGAACTTCTTGAGAACACGGACTTATTTTATTTATTGATGAATCCTTAGGACTGTTCACAGAGCCTGATGGGCCTTAGAAAACTACTTGTTAGGTTATCTGATTAACACTATTCAGATTTAATACAAGTACTTTATATGGAGAGACAATCAGAAAATAGCTATTAGACTAAGACACGAGATATATAGAAAAATACAGTGTTTCTACTCATATTGCAGTTCATGAGTAGGGCTGAACTTTCAGCATCCTTTCTCCCTACCTCCCTGATGATACCCTGTATTTTTCAAACACCAACTATTAGCGTTTGAGCTCTATGCGTCCTTGACACCTTGGCGTTGGGTAAGGCAGGGCCTAGCCTGGGTCATTGCAGCCTTTAGTCTGTGATTTCTGATGTCAAGTTGTCACTTAATTAGGGCATCGATTTGTATTTTATATGCCAATCATTAAAGAATGCTTAACTTTGAGCAGGCTTTTGGTGTCAGTACATAATCATCTTAGAAGATTTAACGTACAATGGGAAGCTGAAGAATTGCATTTAAAGCTAAACATAGGCATGTTCTAATGTAAATAAAATTGATTCAGTGAAAATATCCACCAAGAGATACTTACTAAGGCGATGGCATTCTGCCTCTAGGCTCTGGGCAGCTACCCGTAGGAGTAACTTTTAAATGAGAAATTTGTTAAAAGTACACAGTATGTATATGAAGGGTATGGAATGTTTGAAAGCAATATTTAAATATTTTAAAAACATGTCTGATGCAGAAGAAAAGATTTCACTTTCTCTGTAGAGTTACTGAGGCGCAAGATAAGACTAGGAAGGTTCACCGGGCCATGGATATTTTACTGCAAACATGTCATTTTAGACATCTTTCAAAGTGTGTCTGGAATATGGAAAGCAATCCTACAGAGCTATTGTTTGGCAGAGCTCATTGACATATTTATGTTTATAAAATCAATCAGATCAGGACAACCGTGAGTTTTTTTTCTTTGAGTGAATGGAGTCTGGAAAAATTTCAATAAATGCAAAAATCAATGTACAGTGCATTCTGCCTATTATTTTGTCATTAAAATTTTAAAGAAAGAGGAGCAGGAAATCTGGAGACAAATTTTGGGTGTCATGTTAAAAAGGACTGCAACAAATGGCCAATGCGTTATCGATATAAGGATATTGACAAATATCCCGGAAGCTGGTTTCCAGGGCCAGGATCTCCTCCTACATCCAGTCAATTTTTAGAAAGTCACCAGCCATTTAAAACCTCAGGTGTCTAAAACATTGGCAACAAATGCTCCACAGAATGATTCTAAGCATCAAGCAACATGCACAATGCATACCAAAGCACAGGAAAACAACAGAAACAATGCAAGTGTTTCACAGATAAATAGTATTGAGAAACAATGTTGACAATTTTACTGTTTTTTAATTAGAATGGACTACAGTCTTGGAAATCCAATGTAACTAGAACTTTTTTTCTCAATGTATTGTATTCTTATTGTGTACATTCCAGGAGGAGAGAAACTGTTTGAAATGACATTTTTTAGAAAATTGCACTTGTATTAAATTTATCTTATACTTCACTTTACTTGTGGCAGAAAGTAGGGAGTGAATGTTAAGCTTAACAAAAGCAGGCTTTCTTTTAAAATTAGAATCTCAAAGGAGTAGAGTTTTACAATAGTTACAATTCTTAGCCAAGATATAAATTTAATTATATAAGGGACAAAAGAAAGGAAGAATATTGAAATCATTATCCAGGAGAACTAACAGAAGGCTTTGTCGTAAAACAGGGATAAAACGGAAAGTTGCCTCCAGGTAGTAACGAGCGATAGCAAACTATCTTGGGAAAGTTTTCCAAACTTCTATTTCTTTACTTTCTTAAACATCTTCTGGTATTATCAACTCCAGCAATATTTTGGCAGCCTAAAATTACACCGTTCTGACCTTGACATTAGTATTCAACAGCACTGATGAAAGAATGACAGCTTCTCCATCCTAGTGGGTGATCTTGCAAGCTTTTACTTTCATGACTATGGAGTTTCTGTCAAATGTGCTTCCAGCTGAATGATCACATTCTTTTGAATTATGAAGTGGCTGCAAACTGTGCTAATTGGGTCTGCGCTGATGTCACTGATAAGGATTAAACAGCCTTGATTGTCTTAAAGTCACAAATATATGTAATTTTATTATACATGTATATTCCTCTCAGCATAATCCATAACTATAGCCATGCAGAATTGTTTTGTTTAATTAAAATGGTCATTAAAGACATTAAGATGAATTAGAGGCAAATCATAAAGACATGACTATAATAGCTAAGAGCAACTATAATGAAAGGTCAAATATTGTGATTTTTTAATTATTTATGAAGTATGAGCAGTATGCTTGGGAGTGCAGAAAATATTGAAGAAGATTCCATCTTGGCCCAGAAGAATTGAGCTATCAGTGCAACAGAACAAAGAGTACATATAAAGCCACAGAAACTATGAGAAATAATGCCATTAATATAGATGTTTCCTTTTGTGTATTACAAAGTCTTTTCTACAGTTAAACAGGAAGCTTCTAAAAGGCAGGGATAGGGCTAGGAGACTTTTGTACTGTAGCCAGTACAGTGTCATTTGTACATGAGTGCTTATTAATTAATTACTGTCTGATGTAACAGCCAGTATGAGATTGTAGAGGACAGAAACGAACTTCTTCAGCACAGTTCAGTGCTCCTCAACCACAAAATTATACCACTACTTTAAATTGGTGGGATTTGAATAGAATAGTTAGAATTAGCAAATTATTAAAATAAGTCACTAAGTTACTGAAAATCAAAGTACAATGTATTATCATACTTTATTAAGAAAAAAATTTGCTGAGTTGCTCCATGATTTTTAATATTGGTATGTTGAATATGCTTATTGAATAATTTTATCATGAACTGTTTAACCCAAAGAGATGTAGAGAAACTGACGTTTTAACACTCAGGATACATGGAAATATTCAGGCTTTAAAAATACTAATATTTTATACCATTGGCATTTAACCAAATAAAAACATACAAATACAATTATACTTGCCTTTTTCTTATCTGACTCATAAGCCCTCTCCTCGATCCAGGGGACACTGTTTTCCTGAATTTATCTGTCCTTGTCATGTTTTCTTATTTGTATGGACTTTTAGTATTCTCTACAAGCAATAGGCAGAATTTTATGTGACTTGTAGTTCATGTAAATGATTTTATACTTCTCTATCCTGCAGCTTCTTTTGGCTCACTCATTGTTTCCAGGACTGTCAGTGTGGATACATGTCATTTGATTCATTCACTTTTAGGTTCTTAATAGCAATCTAATAATTCATCATTCAATTCTTCAGGTATTTAACGTATTACTAAGCACTCACTACAACCCAGGCAGCATTCTAGGTGGCGAGGACAAAGCAGTTAACCACAGAGAGGGGCAGCTAGAGTGAGACTTATCTACAGGGAATACATTTTGATGGATGTATCCTTTCTTCTGTAAATGTTTTCAAGTTTTTATTGTGACAAACAGTGCTATGATAAACAATCTTAACCACTGTTACTTGTGTACATGCTGAGAAGAGAATTAAAGGAAGAGGAATGTATTAGAGTTGTGGGTTAGGTATATGTTCAGATTTACTATATAAATCTAAGTTGCAAAGTGAATAGGCTCAATTTACACACCCATCATGATTCTAAGTGATCTATTCATTCATATCTTCACTACATTTGTCTTATCAAACTTCTGAACTTTTGCCTCCAGATGACTGTGTAATGGCACATCACTTGTATTTTCCTTTTCCTGATTACAGATGAGGTTGAACATTCTTCATGTCATTATGGCTTCTCCTCATTTCTCATTCATGGGTGATCTGTTCATATTTATTGCCTAGTTGTGTATTCAGTTAGTTGCCTTTTTCTTATTGATTTTTGGAAGTGTTTATAAGCCCTGGAAACTAAATGGTTATTGGCTAACTGGGTTGCTTTTGTCCTGGGGTATGGCTTACAATTTTTACTTTTTAAAAACATTTTTGTCATATGTTTTCCCTGATCCGGGGTGACTAATAGAGTACCTAAAATGCAATGTATTTAAGTGAAATGAATATTCTAAGATTTGATGATTTTATATATGATGAAGTTTGTAGCCCTTGTCTCTTCTATTGAGGAACAGTGTTTTTTCTTCATACTATTTGTTGAGCTCTTTTACTTAGTGTAGGGTTAACCTTATGATCATTAAGTAATCTGGAAGTGGATCTTTGTAAAAATTAATAGTGGGAAAGGGAGGGGGAGGAGGAAGAAAGGTTGGAACATAGGAAGGAAGGGGGACAGGGTAGGAAGTATCACCATGTTCCTAATCTACGTATATGAAATACATTAAACTTGTATAACTTAAATAAAATTAAAAACATTTTATCTTGCAAAAGCTATTTTATCTTTTTTTTCCTTTTTTTACAGGCAGAGTGGACAGTGAGAGAGAGAGAGCAAGCGAGAGAGAGAAAGGTCTTTATTTTGCTGTTGGTTCACCCTCCAATGGCTGCCGCAGCTGGCGTGCTGTGGCAGGCTCACCGCACCTATCCGAAGGCAGGAGCCAGGAGCCAGGTGCTTCTCCTGGTCTCCCATGGGGTGCAGGGCCCAAGCACCTGGGCCATCCTCCACTGCCTTCCCGGGCCACAGCAGAGAGCTGGCCTGGAAGAGAGGGGCAACTGGGACAGAATCCAGTTCCCCAACGGGGACTAGAACCCAGTGTGCCGGCGCCGCTAGGCAGAGGATTAGCCTATTCAGCCGCGGCTCCAGCCGCTATTTTATCTTAATATAATAATATTTGCACATATTATTAGTTATGGGCCCATTTTACTTTTCTCCTTTTAAGGAAATCCTCCCTTATCCTAATGCTAAAAGGTATTCTGCTATAGTTTCTAAAATCATTAAAATCTTATCTTTCATGTTTATCTTTTAAATTAGAGTATGCTTTGTGTTTAGGAAAAGAGACTGCCTTCATTTTATCTTCCCATATTTGTAACTTCGGTAGTTTCAATAGGTATTCAACAATACTGGGCTCATGGAAAAGTGCTCTTCCCCAACCCTTTTGTAATCAGGTAGGTTCATGTGACTTGCTTTTGACCATGGACTCTGAGCAGAACGATGTGTGTGTATATTTCATGTAACAAAATTGGAGCCAGAAAGGAAGAGGGGAATTGGCCCACAGTCAAGGTTCCCTGTGAGTGAACCTGTAAAGTAGGTGGAGCGAGAGCACACTCATCCTTCTCTGCCTCTCACAGTCATCCATTGCCTCCATGTTTTCAGGTCCTCTCTCCAAGTGGGGTCTCACAGGACTGCCTGATGTAGTCAATACTCACCCTCTGGATTTATCACTTTACCCTGTGCACAGAAGAAAGGTACAATAAAACACACCTAAGGATTATTATTGAGTAATTAACTGTTGCTCTTCCCTCACAGTGAGGTCATGATGGTAGGATGCTTGTATTATGATAGAGAATAACAGAACAAAGAGATCTTCAAAAATCCAAAGAAACCTTCTCCCTGATTTGCCTTTTGGGACCACTTCGTTTTGTTTGTTTGTTTGTTTGTTTGTTTTTTGACAGGCAGAGTGGACAGTGAGAGAGAGACAGAGAGAAAGGTCTTCCTTTGCCGTTGGTTCACTCTCCAATGGCCGCCGCGGCCGGCGCGTTGCGGCCGGCGCACCGCGCTGATCCGATAGCAGGAGTCAGGAGCCAGGTGCTTTTCCTGGTCTCCCATGGGGTGCAGGGCCCAAGCACTTGGGCCATCCTCCACTGCACTCCCTGGCCACAGCAGAGAGCTGGCCTGGAAGAGGGGCAACCGGGACAGAATCCGGCGCCCCGACCGGGACTGAATCCGGCGCCCCGACCGGGACTAGAACCCGGTGTGCCGGCGCCGCTAGGCGGAGGATTAGCCTAGTGAGCTGCGGCGCTGGCCGGGACCACTTCGTTTTTAAAACAATTCTGCCACTGCCTAGCCGTGCAACTGTCAACAAGTTTCTGAGCCGCTCTGAACCTCAGCATCCTCATCCGTGTAATGGAGAGACTGACACTCGCTTTACAGCATTTCTATGGCAATTAAAAGCAATGATATGCCTACTGAATGCTGAGTGTGGTGCCTGGAACAGGTAGGCACTAAGTGGGACTTTGCTCTTGCTGTTTCAGTGGTCACCAGCATTGGTCAGGGTGCCAGTATGCTTTGAGCTTAATCGAAGAAGCATGTTAGGGTAATAGACTGTCCTGGTGGCCTCTTGCTTTGCCCATTAAGAAAAAAATTGCTTAAAAGAAAAAGAGAAAGGAAGGAAGGACTAAGGAGGGAAGTTATCAATATATTCTTAGAATTGTATCTATGAACTTCATGATATCTGTTCTCTTTATGTTAATAACAAATTTAAAGAATAAAAAACCCTAAGAAAAACAGAGGAAACTTGGTAATTTGAGTATTATCATTTTTGAGGCTTCGGAAGTATTCCAGGGACTTGAAGACACAGTTATTTATGAAAAGTTATCATTGTGAATTAACCTCACAAGGGTCTCTTATTTGTATAGAAATGTAGAAACCTACAAAGAAGTAATACACTCACCATTTTTTCATCCTTCATTTTACAGTTACCTAACCTGCTAGCTTTCTGGCAAAGTAACAGCACATCCTACCATTCCATCTCGGAAAAGATTGCCACTCTAGATCCATTTCACATCATTCAAAGGAGAAGGTTGAAACCAGCTCAGAGTTTTACATAGTGAGAAGTGGGACCACAAAGTTTTAATGAAAGCACTGTAAGATTGTATATTGTGAATTTATGTCATCTGAAATGTATTTCTTATCTTTCTCATAAGTTTTTAGAAATAATTCTGTCCACTTCAAGATGAACCAATTAAATTATCCTTATTTATGTGATTTCTTGTGGATGAAAGACACTATATCTAAACCTTTCCCTTTTTAATTTCATAGATTCACAGAAGTAGGATTATTTTAAAAGTTTATATAAGTTGTTAAATAATAATCAAGATGTATTTATTAGAAATTAAAATGAGGACAGTTGAAATACAAGTCAATAAAAGATGAAAGAATTTTGTAGTGATTAAATTAAAAGACTAAGGGATTAAGCTCATCCTAAGAACCAGTTAATGGTGTTGATTGTGCAGGTCTCATTATTCCATGAATTATTAATTCATTTTCAAATAAGGAAAGTGTGAGACTTAATTAATTTTTACAAAATGTTTGATGACGTTATTATTAGAAGAAGTGAGGATCAATATTATTATCACTTTAATTATTCAATGTGATTACAGCTTTCCTTAAACCTTCTTAGTTTGAAGTTTTAAAATAACTTTTAGGGTATTTTCTGGATGTTGGTCTATTTTAATAAGAAATAATCATGGGTTCTACAAAAGTCAATATCTCCATATGAATGCTAAGCAAAAATAATTTCACAACCAAATATATCAGCCTAAACTTGATTTGCTAGTAATTTTGTGTTAATGCTTCACCTACAAATGTTTCTAGCTGACTAACATAACAAAACTAGCAACAATACTGTGTAGTGCTATAATGCTATGAGGTTGACAAAGTGCTGTCTCAGTCATTATTGTGTTTACTATTGGAGAAATCTCTTTTTTAATTTTTTCTTTCTTTGTTTAAAAAGCTTATTATATTTATTTAAAAGGCAGAGTTACAGAGAGAGAGAGAGAAAGAGAGAGAAAGAGAGAGAGAGAGAAAGAGAGAGAAACAGAGGGATCTTCCATCTGCTGGTTCACTCCCCAAATGGCCAAAACATCCGAGGCTTGGCCAGCGTAGAGCCAGGAGCCTGAAATTCTACTTGTAGGGTTTCCTACATGGGTGGCAGGGGCCCTAACACTTGAACCACCATCCACTGCTTTCTCAGGCACAAAGCAGGGAGCTGAATTGAAAGTGGAGCAGCTGAGATTTGAACTGGCACTCCTACTGGATGCTGGTGTCACAGATGTCAGCTTAACCAACTGTGCCACCATTCCGGCCCCTTGGCTAAATCTTCTGAGATACAAGGATGTTTGGGTACTCCCTTTTATGATTATGGTTCAACAAACTGTCCTAAGAACCAGGACTGAGAAGTGATATCAAGATGAAAATTCACTGGGGCCGGTGCTGTGGCACAGCAGGTTAAAGCCCTGGCCTGGAGTGCCGGCATCCCATACGGGCACTGGTTCTAGTCCCAGCTGCTCCTCTTCTGATCCAGCTCTCTGCTATGGCCTGGGAAAGCAGTAGAAGATGGCCCAAGTGCTTGGGCCCCTGCACCCACGTGGGAGACTTGGAAGAAGCTCCTGGCTCCTGGCTTTGGATCAGCTCAGCTCTGGCCATTGTGGTAATTTGGGGAGTGAACCAGTGGATGGAAGACCTCTCTCTGTCTCTACCTCTCTCTGTAACTTTCAAATAAATAAAATAAATCTTAAAAAAAAAAAAGATGAGAACTCACTTTTCTTGACCACGTGCTCAGTGCTTACCACTACACATATCTCATGTTTCTTTTTCCTTTTTTTTTTTTTTTTTTGACTGGCAGAGTAGACAGTGAGAGAGAGAGACAGAGAGACAGAGAAAAAGGTCTTCCTTTACTGTTGGTTCACACTCTAATGGCCGCCGCGGCCAGCGCACTGCAGCTGGCGCACTGCGCTGATCTGAAGCCAGGAGCCAGGTGCTTCTCCTGGTCTCCCATGGGGTGCAGGGCCCAAGTACTTGGGCCATCCTCCACTGCACTCCCGGGCCACAGCAGAGAGCTGGCCTGGAAGAGGGGCAACCGGGACAGAATCCGGCGCCCCAACTGGGACTAGAACCTGGTGTGCCGGCGCTGCAAGGTGGAGGATTAGCCTAGTGAGCTGCGGCGCCGGCCTATCTCATGCTTCTCATACAATTTGGCTCTGAGTTCACATCACTGTGCACATTGCAAATACAATGTAACACAGCAGTATGTAAATGTACATATGCACATATGTGTATTTCCCTTTATCTATGATTAGAAGGTACTAGCACATTAAATATTTGAAGCAATTTTTGCATGTTTTAAAATATTTTATAATAATTCAGTAACATTTCAATTTGAAGTCATCAGCCAACACAATGGAAACTAGGATGAATTCCTAAATTAGAAGGAAGTTGGGGAGAAAAGTTTGTTCTTTACTTGAAAATGCTCTTCTGTGTTTTAAAAGAGGCTAGTATATGAGTCCCTTTTATCGTGTGCCTTATCCTCTAGTTCACAGTTTCTACTTTAGGACATGCAGAAACCTACCTGTATTTTCCAACAAGGCAAAAGCAAGTCTGAGACTCTATCGTTTGAGCCAAATTCCCTTTGAGTTAATATTCATTATTTGTGTTTACACCAGAACAAAATAAAATAGAAAAGTTTCCAAATCCGAAGGATCAGAGAAGTTTAATATAGCACAAATCATCCCTTGCTAAGAGACTCCAGATGGCAGGGGTTAGAGGCTACCAAGGAAGCTGGGTAAAGTATACCAGTCTGAATGGTACCACTGTCAATATTAGCACCACAATTATATTTCTTTTCACTAACAGTGCTAATGATCTGAAGGTTTACAATACCACTCAATGTGGAATTTGTGGAATTTCTGTTTTAAAAATTTTGCTGATTTTTCTTTTAAAATTTACATGAAAGAGGAGGGAGGAGAGAGAGAGAGAGAGAGAGAGAGAGAGAGAGAGAAATTTGCATCTGCTGGTTCACTCCCTTCATGTCCACAACAGCCAGGGACTCAGTCCAGGTTGCCCACGAAGGTGACAGAGACTCAACTACTTGACCCATCGTAGGCTTCCTCCTAGGGTGCACATTATCAGGGATCTGGGATCAGGAATGGAGAAAGACTTAATCCCAATTATTTCAGTATGGGTTTCTGGTGTACTGTTTGGCTTCTTAACTGCTACAGCAAATGCCCATCCTGACTTTCTTAAATATAACCCCCTCCGGTGTTGGAATTATTTTGGTCATGATAAACATCAATTCCACAGCTTCTCATTTTCCTTTCATTTATGTTAAATGATTAGAAATACAAATTGCATTCAGTACCTAAAGGATGATAGTTGCAAAGGTTATATTTATAAGACTCACTTAAATTATGAAAATATTCTTCATATAATACAAGCTTCTTTCTCTAAAAATAGCATTAAGTTTTCCTTATTAATCTCAATGAGTCAACTTAGTAACTGGATAATTTGTTAATGACATAATTGCACCTTTAAAAATTTCTATCATGTCTGCAATCAGCAAATGATACTTTTAATATATGACTTTAAAAATTGGCCCCTTCAGAGATTGTATTGATGTGGGAAGCGGGCCAGATGTATCTATCGTTGAAACTATATGGGCAAGAGGTAAGACTATGATCATACTGATGAGCATACAAATCACTTAAGGACTATGTTAGAGATTTCCAGTTTATAATTATATTTCTTAATATTTACTTTAAATTAAATAATGGTAATATCTCTCTTGTATCCCTATCATTAATGAATGCCAGTTGAGTGTCAAAGTATTAAAACCAACTAAATACATTAAGGACAAAGGCAATCAATACAAGTAATAACATTTATTATTCGTACTCTTAACAATTTGATGCTTTAAGAATAATGCAGGTTTGGGCATTTGGCCTAGCAAACAACAGACTAGTTAGGGAAGTACCCATCCAACTTGGGTCCAATTCCCAGCTCTGGCTCCTGACACCAGCTTCATGCTAATTCACACTCTACGGTGAGATGGTTTGAGAGAGTGGGTTCCAACCACCCATGTGGAAGACCTAGATTGAGTTCTTGGCTCCTGGCTTTGGCCCTGGCCCAGCCCTGGCCAATGCAGGCATTTGGGGAAATTAAACAACAGATAGGAGATCTCTCTGTCTCTCTCTCTCTGTCTCTCTCTCTCTCTCTCTTACTATCCATCTCTCTGTCCCTCTGCTTCTCAAATTAAAAAACAAATTAAAAATAGAAAAAATAATGCAAGGTTTTGCAAGCAATGTTCATTCATTTGGGTTAACATACGACCCATTTAGAAGGCGATACACTCTGACGGTGCCAACTCCCATCCACAGTATAAAAATACTCATTTCTACAGAAGCCTTGGTATGACAGCTACTCCTGTGGCCTTTCAATGACTCAAGATGACTCTCCTTACCATGTTTTTCTACCTCCTGCAGCACTAATGTTTGCTATCTTGTTACCATTGGCATTTGCTCTGTACAAGATGGTAATTACAACGCCAGTCAAACACTTGTTTAAAATATTTTTGTTCTCCGCAGTATTTCCAAGGTCAAATTGTTGTGATAAGTGGGATAGAATATGTGGGATCAATTTGAACACTACTGAGAAGGCTGCTGCATTCAGAGCGAAAATTAATTAGGATCCTATTCATGCTACTTCATCACAGTGACACAAGAACACTCCTTAAAACGCATCTCTGGTTTTTGTTTTTGAATGAAATGAAGAGTTTAACATTTGCTAAGAGATGTGCTGTTCAAGCAGCCTGACAGTGAAAGAGAAGACCTAACAATGAAGCAAAGGAGAGAATCAGACTGGTAGCCTGGATAGAGCAAAGGGATATAGAGTTAATGGAGGTTTTTGAAGCGGGGGAGGTGTTTCAAGGTACAAGAAGGTCATATCAAAAAGGACAAGCGATGAAGGGATTCAAGGAGGTGGAAAGGTGGCATTAGGGAGGTGAGAAAGGAAAGTCATCCTTGCAGCCACTTCCTTGGAGAGAGATGATGGAAGGGGAAGCCAGGGAGCAGGTCCGACTGCTCTCCAACTGCCATTCCAATGATTTCTACAAGGCAGGATTCACTAAAGTGGAAGCAACACAGGTTATGCAACCAGAACCTGGCAGTGTCATGGATTCCTTTAATTTAAAAGAGTTTTTCCAAATTCCTGTTGGATAAATACAAATTTTATCACGAGTTTTGGCAGAAAGTTTAACCCTGGTAGTGAATATACTGCAAATTCATTAACAGAATTGCTCAAAGGAACAAGTATCCCCAGCTTTGGAACAATGAAACAAAGAACCTATAAATAAGTTTTTCTTTCAGAGTTTCTGGCAAAATGATTTTCAAAAAATATAAGAAACTTCAGACTAATGGAAGAAAGAAAAACTAAAGCCCATGGCTATGGCTACATTAAAGGAAACTGGGGGTATCATTTTGAGGGGCGACCTAGGCAATGAAGTGTGTTGGGGTGCAGAACATAAGTCGCCCTGAAGTAAGAGTAACAGCTTGGCTCCATCCATCTCTAGCTGTGTGACATTAAGCCAATTAAATCACTCACTGCTTCAGTCACTCAAATGTAAAATGAGGATAACAATCTGTATCATTTACTCATTATGAGAATGGAAGAAGTTAATACCAACAGAGCACTTGGAACTATGCTCAGCTCTTAGTAACACTAGTTTTACCACTAGTTATTAATAACTTTACAATCCAAGCTGCATGATTCTGCATAACTGTGTTTCATTTCAAGAACACTAATGAACAAATTTAGAGTGTACATATGTATGAGGGGTCTTAAGAAATTTCTGGAAAATGCATAAGAGAACACTATGTGTGGATTTCAAACACTCTGCACCCAAAATAAGCTTACTTATAATTCCATTTCCCATGACCTTTCTGAGGTACCCTCGAATATTTACATATGTAATATCAATAAAATGTATGAAGATTACTTATAAAGCTCTTATTCTGACTATTATTCTGAAAATGCCATTGCTTTGAGTGGGGCTTATACATGTATTTTCATGTCATGATTGAATGTATCATCCTTTTCTTGCGATTACAGAAAACCTAAAAATCTCTTGCTCAAGTTGTTCATTATCAGTTTTCAGAGCAATATTAAAGGCCACAGTCCCACTTGCTAAGCAGGTTCTTGGTATGAGAATAGTAAATTTAAATCGCACAATATGGATAGGATAGATAAAAGGGAGAACATTGCTGCAGGCCATCTTAATTCACTTTTTCTTTTGAATTAAATCCTTGAGTCAGAAAGCAGGAGACAGAATGGTTGAGAACTTCTCAGTTATAATGTCAACCAGTTAAAAGACCCATATATAGAATTCCGGCTCAAAACTGTAGAAATCTTTGTGGCTGCTCCTCAACACTGGTGACTAGAATGCTGATGAATGTCATTTCACACCCTGAGGTGGTACTTGATAAAATCTGGGGACTTGAGGGTAGCATCTACTATGTTTTGAGCACAACTACTTTTCCAGTGATCTTACACAACGCTGGCAGTTGAGTTGGCACAGGGTGTGTAATTTTCTGGATCTACCATAACATCTTGTGTTACTTTTGCACACCCAGTGGCAGTATGATACAGTTATAGTGCTAAACTACACTACTTAAAGGATCCAGAGTAAACAGACACTCTACAAGTCTTGGTTACTTTTTAATGATTTGGCACACAATTGCTATAAATCCATAAGACACAACAAAAGGAAATGAGGAAACTTTGTGTGAATTACAAGGGAGCCCCAAAATCTCAATTGAGAATTAAAGCCTGCTGGAAGGATCCATTAAAGAGAGTTCAAGAAGGGGCAGGTGTCTGGCACAGTGGTTAAGACGCTGCTTGTGATACCCACATGCCTGAGTGGAGTGCCCGACTCTGCTTCCAATCCAGCTTCCTGCAAATGCGCACTCTGAGGGGGCAGCAGGTGATGGCTAAAGTACTTGGGTCCTCATGGAAGATCTTGGTAGAGTTTCAAGCTAATGGTTTTTGCCTGGCCCAGCTATGGCTGTTATAGGAATTTGGAGAATGAACCAGCAGATGAAAGATCTGTCTTTCTCACTGCCTTTCAAATAAAATGAAAATAAATAAATATTTTTTAAAAGATACGAAGAATGTAGAAAAGGAAATGAAGCTTTGGATTTAGAAGGTAAGAAACTCATAGAAATAATACATAGAATTGACATCAATAATCAGAGACATGTAGCAGTTAAGCAGAATGTGTTTCACTAAAAATACAACCAAAAACAAAACACTGACGAACTAAGGGGGAAAATTGAACTATGAGCATTGATGTGTATCAGGAAGAACATACAGGTATCCGTGTTGCAGTGCAGTGGGTCAAGACATCACCTGCGACTCTGTCATCCCATATGGGCATCCCAGTTGCTACATTTCCAACCCAGCTGCCAGTTAATGCACTTGGGAATTCAGCAGAAGATGGGACCCTGCCACCCACTGTTGGAGACCAGCATGGAGCTCCTAGCACCTGGCTTTGGCCTGATCCAGCCCTGGCTGTTGTGGTCATCTGGGGAGTAAACCAGCAGATGGAGTGCTCTCTCACTCTGTCTCTCCTCCAGCCCCCAGCATAACTCTGACTTTCAAATAAATAAATAAATCTTTTAAGAAAGAACAAACAAATGAACATACAGAATATTCTATTAAACAGTTCCAGAGGCTGACAAAGTATTTGGTTAAGAGCCTGAGAGGAGTTCTCAGTAGCCAATACCACCCATCCCCTCTTTCTCCTGTATGCTGGCACACGTTTAATCACTTATGTTGGAGTGTTGCCTGCTCCAAAAGCAACCCACACAACTGAGCGTGGATGTCAGCTGTAGTCACGACGGCTCCAGTCTCATTCTGTCACCGATCATCTCTAGAAGCCAGGAATGTCAATGTTATAAACTGATGAGGTAAGTAGTGATTAAGGCTAAGTGGATCTTGTTAATTCAGAAACACTTTAAAATAATTGAACATGAATAAAATGGCAAATTATAACCAAAGTCCTTTGGGAATACATTTGAAAGCAATTCATAATGCAACATTAGTTCATCATGACTATTAGTATTATAATTAATATGAATGATAAAAATAATGACTGGCTTCTTATTCTCACTTTAAGTCTTCATGCTAGCAAAGGGTTGGCCCAGCATTTGACATTGGAGTGATGAGTGGGGATGAAGGAGATGGAGAATGGAACCAATCATTTTGTTTTGCAGTTTTTAAAACACAGTGTTTTCCTTTTGAATGGCTTTGTTGGTTTATTCAGTATTTGGGCCAGGACTTTTTTCCATTATATGATGGTGTTGAAAAAGAACAGAGATGATGGTAATAGTCTCCTGAAGTGAATTCAAAGGTTTTAAAGCCCAAAGTGTACAGGAAGCAATAACATGCTTGCTTTAAGAGCTTTTGAGATGTAAGTAGTGACCTTTGTGTTTCCAATAATGCCTGATAATTGAATGTAGACACTGCATATTGGAAAATAAGGTACTTGTAAAGCAAGGATCATATTCAACCAGCCCTTGTAATTGAGGGGCACAGTTTATCTGAGATTGTGAGCCCTGCCTCGGAGAACCTCACTAATCATAAGCAGTGGGGGATCGCCACCTTCCGTTGTGAGGGCACTGCAATTCCTGCCGCAGGTCACTTGGAACAGAAATAGAGGAGCAAACGAAAGCACAGCGCATTCACGTGATGTTATCCCTGGGAAAATGGGTGGCAACGCCAAACCCGTGAACGTGGAGTACAGCTTGAGATGATGACTTAGTGTACTTTAGAATCTGATGATAATCTAGGAAATAGGAGGTAGAGATGGGTTTCTTTCTTATTATCTGCATTTGAAATTTAAGGTAAAGATATGATTTTTCCATGTCACGTGTGACATTTTATTTGAATTCAACTGATTTCCTTAATTTTTTTTCTCATTTCCTTGGGTTTTCATTTTTTAAAAATTGCATTTATTTGAAAGTCAGTGAGAGAGAGCAAGAGAGATAGACTGACAAGAGATCTTTCATCTGCTGGTTTGCTCCCCAGATGTCCACAACAGTCAGGGGTGGGCCAGGCTGAAGCCAGGAGCCAAGAACTCGATCTAGGTCTCCCCTGTGAGGGGCAGAGACCCAATGACTTGACCTCTCTCTCCTGTCCCCTCAGGATATGCATTTGTGGAAAGTGGAATTGGGAGCTATGCCAAGTTCTCCTTTATAGGATGCAGGTCTCAGGCTGGGTTTCACCTGCTATGCCAAACACCTGTCCCATCAATTCCTTAGTGTACCTAAAAGGAATCTGAGATGTATCTCTTCCAACAGTAGCCACCTATTGTATCTAGGCAGGCAAAGCAGCACAAAATCAAAAGCTAAATTGTAAAAAAATTCTAATGCAAAGTAAAGTCTTGTGGAAATGGGGGAACTGTGTGACAACCAGGAAACGTGTGGCCTCTTCCACGAGTCTCTTTGCAAGGGATTGGTGCTTTTGGGTTACATAATTGTGAGGATGCCTACACTCTTCCAAGCAGAAACTGACAGTCTTCAATGATTTGTTTGTTTAATGACTATGATTTACCACTTCCCTGTGAGTTGTTTATTACCATGACATTTTTAGGTCAAGAGAAGTGAGCCTTGGTTCAAATGCAGGTCGCTGTCCTTTAGTGAACCACAGCAATGGATCTCACCCACTCAGCGATTTTAAACCTCAAGATATGAATAGGAGTTTCAGCCATGTGTCTCATATTCCACCCACATCCTTTTTGCTGAATGTACTTTCTACTTTACCTTTGCTGCACTATGTCAAATGGTTTGGTTTTCATTGAAAATGAATGGCTGTCATTGCATGCCCATTCATTTTAAGGCAACTGAAAAAGAGCTACAAATCTGTTTCCCAATTTCAAAATTAACCAACAAAGGGGCAGGGCATCAGCTAGTCCTATTTACCTGGATCCTGAAAAAAAGAATAATTAACCAATGATAAAGAATGAAATGTTGTGGTGGATTTTATTAGGGTCTAAATTCTGCCTTGTAACTTGACTGGGCTTGAAGCTTTCTACATGACAATTTGAGCTTTTTTTTTTCTTGAATGCTCTCTTTGGCTCCAGAGGCTCCAGAGGTAATCATTATGACCCCAGATCATTGCTTCAGATTCTTTTGATTGTCTAACTCCTGTGTCTTTACTAGTTTTTATGGGATCTTTGACCTCCTCAACAGTGTCCTCAGTTAATTGGGCCATAGTTTTGAGCTATTATCTTGACACCAAAGGTGGCTGTGCTTTGAGGAGGCACAATGTCATATCCCTTTTAGGTACAGATAGGAATTCATATTCTGCCTTGAGATACCTATCTGAGCCAATACTATGTACAAAATAGCTAGCTAAGTACAATAATGAACTTTCCATGATCATAGATGAAAGGGTACAGCCGTGGATAAGAACTCAACTGACATAAAATAACACATACTTGCCATGAAAAATGACATCTTTACATTAAATTTCAAAGGCAGATAATGAGTAAGAAAAACTCTGTATCTCTGCTATGTTAAAATGTTTCAGCTTTTTAGAAAATATTCTTGATTATGGTTAAACATATTAAAAATAATTTCATTAACAATTACTGATTAGAATTCCCTTAAGTAGTGATGGAACTTGAACAGGCAATGTTTAAAGAAAATATGAAAATTTTCAAAGGGGGTGGTGTTAAACTATTCCAACAAAACACAGGGCAGTTCATATTTTAGTAATTATTCAATACACTGTACACAAGACCATAACTTTAGCTATCACGTCCAGAAAGCATGACTCCATCTCTGGGCAAAATGAACAGGTATGAGTAACGAAAACAACAACTACAACAACAGATAATGTAGAAATTAGTGTAAATAAAATATTCTTGCAAGAATGTTTAGATACCCAATCGCAAAACCAAATTCTTTCTATGTAATGCAGTCATATCAAAATAATCTCTTCTATGTAATTTTCCTTATACTTCAACTTATTCCTACTCTTAGTAGGAATATGGATTATCAAAAGATTATCTTTTTTCCTCCCTTCTTTTTTTTCAGTATTTCTTTTTTTCTTCTTTGCTCAGACACTTACAGAATTGAAAAAAAAATCTTAGTTGTGGAAAGCTCTCAGAGACAAGCTAATCCATCACTGTTATTGTAGAGATGAGAAATGGAGGCCAAATAGGATTAGCAGCTTGCTCAGGATTCCACAGGTAATAAGATTCAGAATCCAAATACATGCCTTCTGCCTTCTGGTGCATTGTTTTTTCTTTTCCACCATACTAGCTAATAGCTCTAATTTCTCACAGGTTTCCTAGTGCTGATGACGACAGGGTACACTCCAATCACCCTTTGTGCTCGGAGATTTAGATGCTTTCCTCAACATTCCCATTGTCATGTGCCCTGCACTACTGGATCCCAAGCACATGACATGGGGCTGGTGAAGGGGACTCTGTCACAGGAGGCAAGGCTGGCAACAGATTTTCAATTATCAGTTAACCATTCTTTCTGTAACTTGGATTGAGCATCTACTATGTACCAGTGTTCTAAAAATCAGGCATTTTGCAATAGACAAACCTACTACTTTCACAGATCATATATTCTTAATCATTTAAAGATTTATTCATTTATTTGTAGGGCCAAGAGCAAGAGTGGGAGAGATCTTCTATCCTCTGTTATACCCTCCAAATAGCTGCAAAAGCAGGCCAGGCCAGGCAGAAGAAGAAGGAGCCAGGAACTCCTTCTGAGTCTCCAACATGGGTGGCATGGGCCCAAGTACTTGGGTTGTCTTCAACTGCCTTCCCAGGCAAATGAGCAGGAAGCTGGATGGGAAGCAGAGAAGCCAGGACTTGCACCAGTGCTCAGATATAGCATCCCAGCATAGCAGGTGCAGGCTTACCTCACTGTACTACACTGCCAGTCCCTGGATCACATATTATTGTGAGGAGAGACAGATAACATATCAGCTAATAAGAAGATAGAAGAGGGAGATAGAAATATATAGATAAATCAATAAAAATAGATACATAGATATGACAGGTACACAAACAGAAATCAATATAGACAGACAGATGGACAAACATGAGGAATGTCAAATTGTGTCAACTTGACAAATTCTATGAAGAAAAATAATGCCAGGCAAGGGATAAAGGGGATATACCTAGTGGGATTACTATTTTTTATGAGTGCTTGGACAAGGTCTCAGTGATAGGAGCTATCTTAGAAGATGACTGATGAGACTGTAATAAAGAGTCATGCAAACTTATGCAGGAAGGTTGTTCTAGACTAAAGGAAAAGGAAAAAAAAATCCCTGGAGCTGGGATGTGCTCAGAATTTTCTAAGAATATCTTTGGATGCTGGTATGGAAGGAGCCATGAAAATGAGGGGAGGAATTATAGAAAATCTGGTGAGAATGTACGATAGAGAGAGGGGTATGTGGGGACAGGTAGACCCTCCGAGCTTCATGGACCATAGCAAAGACTGGTTCATTCTGAAAAAGATGTGAAGCCACCCACAAGTATTGAACAGAGAAGTAAAATGATGTGAGATACAATTTAAAGATATCATTCTGGTTATTGTAGAACTGATTGTAGAAATGAAAAAGAATCAGCAAAAATTTAATTAAGGGGCTATTGCAATCATGTAAAAAGTTGATGGTAGCTTGAACCAGGAAGCATGTAAAAGTGATAGGGAGCTGGACCAAATTTGGAGGTAGAACTAAAAGGACTGGCTGGTGGTAAGGATTGGGATGTGACTGAGAATAGTCAAAGAGATGTCTATGAACCTTCCAACTGCATATACCATATATACTGCTGTATCCATGAATCTAAGCTTCAAGGGAGAACTTCAGGCTGTAGATGGGAGGTTGGGAGTCCTCAGCTTAAATGGAATTTAAAGCCATGAGGCCAGATACTCCCAATCAGAATGTGACTCAACACAGAGAAGGAATTTAAGGAGTAGGCTCTGAAATACTCTACAGTGTAGAGATAAGAGGTGGAATGGGAAAAGTAAACTGAAAACAAGGAACTATGAGGTAGGAGGAAAATCATAACAGAGTCACGTCCAGGGTACCAAGTGAAGATATTAAGATACAGAGGGCCTGAGCACCTGTGGAGACTGTTGCTCGCAGAGTCTGAAGAGAACTGTGGGTGGAACAATTTTGCAAAGAAGTAGATGTTAGTGACTTTTCCAAGAAGGGTATGTTGGAGGGATGGGAGTAAAACCTGGCTTGTCATGTGTTCAACAGCAAAGGAGTACATGAGGATTGGAGACAGATAGGATAAAGAATTTGGCACATCCTTCCACTGTCACTGAGGATGGCTGCTCAGAGATGAGACTCAACCAGGTCATGAACTTGGAATGGAACTTTGAAAGGGAGAGTTCATCAGAGAAGGAGTGTGTGGTAGAATGAGAAGGCCATGCCAAGATGGCCGCTGACAACAGAAACTGCCTGGCAACAGGCTGTGATTGGATGGCTTCGGAAACTGCCTGGCAACAGGCTGTGATTGGTTAGGGCATAGACCTCCCCTTGACCAGATTGGCTGCCTTGGCCATTTAAGCCGCTGTACCAACTGAAATAAATGAGTCTGTGGGCTGCTCGCCTCTGGCCCGCTTTCACCCAACTCCCAGGGTCTGTGTGGTGACTCCGCGCCTCTTGCCCCTACCACGCTCTTCCTCTCAGAATGAATCCACAGCAACAGCAGTGTTTCAGGTAAGCTGAAATACTCGAGAAAAAATTCACTGGCAAGAGCTGCAAGGCAAGTGAGAGTGATACACTTTGGGAAATGCAGTGAGATGAAAGGGGAGGCACAGTTAGAACAGATGGAAACACTGAGGCAAGGAGGAAGGCCATGCTATGGAGTATGGAGTCCTTGCAGGTGCAGGTGTGGCACAGGGTACTGAAAAGTATGAGAGTGCACCACCCAACCTCTGGAGGGCATGTTGCTCCCAGTGCATTGAATGGAGTTTAAGAAAGAGAGTGAGAATACAGAGAGGATGGCCAAACTGCTATTATCATTGCTTCCGGGGAGATCAAAAACAAAACAGACTAGTTGAAATAAATAAGAGGAAGCAAAGATCGAACAAAATATTTCAGAGTTTTGACAAGATCTGCTAACTTCTTAGATACACAGCATAGAGAGGACATGTTCAGCTGATCTATCGAGTTTTTGCTGATGTCACTAATTAATGCAACGAACGAGACCTGCTGAACACTGGAGAGCTCAGAACTGGACGAGAGCTCAGACTCTGGTCTGGTGCCATTCACCTCTGCTGTCTTCTGTGTCACGCTCACTCCCGATTTCAGTTACATCAAGTAGAAAATGTGGAGATCCACTGGGCTGCAGTAATCCTTCATTGCAGCGATAAGGATAGATTTCAGTTTTAGCCTAGTGAGTTTGAGGTCTCATGAAGAAATCAGCAAGCAAACGTTCAAAGGGAATATAGGAAAGAGCCCACGGAAAACTTCTAAGAGCGGTCAGGGCTTAAAGATTTCAGGATCGAGTGGTGAGTATAGAAGGATCTAATTTAGCTCCTGGCAGTGGAGGAGAAGCATGTTAGCAGGCAGGCTTTCCAGAGCTAGGAAGGGTTGTATGCCTGGCAGCTACAAACAGCCTGCGAACTCCGGTGGCGCTCAGCCACATTTTCCTTCCAAGGTTTGCAGTCCTTGCCAGTGTACACAGAGAATCGCACAGCTCCACCTTGAGAGGGAGAACCTCATTTCCTCGATATTACTTCTAAGAAAGCCTCAGCCCATACATATGTGAGAGAGAATCAGGCTGGAGTGCTTCAACAAAAAGATTTTTTGTCAGAGTCTGAGATCCAGGGACCTCCTAGTTTACTCATTTTTCAATCTACTGCTGGATCTCCGTGCTAACTCGAGTGGTGGATATGCCCTAAAGGACATGGTGCCTGCAAGATAGTAGAAGCCCAGCAAGATAGTAGAAGCCCAACAAATATTTGTAGTACCTTAGCTTGGAGCGGATGGATACTAAGAGTAGAAAAACTTACTATTTCTTCACAACCTTTTTTGTAGGAGGTTGGAAATGAACAAAAATAAAACAAAAGCGAGCAGATATCGACAACTTCTTATTTCTACATGTGATGCTGTCTAAAATCCATATGCAAAGGACAGATTCAGACTAGAAAGTTCATTTTTTTCAGCAATGTTAAAAACGCGTATTCCCTTTTATGAGCTTACATTTAGATATAATTTCAATATTGATCCAAGATTTTGCATATGCTCTTTAATAGTCTCCTTCTATGTTTTCTTTTTTTTGTTACATCTTTTGTCCAAAGAGAAGCTGACTCTTAAGGTTTCCCCTTCCAGTATACTGAAACATTTCTGCCTTTGTTTCATTGCATCGTCTTTATCCAAAGAACTATTCCGCTAGCTTGTCTCTAACCTTTCCCAGTTCAGCTTTCCGTGCCTACTCCTAAATGAGTACAACATGTAATTAAATAGTCAAGTAATTTTACAAACAGGAACTGCTATGTAGATAAGCATGGGTGAGCTGATGAAATGGAACTGGTGGCTGACGGGAACCAGGGAGAAGGGTTTGAAATGATTGCTCATCAAAATAAAAAAAAAAAAAAGACACGAAATGATTGCTCATCAGTTTATGCACAAAATTCCAAATGTTCACAAGAAATACATCTTAGGGAGGCAGGGTCTAATGGGCACAAGTGCTCTCAACGTAAAATGTTGAAGTTTGGGCCAACTTTGTGATGTATATTTGACCTTTATAAATCCTAATGTGGGTGTGAAATTGAGGCATCGTACCTCACTGGCTATCTACATGTCTGTAAGGTATCATTTATTCTCTTCAGGAACCTTGTGTTGATGTTTTCATCCTGACTTCCGTTTTCCGAATGACAAAGCCGAGGTTAAAAGGTATTAGCAACATCTCCAAGGTCACGGAGACAGCTGTAGTGAATCTGGTGGTGATACCGCAGCCCATCGGGGGCACTGGCAGCCACAGGGTGCTTGGGGTGATCTATCACACAACCTGAAGGTGATACAGGTTTGCCACAGGAGTCCCTGTCCTCAGGCCCTTTGATCCTTGGGACTTTTGTCATGCTGCACTGACTTCCTGGCAGGGAAGAACAATTAGGTTCCCGTGAAATCCCCTGGCACCTGTCCATCCCCCATGCATGGAGCACGACACAGCCTCCGCCGCAGCCGACACTGAAGACACACTGGGTTTAAGGCTAATATGTTCTTTTAATAGTTACTTCTGGAAGCTTACCAAGAGCAACCATCATTCAAATTTGGCATGATTTCCTTGATGCTAGCTGCCCATACTTTCATTTTTCTCCAGATGTTAACACATATTTCTCTGCAATGCTAATTTTTCTTTTGCCAATTATCTCTGTCAGCATTGTAAGGCAATTATCTTTTGGGTTATTTATTTGCAGACTGATTCCACTAAATTGTAAGCTCCACGAGGGTAGGGTTGTGTGACTACTGAGTGATTCCATCTCAGGACTCTCAAATAACGCCTCAGATAGAAGATGTATCCAATAAATACTTGATGAGGGGAAACGCAAGTGAAAATTGTACTTATAAATCCCATGTTGTACAGAATGCTTAAAAGTATTCTGAATGATGAGATGATAAAACACAAAGTCCATCCTTAGGATTCTACCTCTGACCACCAGGTAAAGACTGACTTGCTCAGCGATTGAGGCCTTGGATCCTGTTTTCTGGGGCTGCTCCCAAGGCCATCAAGTGTTCTGGGCTCCAAGAAAGCAAGTCTTTTTTTTTTTTTTTTTTTTTTTTTTCATTTTGTAGCAACACTATTGGTACAAAATGACTGAGGCTCAAAATCTTCCTGCATATTTTCAGTTAAAAAGAATACTCTGAATAATCCATGTTTTACTCTTGATCTCTCCTCTCCAGGCTGTGTGATCCATTAACTGACAATTTGTTATCTCAATTTTTAATCACTTCGTAAGAGATAGAATTAATTTTTCCTAAGTCTTGTTTTATTGTCTTCACTTAAACCATGTATTTTCAGTGACTTAAAAACATGGTCCCTGTTAGTCATTTTTCTGTTGTGCAAAGCTGAGTCTTAGGTGGACATTTCGGAGGCCTAGCAGGCATTTTTGTTCTTCTTGCTCAAGTTTTAAACTGTCCTTTTCCTTTCCATTTGAGCAAGTGCAACCCGCATGATACTGGGCATCGGGCATTTCAGAAGTACTGTCCATAACCACTGCTGCCCGGGGGGATGGTAAATGATATTATGTGAAGTGTCATGGTACTGTGCAAATAGGGAGTTCATTTTCAATTCAGACTCCAAGAGCGAAGAGACTCTACCCTGCCAAAGGGGGTTGAGAATCCTCATTAAGGGAGTGTGCAAGCCGACTCAGCTAGCCGAGGAGGAAGGGCAGGCACCAGTGTGGAAGATGCTGAGCCCACATCTGGAACCCAGACTACAGGACCCAGCCACAGTGCTCAGAAGCTACCAAGTAAATCTACAGCCTCTTTAAAAAGCCCATCAGCAGAAATGCAAGTGTCCTGGGACATGAGCGCTGAAGGCAGTGCGGCTCTCAGACGGGAGCGAAGACCCCCAACAGAAATGTCTCCTGAGGAGGAAATGACAGCCTCTACATTGACACAGTGGACCTCCCTTCAGTTCTTCACGCCGAGGATCCCTATGAGAAACACTAGCACTGGGTCATTGACACAAATGTTTATTCAGGGCTTAAAGTCTGCGATAGAAAAATCTCTGTAAGTGCCCCGTATACATTCCCCGGTGGGGTAGGAGGCACCCTACTTCACTCATCGCATCAGGAGTCTTTGCCTTTATACCATCAGAAGCTGTTTTGAGTTTCATCTTCCAGATTGTGCAGCCATAACTTGAATGCGCATGAGAATCACAGGGGGGCCCTTGGGAAAATACAGCATCTGGTTTGGGAGGTCAGGGGTAGGGATTCAGCTTCTACCTCTAAGAAGCTCCCAGGTGATGCAGATGCTGCTGCCCCGTGAACCATCTTGGATGGCAAGGATTTGGATTATGGCATCTTGTGCATAAGGGCAAACCTTGGTGATACCGACACAATTTCACGGAATCTTTCTCATGCCAGGGAACTACTCCTCCCAAGCCACCCATGAGTGCTTATCATCAGGTGGCTTTCTTTGTTTTTGTTTGTCTTGCAATGGGAGTCCCTGCTCCTATATTCTGAGACTAACTCCTAATAACACCGACTCAGGTTTCTGTTTAGAGTGACAGGCTGTCTGTTTGTGCCATTTTAAAAATAAATCTTGATCGCTTTGGTCTTGGGGAGACAAAGGAAGTCACATGACTTGGAATTCCTGGTGGTGTCTTGAAGATGGCTGTTCTGTCTCTCAAGCAAGGAGGAGGATAACATATGGATATATTGCCGGGCTGCCCGTGCCATCTCCTGAATTGCCAGACCACGTCGTAAGGTGCAGCAGATGGCCAGAGCAGCGGGATGTGCCAAATGATGCACTCCAGGGCCCTTCCACAAGGTGCTTGTTCTGGTAGCAGTAGCAGAGCTCAAGAATATGCTTACGGCCTTTCACAAAGACAAATTATCTGGTAGCTCTTCAGATGGTGCTTTCAAAATCATCGTATAGGGTGGATGATTTACCTCTGCTACGCACTGGCAGCCCAACACTGTGTCAGGGAAGGGAAAAATAAACTTACTGAACATTTTCTAAACATGAACTTCTTCCCCTGAGTTTGGACAAAAAGTGCTATTCTCTGATTGTCATCTCTCTCACAGCAACAGAGAAAATCAACTCAACATCACATTATCAATTACGCAGTCCCTACCTCCTCTCCTACGTCATCTCCCTCTAACTTCCTACAGGAGACCTCCACTCTGGACAGCTTGGGGACAGTCCTCCACCATGATTCACATTTTCTGGCTGTCATCATTTTCCTCCAAGGTATTGTGCCTTCTCATAGTTCTCAGTCCTGCCTCTTCAATTATATAAGCTTTACTTGTTCTTTAAGACACATACCATAACTAAGCACTTCTAATGGTCATTGTTAGTCTTTCCAAGCTAAAGTAACATTGCCTTCTTCCACACTCTTGTCAGCCTCAATCATTTAGCTGCCTAGAGTGACTCTTTGTGATGGTTACTTAATTCTTTCCTTATTTAACTTTTCAATTGGGCATACTTTCTCTCCTCATTTAATCTATAAGCTTCTTAAATGGAGCAGCATTCCTAGAACTTCATCATCTTTGACAGTGGATCAACACATTCTCACTTAGGTCTTCAAGTCAATCATGTGGCAGGTGTAGACAGTAGCCCTCTTCCCAAAGGTCCAGCCCCTGAGCCCTCCATTTCCAACTTCAGTGCTCATCACAGTGAAAGGTGGTAGCAGGGAGGTCAAGGCAGGTGCCCGTGTTCTCCTTTCTCATAACAATGAAGCAAGGACAAACCCCCTTCTCCCTTCTGTTCAACTAACCCTTATATTGGATATTTGTTGCTCCAAGGAACACAGTGTATGAAGTTTGCTGTGCCTACTTTGAAGGGCAGCTGATGTTTCTTCCTCTCTTGTCTTACTCTTAGCAGTTTTCCTTTCCTAAGGATTCCATGACCTGGTCTGGATTTGTGTGGCACACATTGGATTCAATAATTTATTGTTAGTTGCCATAATAATGCCACCAAAAGTCATTATTTTGTTTTGAATCAAATTTGAAATCCCTCCTTGGAATGAGCCCCCAGTCAGTTCAAGCCAACTGGCTTAGTATCTCCATCATCCAGTCATTCCACACAAGCCTTTTCCAAACTCTGCCATATTCTTGGAATGCTTGCTCTCTCTGTCTGCCAAGTTCTCTCTCTTCTATCATCCAAATAGCTCCTGCAATCCCACCTCCTCTACACAGCCTTCCAGAACTATTTGGAAAAGGTCTAATAGCTTCTCTCTGTACCATCCGGTGTGAGCATTAGCCACTTAAGGCTCTCTCGCTCTTCACCACTCTGCTAATGTACTTACTCCTGAAATGGACACCAAGTACACACTCTATTTTCCATTGTTCCATAGTCTTCCTATTTTGCCCTTCTACATACTGTCTTTACATTGAGATATTTTTAGATGCATGATCTACTTTTGACAGAGTCTATAATAGAAAAAAGCTGTAACTAAACCCCTATGAACAGAGCTGAGTGTAACATCATGTAGAAACTGATACTTAATACATAAGGAGATTTCACTGATTTGATTTTTTTAATGTACAAAGAATATGGAACATATTTAATACTTCACAAATCCACCAGGGCCTGCCAGAGAACTCTGTTAGCCTTGGGCAAGGATGGCAGTTTCCATAGGGGATCATTTCTCAGATGGCAGTGCTGTAGCTGCCGCTGGTGGTAATTGTAGGTGATACAAAGGAGAATTAGGAAGATGCTGTCAGTGCCGAGGGACAAGATCATGGAAGGTCACTCTCCGAGAGGGAAATCTAGTTGTAACCTAGAAGGTATTAGAGTATGAACATGTAGAAACTTCCCTTCTCATAGAAAAGTTGAAGAAAGTGGGAGTAGAAAGCATGGGGGAATCACCACCAACCTGGTGAGTGCATCACACAGAGTGCTCCATGCAGATTTGTCCAATGACCAAGGGAAGTCACTACTCAAAGGACAGTGATGTAAAATACCACCTAAGGGTTGTAGCCCACATGACCTGTTTGCTAGGAGAACTTCCTTGGATCAGTCTATAAGGTTATAAAATGGGCTAAGAAGGAACAAAATGTGTCTGTGTTTATCCAGCAGTGGTGAAAAGAGAACAATTATCATCAAGAGGAGCAACTATGTAATTTGCAGGGCCCAATACAAGATGAAAAGGCAGCACTTCTTGTTCAAAAATTATTAAGAAATTTGATGCAGCTTTAATAGAACACTAAATCAAGCTCAGAGCCCTTCAAGTCACAAGGTTATGTGCAACTGCCCCAAGTTCCTGCCCTGGCAGATGTCACTCACCAGAAGACATGGTCAATGCGATGCCTTCTTGTCAGCCCCTGGATATCATGTGGTCTCATGCAAATCCCCCTTCACAATAAATCTTTACTTAAATAACAATATGTTTTGGCTACACAGTCAGTTTTACTAAATATCTTTAGACTAGAAAGGATGATTTTTGAAAAATAACTCACTTCTACTCAATCTGATGCCTCTTTTGATTTCCATATCAGTCATTTGAGATTTTATTTAGCCTACAAATTTTGCCTCTGTTTCCTTGTAGCCAAAGATCTTATGCAAACCCCTTCACCTCCTTGTCAATTCATTTCTTTGTCAACTGTGAAATGGCAATGATAAACTTAATTTCTTGGATTAATTAGTATTTCCTGAGGTTAGCCATGTGAATTGGATGACATTTACTAGTAATTTCCTTTTTTTTTTTGCTTTGGAATTCCTCAAATGCACAGTCATACACATGAGTGTCTCCTGTGATACTGGAGAAGGAACCAAATTCCTGGGTGTGCAATGCAAACCCACTAACAATCCATGAAGGATGCAGCCTGGGATGTCATCTGGCCCCTTTCTCTCTTTGTCAACCCTTCTCTGTCACACAATCTACCTATGAAAGTGTGAACATCTTCTGGGTGAGGAAGAGGAAGCTGAAAGAGAAGAAGAAGGACCCGAGACTTTTCCGTCTTGTTTCTTGTTATCTGCAGAGTTAGGTATCCCCAAATGCAACCTACTAGCCACCTACTTTATTCCAGGTCTCCACCCTGGAAGAAAGCATGGAAAGGACTGGGCGAGAGGAGGGACAGAGGTGGAAAACAGATCCGGTACTTTGACAGCTGGATGCAAAGATGCTCTGGTCTATTTGATCAAAGTGGGGGAAAAACACTTTTGTCAAACTGTCGGCTTTGTTTATGGTCAGTGTCATTCTTGCACATCATTTGCCTCTTTGCATTAATGCTCTGTCTACATTTTTTATTCACTGTTGGATGATCAGTGTCCAAAGCATTTTTGTTTTGTACTGCCACAATTTAAATTTTCTGAACTCTTAGGCAGTCAGTTTATAGCAACTACTATAATCCCTTCTTCTTTACTTATAACCAAAGACACATATCACACAAAGAATAACAAAAGTATGAGGAGGATTAGGAGAATTTTGTGTCACAGTGAACAAAGCAGAGCTAGCATTATGCTTTCAAAATAATGGCTTTTCTGTCTCATGGGCAAGGAGAAATAACTTTTCCACCACATAATAAATTTATTAGCCTTTCCGACCTCATCATTCCTACCTTAACTTAGATACAGCATCAAAGACAAGAACATCTGTTTGACAGTAATATTTCCAATGCAGCTTTTTAAAGTCACTGCTTGTTGGTGTTCCAAAGTTACAGCATGAGCGCCACCTGGTGGGAATTTGGTGGGTTGCTTTATGTAACATTACATAAGGTAAAAGATCACAATTGGATATTTTCACTACCAAAGGACTTGCTAATGGGCAATATGCTTGAAAAGACCAACCGTAAGTCACTAGCCTATTATGGGCCTATGGAACAGTAAATATTGTCCTTTTCTTGTCACCTAAGTCACCTAAACAACATTTTTCCTTTGTGGCAAACCTTGCTATTTCTGGCTGAAAAACTCCTGTTTTCTCTTTTTCCCTTTACTCCTCTTTTTCTTTTCTTTTTTTCCTTTTTTGTAAGACTTATTTATTTATTTGAAATTCAGAGTTACAGAAAGAGAGAGGGAGGCAGACAGACAGACAGACAATCTTCCATCAGCTGCTTCATTCCTCAGATGGCTATAATGGCCAGGGCTGAGACAGGCTGAAGCCAGGAGCCAGCAGCTGCATCAGGGTCTCCCACATGGGTGTAGGGGCCCAAGCACTTGGGCCATCCTCTTCTGCTTTCCCAGGCCATTAGTAGGGAGCTGGATCAAAAGTAGAGCCCCTGGGAGATGAGCCAGTACCCATATGGGATCCAGCATTGCAGGCAGCGGCTTTACCTGCTTCTCCACAACACCGGCCCTTCCTTTGCTCCTCTTCATCCCAACCAGTTCTCTCCTACTCTTTTTTTTTTTTTTTTTGACAGGCAGAGTGGACAGTGAGAGAGAGACAGAGAGAAAGGTCTTCCTTTTGCCGTTGGTTCACCCTCCAATGGCTGCCACGGCCGGCGCACCGCGCTGATCCGATGGCAGGAGCCAGGTACTTCTCCTGGTCTCCCATGGGGTGCAGGGCCCAAGTACTTGGGCCATCCTCCACTGCACTCCCTGGCCACAGCAGAGAGCTGGCCTGGAAGAGGGGCAACCGGGACAGAATCTGGCACCCTGACCAGGACTAGAACCCGGTGTGCCAGCGCCATAAGGTGAAGGATTAGCCTAGTGAGCCGCGGCGCCGGCCTCTCTCCTACTCTTGTAGTTCCCACAGATGTTACCTATCATGCAGTTCCTACAGAAAGCCTTCCCAGTCCTTGTGCCAATCAAGATGTCAGTTGAAACACAAGGTACACTAAAATGAGATCATTTGAATATAGGTCCATTAAAAAAAAAACTTGAGCATAGGGGTGGACATGGTATAGGGACCTACAGATGATAGTGCCAAATGCCAGCAGTACTGCCTCATTCTCCCAGGACAAGAGACCTTAGGGAGAGCTGGTCTGTAAGCATGTGACTCCTGCAAATGGCACAAATTTTCCCGTGAGCTCCATGAGCTCCTTACTGGCCGACCCCGCAGCAAAGCAGATACAAGGAAACCCACTCAAGTTCACCCCTCGGGGCTCGGGCCAGGGGAGAAAGGTGTTAAGAGGAAGTGGAGGGGCCAACAGAAGATATCCACCACTGTCTCCAGCCTGTATCTTTCTCATAGTTCTGGGCAAGAATGCAATCACGGAGAGATCAAAAGATTAATGTAGAGATAATCATTGTGCCGAAAGACCAACAGATGGGACACGTCAAGACTTTTCCATGATTTGTTATCCATCCTTGCCTCTCAGATGGACACATACCCATCCCCAGCTACCTCCACCCCTTTTATCCAGTGTTGCTCTATCTCCTGGTCTAAAGGTGCACCAGGAAGATATGCTAAGAGCTCGGCTTCTGGTTTTGCCAGTAGTGGAGCATTACCATTTGTCACTTATCACAGACCAGAAACTTGAGGTTTCACCATGATAAATTAAGGTTAATTAATCTTTGCCATTTCCTGTCTCTCACTTTTTGAAGAGCCATCTCAGATGTAATTGAGTCCATTCTCTCTCTCTTTATCTCTCTCTCTCTGTGTCCATATCTCTATCTATCTCTATCTCTCTATCTATCTATCTCTATCTCTCTATCTCTATCTCTATCTCTATCTCTATCTCTATCTCTATCTCTAGTCTCTATAGTCTTCTTGGAAATTAGCATAGCTTTGACAGGTGCACTGACGACTTAAATGAGGGAAAATCACCCGCATCTTCAAGGTTCCAGATGCAGACACGAACGGCATGATCTCCGGGAGGAGGGTCCAAAGCAGAGGGGACGCGCCAGATCACCACGCAGGTGTCATTGATCTGCTGAAGCGCGTTCATCAGAAAGTCAGAAAAATGTTGCATTCACATTTTCACACAATAAAAAATTTCCAAATAAAAACAATACTGAATACCAACAATAATCCAGCAATTAGTAGGCTCTAGTTTACTTCATAAATTATGAGATTTTTTTAGAACAGGGAGAAATTTTGTAGAATAGGTACTTTTCTATTTTTCTAGAATTAGATAACTTTCTTATTCTATAAATGAAGACAATGAGATTGAGTTTCACTCACATACTGAATGATAAGAGCTTAAGTAGTTGCAGTTTTTAAAACACTATCCATCTCACACAACTTCTCATAGTGCTGAGAATGTCAACATAAAATAAAATTTGTGGAATTGGGTGATTTTATTAGAACAAGTAGCATTCTCTTCTGTTGTGTGTGTGAAAAAGTAGGAAAACTGACATCATCTTCTTCCACCTCTTTATTTCCCCATTCTCTAACAATAATGTAGATACAAATAGTGGTGGGTGTTTTTTTGTTGTTGTTGTTGTTCAGAGTCGGAGGAAAATTCTAGAATACACTTGTGTTCTCTAAAAACAAGTACTTATCAAGCTTCCCCACAAACTGAAAACCGGGTAAAGAGGAAGTTGAGGAGTGGGCAGTGGGAGAGGCATGAAGAGATGTGTGTGGAGGTATGGGTGGTGCTCGGCATCCTTGAGGGGTGGAGAACCCCAAAGGGGATGGCATTCTTCAACTCTGCACTGAGTGGCAAGGTCTCTGAAGGGCATGGCACCTCAAGCACCATGAATTTGGAGCAAAGTTCCCATTGCTGAGCATGGCCTGGGAGGCAGGACTGACCATGTTTCCGCCAATCTATCTTGCTTCCCGGGCACGGGTCAAAAGCCACCATGTATAGAGAGAGCTCTGTGCCCTTCACTTGCTAATTGGCTGCATAAACCAAGGAGTTCCACTACAGCCCAAGGGTGGGGAGAGGGCACCCAAGTTGACTCTTATTGGATTTCTTGTCAACCTGGATGGCAGTGACCTCACACCAGATTTAATCTGACTTCAAAAAATCAAGAAAGCTGACATTTCTTGCACTCTGAGAACCATAGAGCAAGCTGCACTCATTGTAAGTGAAAACTGTTTGTAATTACCTGTTGTAAGGCATGGATATTTTGATGGGTGAGGGGTGACAGCCAAGTACCAAGTACATCATTGCATCTACTAACTCTTATTTTTAGAAAGTATCTTTTTATAAGGAAAATATTTCTTATTGTACCATTTTTCTGGTCTACCTAAAAAGAGAAAAATAATGGATTTTTTACAATTGTTTTTGTAGTAACATAAGCTCTTCAGGGCACAGGGTTTGTGCACTGCATTGCAGCCCAGCATGAAATTTTACAGCTGAATTATGAACCCCTGCCAATAAAAGTTTACAACAGAACAGCCTGGATTTTCTAGCTGTAGGAACAGGGTAGAAAAAATACACACAAGCCAACAGATACTATTATCCTGGAAATATGATATTAATGATTACATAATTTGAGAATAAAGATTGAAAATGTGAAAATGAAGTTAATTAGAAATACTTGAGAGACATGTCACTAAGTAACCTGGTCATGTACACATTATTTACTTTAAACCAATGTAAACTCAAAATGATTTGACATCTCTTTCAATTTCATAATTAAATTAGAAGATTTGAGAATTCACAGGTTTTAAAATGAAAGTATATTGACTTTAAATTATCCCTGTTAAGCGAGAAAGTAATAGGATGAATAAATTAAATTCACTCAACATATCATGATTTTATATCATTAATTTCCCTCCCAAAGACAAATGTTTGCCTATTGAATACATTCACACCACAATTATCCATGTAGTCAATATTTCAAAGAATCAAGGAGGTACAGATTTTTTTTTTAACACAGAGGGGTATGATTCCCTATAATCTAATTTGGAATAGGGGCAGGGAGGTTACATCCAAACAATTCAATAGAGCCATTAAATAAAATACACTTGCCAAACATACTTTTAAAAACAATGTGCTGAATTTTGGAAAAGTAATTGAGGATTCCTTGAAACATTCAAAATAAAAATCGCCCTTCCTGGGCATCATATCACCAGAAGTGTGCTTTAACCTGCCTAGCCTCCTCCTTCCCTGTATTCTGTTACTCAATGGTGATGGGCCAAGTGTAGGAGCACCACTGACATTCCCGTCCAGGGGACGGAGTCACATCATCAGTTGTAGTTCTTTCCCATCCAAGGCACACAGGAAAGTTAAGACGTGGAAGGCAGAGTGGGAGGACACTGGGAGGCTGTGCATGAACACTGGATCTGCCACTGCAACAGCAGGGCTTGTGGAGTCGCCTCGCTGCCATTTACCTCAGTCCCCTCCCCAGCATGGCAGGAACCCATTCTCACCGTGACAGTGAAACTTGAACTCACCAGGCTCCACCAGAAGGGGGTTAGGTCATCAGAGCGGTGCCGGGAGGGTTTGGATGAAATGTTACAGCATGGGCATAAAGTGCAGAGGTACATCAACTTTGCTTTTCTCTAGGAAAAGTTGAACATGACTGCCAATTGTTACAGCCAGAATAATTTATTTCACTGACAAAGCGGGAATAATAACCAGCATCAATAAATGATATACTTCTTCTCTATTCCATGCAGTGAAGTCTTGTCATCTTAGGCGGGCAGGGATAATGCATGCCCGCAGTTGTTCATCTGTTTAGCCATCATCCAGTAACTTAGCATCTATTATGTGTCAAACACTGTGCTGGGTGCTGGAAGTCCTAGTAAAGAAAACACATCTCTACTCTCAGGGAGTGCACAGACTTGAGTGGGGGACCCAGGTAATTAAACAGAGACACAGTGGGGGTCATGATAAGGGAGTCAATTAAGGGACTACAGCAATGCATGGGACAGATTCTGGTTAAAAACATGAAGTGAAAGAAGAGGAGGATGTCACCTTCTCAGAGGAGGTGACATCTCCGTGAGCCTTGAAAGTCCAGTGTTGAGAAACCCACTGGCAGGGGAAAGAGCAGAGCGTTCAGGGAGCTACAGTTGGCAATGCAGGCAGACGTGGGAAAGGGAGGGCTGCAGGTTGGAGAGAAGGTTGTGAGTGCGGGGTTGAGATCTGCTCAGGGCAAAGGGGCATATACAGAATGACTGGATTTGAACCATATATATGTATATACACACACACACACACATATATAATTCTAATGAGATAAATGGATTAAAGGTGAGGAGGAAGGAAGCAAGGAAATCATTATGTGCTTTTGTATTTTCTAACTTTGCCAAATTAACATGGACTAGCTGAGCATCTTACATTTTCCTGTTCTGGACCTGATGGCAGTGGCCATGAGAATGCAACTCTCAGATCTCCAACAGCTGGGGGCATAACTGACCAAGGGTTCAGTTGTTGAGCTCTGTGATCCATCATGGACTCAGCAACCAGGACACACTTCCCACTGGCGGCTCCCAGCCAACCACTGACAAAGGTAGGACACAAATACCAGCTACTTCCTGGGAGACATGGGCTTTGCTGATGAAGAATTCTGACTTCCAGCAGCCTGAGTGACACTTCTTTAGACTGCATAATGCTTCCTCCTTCTCCTTTACTGTGTGTTAGACTGGAAGTCTGAAAATCCTCTCAACTTTCTGCACTTTCTCCCATTTTCTTTTAGGGCTATGTATTTACCCTAATAAAAATCTGTGCACGTGTTACCCATGCTAGCATCTGCATCTCAGAAGACTTGGACTAATACCCTGGCACAATATGATTTACTAAATAAACACTTCCTATCGAAATTCAAAATTGTGAAAGACTCAAGATTAAGGTTAAGTCTGACTAATTCCATTATTTATCCCTATATGTGGCAAAACATGACAGCTCAACAGTTTTGGAAGAGTGACTGAAAGAATAAGTGAACCTAGAGTTGGTCATGCAGCAATGTTTTCTCTTATAGTTCAAGGTGATACACTAACTTGGCTAACTTTTTATGACTGCCACAAAACAAAACAAAACAAAAAAAACTTGGGAAACACTGTGCTTTTTGATGGGTGAGAGGGTTACAGTAGAAGCCCTCTTGTCCAATATGATTGGAACTAGTACTATAGTTGTTTAACTTTCAAAAGCCAATTTAAAAAGGGAATCACAAAAATGATTCACATCTTAACACTTTGATACAACTCCATCTTAACATTTTAATACAATAGAAATAGATTCATATGCATCTGTATGCCAATGATTCATAGAATCAAGAGCTTTTCTCTGAGAGGAGTTCACTGAATAGGCTTTTTATGTTTTCTTTTCTTGCATAACAAAAGCACCCATAAAACATGACATGTAAACCATGAGTGTGAATCCTTTAAAGTTGAACTGGAATATCAATCTGAGTGTGAATCAAATCACAGCCATATTGCAATGATTATTTCTAAATATTTGATAGTTGCCCATTTATACATAATGTACAGAATTTTTATATGCATGCATGTATGACTTGGATTTTTTAGAGGGTAGCTCCATTTTCCTTGCCTTATTTTTACCTGAAATAATTCAAGTCACAGTTAGCGCGCCTCCCTTACTGACCCCTCTTCCCACTCTTGGTTATAAAAACAGACATGATTGAGTATGGTAGAAGGAGCTGAACTGGCTTGCACAAGTTCATCTCATTCTAACTTGTGAACCCCAGCTGTCTACAGAACAGACACATTTTCTGGCTCTCTACAATGCTGTCCACCTCCAAGGGGAAGGGTACGAAATTGTCCAGAGCTACCTCTGATGGCACCAATTCTAGAATACACTAGAAAGTGTGCAGTGGTGACACCACGAGTTCACATATTCCAATCTTGGTTTTAGTAGTAACAACACTAGCATTTTAATCTCTATGTGCATAACTCCCATGTTCTAGCTTGGGAATTAAAGAATCCTCAAACTCAACCATCTTTAGAAAGTACAAATAGCCATTGTCACACGTATATTTAACTGTTATGGAACAGTTACCCAAATTACTAAATCGAAATTTCAAGCATATCTTACATAAAGAGATTTGAGAAATTCACAACCCAACCGACTCTCCCTCAATATTCCAGTCAACACGTGGGAGTTCAAGTGCAAGCACATACTTCAATGTAACTTACTGGCACAGGACAGTTCATTTAAGAAATATCATCAGAGGAGATGAAGAGCAGTAGGGAACTGGACGGGTTGGTGAAAGGGAGTTTGATTAGAAGAACTTTTGTTGGGCTTCAGATAGTTTATGTGTCACAGTAAGATCTGAAATTCTACATGCAAGGCTGTCATCAGGATATGATATTCACATTTAGACACTGTTTATGTGGAGCTCTGTGGTTCCAGTTTCGCTTTCTTCTTGTCATTAATCGCTTTGATCTAGATTTGTTCCTTGAGATTAGGTTTGTTTGAATGACTGGAATTCTTTTTTGATGTATCAGAAAAGTTTTGACACAGTTTCTTCACATTTCCATCAATCCTTAGGATTCTATCACATGCTATCCCTTCAAAGACTTATCCCTGTAGCTATCTCTCTGCCCTTTAGCATTTTTGAATCTTTTCTTCTTTATAGACTCCATCACTGGGATTTCAAATATATTTCACTTGGAAAATATGAAAAAATGCCCTTGTTTCTGGTATGTCTTTTGGATGGCATCTTCCAAACTCCCTTTTGCTCTTCAGTGATTCAGAAGGCAAACCATCTACAAGCTCATTGTTCCCCCCAGCATTCCTGAAGAAGCCTTTCCAAATAACTTTATTGACATAGCAGGTCTTTTTCTCATTATTCATTCCCTCTAACGGCCCTTGAATGTGTGACTCAAATCATCTCATTATTTATTCCTTTTAACTCTCTCCGTGAACATGATTTGAATCTTTGTGTATTCTCTTCCTGGTGTGACTGAGCCTTCTCCTTCTCTTTCTCCTCTCCAACTTTTGCATTCCTTGCACCTGCCAAGCGCAACCAAGTTTACTGGATTAGGATCCAGTCCTCAGTCAGATTGGCTCGGACCAAACATGACTTCCCCTATGACCTGGGACAAAATATTCATGGCTTTTTCTGAACAAAGGGGATAATGTTGGTCATTACTACAAATTTATTATGAAGATGGCATTAGTCTATAT
The DNA here is from genome assembly GCF_051225735.1 of Oryctolagus cuniculus. Lineage (NCBI taxonomy): Eukaryota > Metazoa > Chordata > Mammalia > Lagomorpha > Leporidae > Oryctolagus > Oryctolagus cuniculus. Next base: position 63,252,522 of record NC_142868.1, on the reverse strand, counting down.
ATATGAAGATAATTATTCATTGATGTGAATGTTCCATAAACATAGCTAACAAAAAATTTTTCTTACTCTTTTGCTCTCCTTTATTTCAGTCCAATCTTGAATGACATTTTTTTAAAAATGTATCTTCTGGTTTCAAGGATTTCTACATTCATGTTCTCCAGGTCTTCATATGCGAGCCTCAAGGATCTCATTTGTAATCTAATCATATGCTTCTAGCTGTATGAACACATGTGCTTTGGGTCCAGTATTATGGCACAGGAGGTTAAGCCACCCTACATTATTGGCATCCCATATGGGCACTTGTTCAAGTTCAGGCTGCTCTAGTTCCAATCTTGTTCCCTGGGAATGAACCTGGAAAGCAGCAGAATACGGCTCAGGGCTCGGGTCCCCGTCACCAAAGTCGGAAATCAAGATGAAGTGCTAGGCTCCTAGCTTCTGCCTAGCCCAGCTCCAGCCATTGCTGCCATGTGAGGAGTGAACCAGTGGATGAAAACACTTGTTCGCTTGCTCTCTCTCTCTCCCCACCGCCTCCTTTCTGGGTAACTCTGCCTTTCAAATAATTAATACATCTTTTAAACACCCATTTTAATATTAGGTCTGCTATTTCTAAATCTGACAAAATCTTTTAAATAAATATTCTTTTCTTAACTCTCCGAGTTATACAAGTATTTGAAGGATTAAAATAATTGTATACTTCAGTCACTTCAATATTCCTCCGACCTTGATTTGAGATCTTCTACACTTGCTTCTTTAATGCTGTCACAGCCTTTTAGTTGATGTTCATGCCTCAAAACTCCAGTTACCAAACATATCCATATTAATTCAGTCGACATTTATTGAATATCTGTCATTGGCCACACATTGTTCAAGGTTCCATGGAGACATCTGCAAAGAAGACAGAACAGTCCCTACCTCCTGGAGATCTTTACCATGGCTCTCACGCTCACCATGCACTGGAATCACCTGAAACTGTTTATCTTGGAACCTATTTATTTCTTGTATCAATTCAAAAAGAATGTGCAGGGGATCTGGTGCTGTGGTATAACAGGCTAAGTCACTGCCTGTAGCACGAGCATCCTGTATGAGTACTGGTTCAAGTCCCAGCTGTTCCACTTCTGAACCAGCTCCATGCTAATGGCCTGGAAAAGTAGCAGAAGATGGTCCATGTGCTTGGGCTCCTGGTTCCTGGCCTTGGCCTGGCACAACCCTGTTGTCCTGGCCATTTGGTGAATGAACCAGAGAATGGAATCTAGGGCCTTCTCTCTCTCTCTCTCTCTCTCTCCCTCTCTCTCTCTTTCTCTCTCCTATGTGTGTGTCTCTGTGTGACTCTGCCTTTCAAATAAATAAATAAATCTTAAAAAAAAAAAAAACTATATAGGGAACTGGGACCAAGTGTATGGTGAGAAACCCCAGGAGCTCTCTTCCCTCGTAAGGCCTTCAGTCATCTTCCTAAGTCACTGTTTCTCTCATGCTATTTTCCTGCCAAAGAAACCATGCTCTTCATTTTCTTTCAGTCCTAATTTGGCCTTCCGTAATTCTTTTTTCTGCCCTCATGACATTCATCCAATCTTCCCAAGCCCAGTCATCTATGTGTGCCAGTACTCACACTGGATCTCACACACATACGTCTTTGTTTCCATTTCTACCCACCCAGGCTTGGGAGTGTAAGATCCCCCCTGCCATGAAGCCATGGAAGACTGGAAGCTTTGCTCATCTAGCTTTTCCTTCTAAGCATGCCCAGTATATATTAGAGCAGGGCAGAAAGAGTCACAAGGAATTTCATGTTTGTGATTCTTGGCTGAAGACCCAGAGTTAGGTAGAAAGTGATCTCGGGCCAGTGCTGTGACTTAGTGGGTTAAAGCCCCAGCCTGTAGCACCAGCATCCAATATGAGTGCTGGTTCAAGACCCAGCAGCTCCGTTTCCAATCCAGCTCCCTGCTAATGTGCTTAAGAATGCAGCAGAGGATGGTCATAGTGCTTGAGCTCTTGCATTCACATGGGAGACTCGGAAGAAGCTCCTGGCTCCTGGCTTTGTCTTGGCTCAGTCCTGGCTGTCATGGCCATTTGGGGAATGAACCAGTGGATTGAAGATCTATCTCTCTCTGTATCTCTGGAACTCTGCTTTTCAGTAATAAAGACCTCTCCAGGGGCCAGTGCTGTGGCTTAGCAGGTAAAGCCACTGCCTGCATTGCCAGCATCCCACGGACATCGTTTGGAGACCCAGCTGCTCCATTTCTGATCCAGCTCTCTGCTATGGCCTGGGAAAGCAGTAGAAGATGGCGCAAGTCCCTGGGCCCCTGCACCCACATGGGAGACCAGGAAGAAGCTCCTGGCTCCTGGCTTCAGATCGGCACAGCTCCAGTCATTGGGGCCAATTGGGGAGTGAACCATCGGATGGAAGACCTCTCTCCCTCTCTCTGCCTCATCTCTCTCTGTGTAACTCTGACTTTCAAATAAATAAATAGATCTTTGAAAAAAAAAAAAAAGACCCTCCCAACAAATAACAGCCTAGGACTGGATGGCTTCACTGCTGGATTCCAGCAGACATTTAAAGAACCACAAATTCCAACTCTTGTCAAGCTATTCAAAACAATTAAAAGCTGGTGTTCCCTGGAAAAACTTGCACAGGCAAAAGGCTTGTTAGATTTCCCTATGTTGACACAATGAAAAAGAGGGCCAGGGAGACAGAGTTGCACACCTCCCCAGTTTGTCAAGGTAAAGTGGATGTCAGGGAACGAAGCTGCTCTTGTTTTGTCCTGAGAGGGACCTGTTCAAAAAAGACTACCTGCCCTGAGTTAAAGATCCATGTGAAAACAGCCTGTGGGGGAAGGCCCCCACCTGCAAAGACCGAGGAAGGAGCCCCAGCCAGCCAGAGTGGGCAGCGTCCCAACCAGAGGCAGAAGAGTGGAGCTGCCCAGTGCTTCCTTCCTCTCCCATCTCCATCCCAGGAGGAGCCCCAGGTAGGGAGAGGAGAACATGGCAGAGACAACTTGACTTCAGTGCCTGTGCCCAAAACATATTCCTGGGAGCCTGAGGGCAACCAAAGCTGGGGATGGAGAGACATTTTAAGCTGAATAAGATTATCAAAGTTTCCTTTAGATCAGGCATAATACTATTTGTTTAAAACTTAAAGGTGAGCACAAGAACCAAAAAGATCTTACTCAAGGCTTTGTCCAGTGATCTGAAAGAATGATTCAACAGAGCGAGTTGACAATGTCAGTGCAGAGCATAATTAAGTTGTTGCCTGCTTTGTACCTTACTGAGTCTGGTTCTTTCAGCAAAGCAGCTACAGATGTTCCCAGCTTTCTTGATCATTTTATTTCTACAACAGAACAAAGTCTGTAAAGGGGGAAGGAACAATACTTCTTGGCTTCTTTGAAACATTCTCTGTCCCAGAGCTGAGGAAAGGCCCTCCCTCAGCCACTGAGAAACTGGCTCTTTGGGTTCAGGCTGGTTGTTCATCAGATCCATTTGATGTGAGAAGCACATGTCCCCTCTCCCAGGAATGTTCTTCCCAAGTGGCATTTCAGCAGTGCCAAAAGAAGTTAAGCAGCTCTTTCCTCTTGCCCTTCATTCAACAGTCAACTCCCAGCCGGACTCCAGTTGGGGACCTGGAAAACTGCAGGCCCCTGGTCGCCATCTGATGGCTTCCTGAAAACAGCATATTCACCCTAAAAGCTTTGATGCTGTCTTATGTTACACTTTAAAAAGAGAACTTTCTCAGCTCTGTGGGAAAATTTATTTCTTGACAAGCAGCCAAAGGAGTTTCATGAGACGACAAATTTACTCAAATCAGAAGAGAGAGTCCCTTCTCGTCTCTTCCATCTCAATGATGACTTGTCTTCCTGCCCTGCAAACGAGTGTATTTAGAGACTCATGCACTTTTTCCCTTCAGCCCTCTTGCTTCCTGGTGGATGGTTAGTCCCAAGCACCTGTGAGAAAGCTTTTGCATTTGCCTTTTCTTGGTTTCTGCTTTTAGGTTATATAGTTCCCCATAGAGTTGTCCACTTTATACATATTTTCTAATTTCCATTTTTATTTTTATAAATGACTCCCTAAGAGTTTATCCCTACCCCCACCTGTTTCCCTTTTTTTTCCCCTTTCTATTACAGGTTGCCCTTATTTTCCTCAAAAGAAAGTCTCAAAAGAAATTTTTTCTACTTAGACTCCTGAAATTTTGAACACAGTTGCTGAAATGAACTCAGGCATGCCTGTTCTAATTTATCAGCTTGATTTGTGCAACGGGAGCGCGTATTTTAGTGATGCCTTCTTTTCAGCATTAGGTCAAGGACAGCTGTGAATTTCAGTCAGTTTGCTCTGCTCTAGACCACTGTCAGAACATCCTCACTTACGTTGGACTAGACACACTTCAAGAAAACTTTTCTGATTATCCCACATCGCTTTGTTACACACATTCACACACACACACACACACACACACTTTAAAGCTATATGGAGTCGGAAATGGTCAGTGTCTTTCTAGCCTAGACTACCAGAAAATAACAAAGTCAGCCAAGATGAGGATTGACTATTCCAAGATTCCAGGCCTAACATTTGGCATTCTGCTTTTGTTTTTGTTTTGGCAATAAAACTTTGTATATAAAGAAGTAAGAAGCTGTGAGGCAGAAGGAATCAGTTATGCTAAGAAAGAAATGTTTTTGGTATTGTCTCTCTTTCAGATGAGGGAAGACAAATGGTCATTACCTTTGGGTCACTTTTGATAATATCATACTTTTGAATAGCACTCACGGTTTAAGAATGTGGCTAATATGGCCATTAAAGCTTTCCCATCACACACACACACACACACACACACACCGCACAATATTAAGACACTTGTTTGTTCACAGATGAGTTGGAAGAAGCTCCTTAAACATGCCTACTCTATTTTACTGGGGTATCTAATAAGAGGTATGGCAGAAACTTTAAGAGTCTCTCAAGTGCTCCTGAATGAATGTAAGCATCCTGGCAGGTGACCTGACAGAGAAAACATGGGAAGAATGTGAAGCCCCCACCTGAGAGATTAATGGAGTCATCCATTCTGGGGCTGACATTCTCTATACAAAAAGAGTCCACAGAAGACTTGGGTTAGAATGAGGCATGCTCCCCTTGGAAGGTCATGGAGGTAGATTAAGAGAGGTAAGGGAAATAAAGGAGAGGTCTCTGGGAGTGTGAGTAGGAGAGGGTGGGTGGGGACAGGAGGCACAAAGTCAAGGCATAGAAATGGAATGGCTATGGGGAGGGAGATGCAGAGAGGAGTCACGACAAATAATATGCAAAGTGAGGATATACCACTTCTCCCCTACACTCACGCCAGACAAACCCACATTCCTGAAGACCAAGCAGATGGCATCCTAAGGTATGAAAGTAAAGAGTAGAGAAGCATATCAGAAACTGGAAAGATCCTTTCAATGAAGAAAATAAATATCCCTGTCCTGCAGGAGCTTAGATTTTAGTAGAAGAGGGGATATTAAATATAGTAGATAGGGAAATGATAGCATAGTACAAATTACATCTAATTAATGGCATCACAGACTGTGATCAATACAAGGGAAAGAAAAAGAAAGGGTAGATCAGGTGAGAGAGACTGGGAGTCTTGAGAGGGAAATGATTGGAAATTTTAAGTTGGGTGGCTAGCTTGGGGCTCTCTGAGAAGAAAATGTTTAGTGAGTATTAAAAGGATAGGAAAGAGTTAACCTTGCAGGTTTCAGAGAAAAGCATTCCAGGAAGCAGGCCTGGCCAGTGAATGAGCCTAAGGTAGAAGTGGATGTGGCCTTTGAAAGTCATGGAAAGTTCTAGAACACAGTAGCAAATAGATAAATGGAAGACCAGTCTTTCTACAAATGTTCTGCCTTATTTATTACATTGGTTGTCTCCTTCCATTGGTTACATTCTCAAACTCTTCCCACAACTGAGTTCTAGCAATATTAAAAATAGTATTTTGAATATTTAGAGATGTACCCCTTAGCTCCATTCTCCCTTCTAGCTTCCTGACATAACTCTTCAACCTTCTTATAGCTAGATTGCTCAAAGACTGATCTATTCAAGTTGCCTTCTCTTCCCATTACCAGTCTACTCTTCTCTCCAACCTCTTCCCCATTCCTCCATCACTCTATTAAAATTACTCTTCTGCCAGTGCCACGGCTCAATAGGCTAATCCTCTGCCTTGCAGCGCCGGCACACCGGGTTCTAGTCCTGGTCGGGGTGCCGGATTCTGTCCCGGTTGCCCCTCTTCCAGGCCAGCTCTCTGCTGTGGCCAGGGAGTGCAGTGGAGGATGGCCCAGGTGCTTGGGCCCTGCACCCCATGGGAGACCAGGATAAGTACCTGGCTCCTGCCTTCGGATCAGCGCGGTGTGCCAGCCGCAGCGTGCCGGCCGCGGCGGCCATTGGAGGGTGAACCAATGGCAAAGGAAGACCTTTCTCTCTGTCTCTCTCTCTCCCTGTCCACTCTGCCTGTAAAAAAAAAAAAAAAAAAAAAAAAAAAATTACTCTTCTAAAAAAGACAGCAGTGAACATCATATTTACAAAGCTAGTAGAAACCATCGCTTTTCTTAACATGTTGGAAGCAGCTCCTGTTTTCCTGAACACGTTTCCCTTGTCTTTCATGATATACTCTTTCATATTTCCTCATCTCACATCACTACTTCTAGGCTTACTTTCTTTTTCTTTCCTCTTCCTCAAATTACTCACCAGTAAAAGGAGTTCTGGACTTAAGCTTGGATCCTCTTGTCTTTGTACTCTGCATGCTCCTGTAGGGCATTATTGCAACTCCAATGCCTTTAAATATAATCTACTTGTATATTTCCACCTCAGATCTCTTCTCTGAACAACAGAAAAATACATCCAAGAGCCTTCTTGACATCTCCACTTGATGTCTCACAGATATCTCAGATAGAGCCAACATGTCTAAATCTCAACTCTGAATCACCTTTCCTGGATCTCTGCTTTTCTAGGGCCCAATATTTCAATAAATGCCAGGTCCATGCACCTATTTGCCCAGACCAGAAATCAGAGTGTCACTGACACTTCTTTCTCTTCATTACCCAAGTTCAATCCATTAAAATAAAGCTCACTGATTTTTTTTTTCCCAGAACATTTTTTCCAGGTCTACATTACCTACTTTCACAGCTATATTTCGAGTCACTGTCATCTCTCACCTGAAACAATGCAGTATCTTTTTTCACTTGTTTCTTTCTCTTTATCCTCAATCCTCTTCCATCATTTTCTACAAGGTAACTCAAGTCATAAGATGTTTTTGGTTCCTTCCTCTGCTTAAAACACTACAACTGCTTCTGAATTCAAAGTACTTAACACAGTCCAAGGAACTTGACTGCATCACACTGCTATTTCTTAGCTTCATCTTGAGCAATTCTTCTCACTAACTAAACCAGTTTGCTTGATCTTGTCCTGTCTCTTCTTGCTCTCTTCTCCTCCCCTCCTCCTTCCTTCCTTCTTGCTCTTCCTTATTCTTCATTTTTCTATCTCCCCTTTTGTCCTTCCCTTCCTCCCTCTCTCCCTTTCTTATTTCCTTTCTTCCCTACTTACTCAAGCGTCTGGCTCTCTCTGCCCACCCAGGAACTATGCATAAATTGTTTTCTTTGAGAGAAATGCCATGTCCTCTCAGTCTTCACCCTTAAAATTCTTCAACTACCTACCACTCACCCCCCGGCTGTCAAAGAGCTCAAGAAACTCAACAACAACAAAACAAACAATCCAGTTAAAAAATGGGTAAAAGACTCGGACAGGCATTTTTCAAAAGAGGAAATTCAAATGGCCAACAGATACATGAAAAAACGCTCAAGATCACTAGCTGTCAGGCGTATTACAAATCAAAACTGCAATGAGGTTTCACCTCACCCCCATTAGAATGGCTCTTATACAGAAATCAACAAACAATAAGTACTAGTGAGGATGTGGGGAAAGAGGTACCCTAATCCACCTTTGGTAAGAATGTAAACTAGCACAGCCATTGTGGAAGACAGTTTGGAGATATCTCAGAAATTTGAAAATTGATCTACCATATGGCCCAGAAATCCCACTCCTAGGAATTTACCTAAATGAAATGAAATCATCACATGAAAGAGTTATCTGTACCCCCATATCACTGCAGCTCAATTCACAATAGCTAAGATATGGAATCAAGCCAAGTCCATGGAATATTACTCAACCATTAAAAAAAGAATGAAATTCAGTCTTTCACAACAACATGAATGCAACTGGCAACCATTATATTTCGTGAAATAAGCAAGGCCCCAAAATACAAATACCATATGTTTTCTGTGGTCTGTGGTAACTGATTACCAAAAAATGCAATGTATAGGAGTGAAATTGACATTTTGAGATCTGATGATTATTTACGGCCCTTGTCTCTACTATTGAGGAACAGTGTTTTTTTTTCCTTCTTACTATTTGTTGAATTCTTTACTTAGTGGAGGGTTAACTTAATGATTATAAAATAAACTGAAAGTATGTCATTGTAAAAATTAAAAGAATAAGAAAGGAAGGAAGAAGGAAGGTGGGAACATGTGTGGGACAGAAGTTAGTGTGGGAGGTATCACAATGCTCCTACATCTGTATATATGAAATCCATTAAATCTTTTCACCTTATATAAATAAAAAAATAGTGCCTTAAAACAAACATCATTTTATTTCATCACAAGTCATCAATCTGTGCTGAACTCAGTCAGGAGGCTCTCCTGGTAGTCTTATAACCATTCATGTGGTCACATTTAGCCAGTAACTCTGCTTGTGCCTGAGACTTCAATATAGCAGGATATTTCACATGGTGGCTTAGTGAGCCCAAGAGGGCAAAGGCAGAAGATTCTAGAAATTTTTAAAGTTGAGGATCAAAGGTGGCACAGTGTCACATCTGGTACATTCTGTTGGTGAAAGCATGTTATAAGAACTACACAGGGGCTGGCACCATGACGTAGTCAGTTAAGCCTCCACCTGTGGCACTAGAATCCATATGGATCTTGGCTGCTCCTCTTTCAATCCAGCTCTACTATGGCCTGGGAAATCAACAGAGAATGGCCCAAGTGGTTGGGCCCCTGCACCTTCACAGGAGACCTGGAGGAAGCTCCTGGCTCCTGGCTTTGGATTGGCCAAGTTTTAGCCATTGTGGATATTTGGGGAGTGAACCGATGGATGGAGGACCTTTTTCTCGGCCTCTTCCTCTCTGTAACTCTACCTCTCCAAGGAGCAACCAGGACAGAATCCGTCGCCCCATCCGGGACTAGAACCCGGGGTGCTGGCGCCGCAGGAGGAGTTTTAGTTAAGTGAGCAGTGGTGCCGGCCAGGAAAGCTCTTTTAATAACTTCCAACTATCATTTAATCAAGGACCACAATGTTTAATTAAGGATAGTCTCCTAAGCATCTTCAACACGACCAATGTAATCTTCATTGCAAGATTGAAG